>NC_138184.1:195381188-195981188 GCF_964194105.1 Spermophilus citellus | reverse complement strand
GTGTTATACATACATGCACATATTCTCATTCGGTTCTCACAACACGCCTATGGCATAATTTTGTTACTATTTCTATTTCACAAAGAAGGAAATTGGGTTTCAGAACCATTAGGCAACTTGCCCAGCTCCCTCAACTAGTAGGGGTGGGGTCAGGATGTGAAAGTCCACATTCCGTTTCACTAAATCACTCTGCCTTCCCAATTGCACCAGATCAGTGAGATTAACTATATTTTTCCCCAAACAGGGGTCAGCACTTCATCCACTGCTCTTTTTCCTTATCATTTTGTCAAGTGATGACATAAAAATATTCTATTGCCTTAAAAATTTGAGATGCTGGCTTCTTATTGTAAAATACAAACTATAACTCATGGTACAATTATATGCACTGATGCAGGGTCAAAGAGCAATTTCAACTTCTACTTTCAAGTTGAAATAAATACAATTGAAAACTTTCACAACCATATAATTTATAATACAGCATGCAAATACATTTCCTATTAATTTAGCCCACTATCATACTCCCAACATTGTTAATGTTTGCTCAGCTGGTGACTCTCTTTCTTTCTTTTTTTTTTTTTTTTTGTTTTTCCTGTTTTCTGTTTTTAACTTAAGAAAGCAATTCTGTCATCAGAAAATTTAACTGACTGGGGTCACTTCCTCTTTCAGGTCATCAGTGGAAGTATTAACTCAGATCACAAGACGGAGCCCAGGGTAGCCACTTTATCAATTTCTCTTTAATCCAAGAAGCACATGTTTCAGCAGACACTAAAAGCCTATGATACTGTCTTTTTATCCTTTCAGTATTTCTTGTACTCTTGTGGTTTTAAAAAAATACATCATTATTCCTTTTATTTTTGTTACTCTTTCTTTTGATTATTTATTCAGGTTGATGTGTCATGTGAGAGGCCAAAGAATTTTCTTGTGTCTCTTGGCTGCCCAAGCTCAACCTGCTCGTATTTTATATTATAATCTCCTTTTATTATGCTTATTGATGGCCAATCACTGTAAGTAACTGTAACCTCCACACACAAATCACCCAATAAATTGACAGGTGAATGGATCTGCAGAGTGTGTTCCTGTTTGGGGAGAAGAGTTTATTCACTCTCTAGTGGTTTGCCTAGAGAACATGGCAAGGGGTGGATTAGGCATTTCTCTTTATGGATCCATTTTTCCCTCCTTGAGTTGCAAAATGTGGCTAATCTGGGGGTTCAAAAGTGTGTGAAAAGATTGGTGTTTGAACAACCCTGAGCATCTCCAGAACATCATGGACAAACCCAGCTTCTATAACCTGAGCACGCAGCCTTTGTGATCTGCCCTCACCTACTTCTCTGCCTTCACCTTCGGCTTCTCTCTCGTAATTCTCCCCAGCAAAACTAAATTGTGTGCAACTCCCAGCACATAAAGGGGAATCATACCCCTCCTTTTCACACGTTGCTTCCATTGATGACATGTTTTTCTTCTTTGCTGGCTCTTCAAAAATTCAGATAGTGCCTATTCTTCTAGGAAAAACAACTCAATTCTTGATTCCCAACTCTGACTTTGATGCTCCACTTTGGGGCTCCTACAACACCGTGTTATATACTTCTATTTCCTCACATGACACTTGTCACATTGTATGGGGCACTGCTGTTTTAATTGACTGTCTTCTTTATTTTTCAGGGAGTTTGTTTTAGGGACCATATCTTGATTTTGTTGTCTCTGTACTGACAGTCGGTGCTAAAAATGCTAATTAAATAGTCTTTAACCAGGTGCACAACAATATACTCCATCCTGGGCTTTGAGTCTATAGTTTCTATTTTTTGTAGTTTGATGATTGACATTCTGTCACTTGGTGTAATCTATCTTCCTTCCTCTTTCTCCTCCCTCCCTCCCTCTATCCCTTCCTTCCTTCCCTCCATCTCTCCCTTCTCTCTCTCTTTCTTTCTGATACTGTCACAGTAATTGTGTGCCAGCAAGGAAGCTGGTTCAGCTGCTTCAATTTCCCATCATTAAACACATGCCCCCTCCTCCTACCGCCATACTCATATTTGATACATTGTTAGGATTTCATGGCTCCTTCCTGTGCTGGAAATCTCTGCCTTCCAATTTTCTCTAGATCAGTTGTTCTGGAAGCCTTGGGTTCTATGTCCATTGTACTTATTTGATCCATGAACATTTTGTTCTGACCATGACGACTTTTGTTGCCACAGGCCTGACAACACTAGAGTCTTTCACTATGATGAGCAAGCACCTGAGGCAGTTAGCCATCCATCAAAATCCATTCACTCTTCAATATTTTTTAGACTTCCCTGAACATGAATGTAGCCACAAGACAAAGTTCTCTCCAATGGAATGCCAACAGGAGTAGCGTGCATCATTTCCAGATGTGGTGGGTAAGCCCTCTATACACAGGCTCCTGTGTCCTCTTTTTCCTTCCAGGATAACTGGGATGTTCAAATCCAGGGAATAATGAAAGGCACGTTTTAAGGCTTGAAAAGCTGTTCTCAGTGTGGGTCTCTAAATGACTTCTTACAGGAAAGCCACCCTACTGACCTGGACACCTGTGTGAGACTATTTTATGAATGAAAAGTTAAAAAAAAAAACTTCTGTTGGTTTAAATCAAGGGATTCTCGATGTCTCTTTGTACCATAAGCTAGTTTAGACTATCCTGCCCCATGCAAGGATGGCATTAAGAAAGTTTAGTTAAATGACTTCATTTTCTAGATACAACACAGGAAGTCGATTAAAGTCTCACAGTCCCATAGAAAGTTGACAACTATCCAAAAATATGTTATTTCAGATACTAGTTTGATCATCAACAAAAATACCATCAACAGTATCAGGTGATTGCTGATATGTTAAAGAAAGTCTCTAACTTCATTTTAATGCCATTAAATGTTTAGAAATGTTGTGCCACAACTGTTGGGGTGTGAGTGTGAGGAGGTGGATCTGAAGATGTTGAAACTGGTAAATAATTCTTCAGTGTTTTCTTTTCTCTTAATCATTAGGACTGAAAACAACTGGATGACTCTAGAGAATGTCTGTTGTTCTCAATGTATTGTTCTAACTCTCTAAACCAGCTTCCAACTGCTAAGCATACTTTCCATGAAAAGGGAGAATACTTTTTTTTTAAAATTTGTTTTTACAGTTTTACAGAAAATAGATCTCTTAAGATGTAAGGTTGGAAGCTTTCTGGCTGAAATGGTGAAGAAATTAAAAAGTTGGATATGTGAATAAGAAGGACATCCCTAATTACACGGTACTTTTCAAGGTTTTTCTAAATAATCATGCTACTAAAGTTCAGTTCATTTTCTGGTTTCTTTCACACATGCTCTCTAACTATATTCCTTCCTTACTCCTCATAGTCAGCTGTTTTTCTTTACTGTTTTATTGAGGTCTAGTTTCCACTAAGTACAAAATATGAGTTTGCATTTTCATAAACATTTCAATATCTACACACACATATAACCACCACTTAGGAACATCTATATAGAGATTCAGTACTCTAGAACACTCCTTTAAGTCAGTACTGCCTCAAAAATATAAACAACACTGTTTCCTATTGCCAAATATAAGTTTTGCCTGAGTTTTAACTTAGTCTAAATGAAATCATATAATACATACTCTGTGATGTCCAGTTATTCCATTTAACATCATGGCTGTGAGATCAACCTTATTATCATCAGTGCTTTTAATTTTAACCATTGGTGAGTTTTAATTACTATTTACCCAATGACTGACAATTTTTAAGTACTTTTGCATTATTTTTTTGGCAACTCTAATGTTTCCTTTTGCTAAGTGCCTATTCATAAGTTTTCCTCATTTTTGTTAAAGTAGTCAGTATTTCATTTTTCATTTATAGAACTTTAAATATTTTGGATGCAAGTCCCTTGATGGATATACACATTAAAAATATCTTCATCCTATCTGCAGTTTGCTTTCATTTTTTTCTCAATGGTGTCTTTTAGTGAAAAGACTTCTAATGTTCATAAAGTATCATTTACTATTTTCTATTATTCTTAGTGCATTTTGTGTCTGGTTTAAGAACATTTTGTCTTTTCCAAGGTCATTGAGGATATTTGCCTATGTTTTGTTCTGACATATTTATTGTTTTAACTTTAAAGACTATGATCTACCTCTAATTAATGATTGTGTATGATATGAACTAGGGTCACGTGCATTGCTTTCTTTATGGGCATCCAAATAATCCAGCACCATTTATGAGAAAGACCAGCATTTCCTCCAATGAAATGCAGAAATGCTTTTGACATAAATCAGATATCCTTTTATGTGTGTCTGTGTGGACTATTTAGTCTGATCTATTGGTCTGTCAGGTTTTCTTTAGCCAATAGCACACTATCTTAATTGCTTTAGCTTTATAATAAATCTTAATACCTGCAAAGCAAATCGTCCATTTTTGCTCTTCTTTTTAAAAATTACCAAGGCTACTTCATGAACGTTGTATTTTTGTGTAAGTTTATAATCATCTTGTGAATTTCCTTTGAAGATTTTGATCTTTCAATCTGTAGAATAATTTGAAGAGTCCCGACATCTTAAACAAGATGGAATCTCTTAAAACATAAATATGGTATATTCCTCCTTTTAAAGTCCACTTTAATTGTTCTAAGCAACGTTTGGTATTTTGAGCAGAGAAACCTCATGTATCTTTTGTTAAATGTATCCTTAAAGTATTTTTCACCTTAAAATTTTAAATGTGGCTAAAAATAAGCAAGTGCTTCATAAATAGTACCAATAGTATTTAAATCTAAATACTAGTATCATTTATATCATACTAAACAGTATTTCAATTTTGTTTTGATTTTGGTGTGTTATAGCTTTCTTTGAATTCACTTCTGGGGAATATAGTTCATTTTAATAGGAAACCTGCTGTCACCTTACAAAGGCAATGTGACTAAGAATCTCCATGTGGGGAGACCATGTCCTTGGACAGCATGTCCCTGCATTGGCTGCCGCCATCATAGTGTCCTTAGAGCACAGCCTCCTACTGAAAACACTGGTGTGAATAGGGTTGTGCAATGACATTTCCTCAGTTTTCCATGGCATGACGGTGTGCACGTTACAGTCTCTGATGGTGACTTTTCCTAAAGACTTGAGAATAACAAAAGGGGAACAGACCTAAGAGGCGGAAGCTACAGCTAAACAGATTGATGAAAATATTTAGTGCATTTCTAAAATTTGTCTTTCCTATGGGGATTGAAAGCAGATCAGCTTAGCAATCATCAAGTAGAGACTGACACCTAAATTCATTCGTGATCTTAAAAGTCTTTACACAGTTGACCAAGTGATATTTATTGTTCTATTGTGTACATGTATAAATATGTAACAATGAATCCCACTTTTAAAATTAATTATAATGCATTAATTTAAAAGTTCTAATGAAAAGAAGTCTTTACCTATGAAAGGGAAGATTAGATTATCTTGACTGTTAAACACCATTCTGAGGAATCTCTTCCCCAAATACTTGTTCCCTTAAAGGCTATTTTAACCCCCATCTGCAGATGCGGTCTTATCCTGGAGCTTGAACAATGCAGCCCTATCAGAAGGCTAATGCAGGTTGGAGGGGAGGAAGAGGTTTTTGCAGAGGGGGTTGTTTTGATACAACTTGATGCAGTAAGATGACAAATAGGTACTAATCCCCCAGAGAAGGCATCCAAGCTGGGGTTAAATGTTCTGGGTTCACTGCCTGGATAAGAGACTGCATAGCTTTGAAGCCTTGGGAAAATTATTTAAACTTTCTGAATTTCTGCCATTAGATCTGGGAAATAAGCATAATATAAATAGGAGAGAGAATGCATTTATGTAGCTCTCTTCAACACTGCAATGCTTAATATTATTAATTGGAGTTATGTGCAAAAATCCTGTATTTTGCATCATGATGGTCAATTAAGTTTTTCTACAAGGGTGGTTGTGAGGGTGATAGGAAGTATAAACACTTAGAATCTATGAGTAAGCCATACTCTTCACTCAAGGAAATTTCAAGTTGATGGGACGATGAGACATAGGTAACAATAATATAAAACAAAAACATTTTGGAAAAAAATACCCTAAAATGGATTAAACATAAAATAGGAATTGCATACATTTATTTTTTATATTGTATATTATCACTGACACAGGAAATCACTTATTAATGTTTAAGAAGATGCTTCTCGGGCTGGGGATGTGGCTCAAGCGGTAGCGCACTCGCCTGGCATGCGTGCGGCCCGGGTTCGATCCTCAGCACCACATACCAACAAAGATGTTGTGTCTGCCGAGAACTAGAAATAAATATTGAAAATTCTCTCTCTCTCTCTCTCTCTCTCTCTCTCTCTCTCACTCTCTCTTAAAAAAAAAAAAAGAAGATGCTTCTCTCACTGATAAAATAAAAAGAGCTAGTCAATTTACCAGCATCTTCTGCATACAGAAATCAATGGGCTTTTAACTTCCACAAACAGGCAAGGTCACGATCATTGTGCGTTCTGAATTGGTAAATGTAGCGTCCAGTCAAACAGAAAAGTGCTCAGGTGCATTTTTAAGGCTTGCATTTCCTAAGGGTAATGCACATCTCATTCCGTTTCTATAGAGTAATGTAAGGCCTGAAGTCATAGACATTACTGCCTGGTGTCATCTGCAGGCTCCAAAAGGACTGGAGAAAGAGCAGGCACACTTCCTGCTGCTCCAGCTGTACCTTTTGTCAATAAGATGCACCAAGCTTAACAGTGAAAGGGCTCTGCTCTTCAAAATAACAGCTAAATTCATACGATGGGTCATTTTGTTAAGAAGTGAAACACCATGGGGAAGAGGTGGTGGTGGGGGGCTTGCTTTGACCATATTCCTTGGGAAATGTATCACAATTAAAAATTACAAGATATCCTTTTTTCTTCCTAGGTCACTTACAAATAATCTCTTTAGAGTACCTTTGGGTTTGGAGGAATAATTCATACTTGAAATAAAACCTAATGATCTATTGTGGATTATAAATGGATTGTATAGTAAATATATACCCAGATGTATAGAGAAGATAAACTTGCACTGGAGAGAGATGGGAGAGATCTGTAAACCATCCTTAACATTATTTTGGATTATACATTTTTAAAACATAAAATATAAGCGAAGAGAATTCTAACCTCCTCTGATTAAAAAAAAAAGAAAGAAAAATTGAAAAGCTCAAATTTAGACTCAAAAGAGACAGTAAAAATTACTAAGTAAGGTAAAACAACTTTATCCTTAAAATTTCAATAATTTTAAGTAAATATATGCTTGTGAAGATTGTGACTAATGTATAAAGTGTGAAACAGATCTACTGAACTTTAATTCAAGTGATTGCGTTCAGGTCTGTCTGTCTGTCCATCCATCCATCCACTCACTGACAAGTGATTGTGCTTTCTCCATGTGCTTCCTGCACCAGCAACATGGGCATCACCTTGGAACTTGATAAAAATATAATTTCCTAGACCCACTGAATCAGAAACAGAGATGGGCTCAGCAATCTTTTCACAAGCCCCACAAGTAATTCTGCTGCATGCTGAAGTTTGAAAACCATGCATCTAGAGTGAAAACATGAAGGGCATGCTCTTTGGAGTCAGAGAAACTTGGGCTCAAATGTTCACGCTTAAACTTACTGTTCCTGTGACTTGGAAAAGTCATTTAATACAAGTCTTAATTTCCACATTAGTAAACAGCATGTTTAAAGACTATTGTTAGGATTAAATGAAGTTATATATAAGAAGGTATCTTCAGAATTTATATATCGTAACACAGTGCTTAGTGCACAGTAATCACTCAGTAACAAACATCTGCATTTTTTTCCAGGCATGTAAGATCCTGTGTTAGATGCTGCAGGAAACATATTATTAATCAGATATGATTTCTTTCTTCAAAGACCTCAGAGCTATACTAGCATATAGATATGGTACAAAGTTGAAAGCATTAGGTGGCATTGCAGTGGTGCATAAAGTACCTTGGGAGAATTCTGAAAGGACAGAAGAAGAAATATTTGGATGGTCTTTGAAAAGGGAAGCTTTTGGATAAACACCGATCAAGGGACAACCTTCCAGGTGAAGGGACCACAGGGAGGAGGCAGGGAATATTGAGTATGACCAAAGGGAGAACAGCAGAGTGACCATAATTTTTGTCTAAACAGGAATACTTTGCAAGTGAAAGGGGGCATCCATGTAATAGTTAAGTCAGAATGAAAGATAAAAATGGGGACCACTGCAGACAAACCAATCATGTATTCATCCTAGAGAACAGGTTTTTGGGGAGATGAATATTGGAAACAGGGTTTGAGACTGGCTGGATTCCAAAGGGTCTCCAATGATAATCTGAGGGCTTCATTCTTTAGGTAATAAAGCTACTGAAAAGGTCCTCGATTCCTAGTGGAGTAGTTATTTGGAAAGATAACTTAGCAGCTTTGTGCAGGCTACTTCAAGAATGGAGAGAAGGAATGGGTGAGAGAGATTTTTTTAAACCAAATAAATGGATGAGAGAAGGAGGGAAATGATGACCCGAAGCTTTCAAGCCCAGGTCAACAAGAACAAGAACAGGATAAAAGGAACTTGATAAAAATTCCATATGTAAGTTTTCTGTTTGATGGGCTCCGTCACATATGTGTGACTCTGCCTCAATGTGCCCCTGAAATGAGGAATTATGCTATAGTTACTTAAAGGTATTTCAGTATTATTCTCTCTATCTCTCAAAATATAAGCCATTCATTATCTTGATTCAACATATAGACTATTTTGTTTATATTAAAATTGGGCAACATGAACTCTTAGGTGTAATATGGGACTTATTCTGTTCTAAGAGCCTCACAGACATTACAGATTTAATCCATGTAAAAATCTTTTAAGAGGTTGATACAATTAATATTGTCTCCATTGTACAGATGAAGACACTGAAGCACAGAGAAGTTAAGAGGTCTGTTTACCACTCTATTGCTATGAAGTGATGCAGCCATGATTTGAACCTGGGAGACCCTGGTTAGAGAGTCAGGTGATTTCTTATACTAAAGCTATCCTAAGGTTAATGATGGAAATGTTATCTAATATTTTCTTGGGGTGTTTGTGTTCAAAGGGAAGGATTTTGAGGCATTATTTCCAGTTGTAAATATCAAACCGTTTTCATACATGCAAAATAAATAGAATCATTTGAGAACATTAAAAAAAGCTATGTATTTCATAATACATCGTGACACATTTCTTTGGTTTATACGTCTCATTATTTCCACCATGAAAATCTCTCTCTCATCTCTTCCCTACTCTCCATTCTTGCAGCACCCTACATGGGACTACCAAAGTAATCTCCCCCAAACTACAATACTACCATTATTTCCTTGCTCAGGAACATCAAAATGTTATCATTTCAAAATGTCAGACATCAAGGCATAGAGTCAAAATTCAAATCTGAACCATTCTGTTATGTCACCATCCAGATGATAGGTGACCATTTTGAATCACCTTTATTGTTGTTATTTTTAATAGTGTGGAGAAGAATGAAAACCTAATGAGAATTTTTGGCAGAATTATAATCACAGATTAATTTGTAGAGTAGGACGTGATTGAGCCTTCAGAAACTTTTATTTTTTGGGGGGTGGGTACAGAACTTTCATATCTGGGAGTACAGAGTTGCTGGCAATCAAAGAGCGGTTCATCCTTCCACGTCTCAAGGCAAGGCAGGCCCCAAGAAAAGAGAGACTCTTTTAGGTTGTGGCTCTCTAGGGCAGGGAAGAAAGCAGCATTCAGTACAGCACTTCTAGTTTGATGGGAGTATCCCCTGAATTCTCCCTCTCAGTGATGCAAGGAGGATGGCAAGACTTCCCTGAAGAGCCCAAGAGACTAAGCCAAACTTCTGGAGCAACAGATGCAGAAGCCACACTTCCCAGCAAGCCGGCCTTGATAACTGGGGAGAGGAGACAATGAAAACAGAAAGGAGGAGGAGGGAGGGAGGGAGGCCTGGCCTCTGAGGAAGTCCACGTGTGATTTAGATGCCACCCTCTACGTTTTTTTAAAACACCCAGTACGCATTTCTATCACAGCACTGTTATAAGCATTTACTTAGGTATTTATTTCCCCTGTTGAACGGTGAGCCCCTTGAGAGCTGGGTCTGCATTATCTGCCTGTATCCCCAACACTAAGCCCAGAGTCTGGCGCAGTGCAGGGGCCCTGAGCACAATGCCTCTGAATGAATGAATGAATGAAGCCAGAGCTTTGATTAGTTGGAGTCATTATACTGGAAGGATGCTTATACCTCATTTACACCAATCTTATTATTTTACCGATGATGTGAGATCTGGAGGGGGTAAGGGGCTTCCTAAGGCCCCACTGTGGGTCTAGAGTTAAGAGCTGGACCTATAACCAGAACACAGGCTCACCCTTCTCTTCCCCACCCCATGAGGAGCATGAAGACAGCTCCCGCAGTCTTTCTAATGTTTGCTGGCTCCTTGTAGGGATCTTGGAATACATTTTCCCATGGAGGCAGGTTTTTCCTCCTCCTCTTTCTTCTTCTTCTTCTTTTTTTTTTTTAATGGTAGTTCAGTTCCCAGGCCAGGCCACAAAAGCTTATTTACCCCATAGCTGAGCTCAACTATAAAACCAGCGGTAGCTCTGAGGCCTCACTGAACCCCCAGCTAGAGTCCACAGTCTGAGGGGCAGGTGGGCAGCTGGCTCTGTGTGTGTGTGTGTGTGTGTGTGGAGGGGGGCAGAGCTCCCTTGAGAAGACCACGAGTGCTGGTGGGGGCTGGGCAGGGGGGCTGGGCAGGGGGCCCGGGCAGCAGCTGCAGGAGGCTACTGCAGCCTCTGAATGCCTTGGTGGTTCTTAAGTGGATTGTTTGTAAGTTGGGAACTGTCTGTACTTAGAAAGGCGGATTTCAAGAGGTAGGGGATCCTATTTCACTTGAAGGCCCACAGTAATGAGGGTTCTTTATTCGTAATGAAGTAGCCACTAATTGGAGGGACAGACTCAGGAGGCCTGCTGGAATTCTGTACTCCTGGACCAGAACTGAGTAATATTATGCAGTAGCCTGGCAACCCCTTACTTTTGCATAAAATTCATATAAAAATCTACCATGAAGTGCCTGTCTGACATTCACTACGTTTATTATTAATAATGATAATAACAGGGTGGCTTATGCATAGCATTAGGCTGAGATAATGAATTGAATTCTCAGTTTCCTCAAGTTTTATTTCCCCCAGCAAGATTAGGAACATTTGGAAAATCCTTCCCTCGGTGTGGGATGAAAGCTTTCGTATTTACCCAAAGGAGACATGGCTCTAGTTTCTAAGGACTCATCCAAGAGATGATCTCTTTCCTTCCTCCGCCTCCTCAAAGAGGCAGAAATATTCCATAAATGCACAAATGTTGTAAAAGCAAATATATGAAAAAAATCTTAATGGGACTGAAAATATTGCAGTAGGGGAATCAATTATAATAAGGTAATACAGTTAGCCTTTCTGGACTTAATGAAATGTGGTCAAGTACATTGGAATGTTCTGGTGCCCCCTGGAGGATTCTAAAACCTAATGGAACTAGTTAGATAGTACCTTTACATGGCTCAGAAAATCCTACGGAGGCAATGTGTTTCTCTTCCCCAGTTCAGATCAACTTAACCTGGCTCAGTCACATACAGAGAGAGAAAGGAGGAGTGAAATCTAACATTTGACAGGTTTTAACCACCATAAGTTTGTCGTTAGAACGCAGGCTCTTGGACTAACAACAAAATCTATTTTTGGCTTGTGAAGTTTATAAATCCAACAGTGCAAAGTTCACAGTTGCATGTGTGATCTCTCAATTTCTCTGGGCTGAGTGTTTAGTGAACAAGGAAGTTTGCTTCTGTGAGCCTTGCTTTGTCTTGCGCAGAAAAGTTAAACATTCTGGAAAGTTAAACATTTAGCTTCTAAATTTTTACTGCCCTGGGATTCCTCAGGGACATGACTCCAGTATGATGGTGACTAAATGTCCATCAGAGTTGTTTATTCCACAGTCACAGAACAGTCAGCAGATGTAAGGAACCATTGTCTGACTCCAAGAAGCATTTAGGATTACAGCTGCCCATCTGCCTTCCCACACTGACTCCTACCACAGCAACTGAAATCACTATCTTGGCACATGATGTGACTGATACCATCCAGTTTTATTTAGGTGACTGTGTCTGAACGACACAGGCCAGGTTTCTCTAAACTTGCAAAAAATCATACTGGCACATTATTGTAATTATATCACAAAAGTTACAATATAAATACAATATTCTAATATTATATTATTGTATATGCATTATAATATTGTTCAATATTATAACAACAATGCACTTAATATAAATCTTTACTAATGTCACTTTTATTTTGGTGTCATTTCTTTTACGCTTTCATACATTAAATGCTTAATTTCTTAATTTTAACAACATGAAAGTTCAAATCACAAAGTCAGTAAACACAATTTCAGACTTCTATAAAAGTTGCAAGAATCTTTGTATTCCTGGATACCTTTCACCCAGATTTTCAAAACATTAACATTTACGACATCTGTCTTTTCTTTTTCTAAACACATGCGTGCAGGGATTTTCCTTCTGAACTATTTAAGAATACATTACAGATTCAATGTTTCCCTCTTTGTAAATACTTCGTTGTGTATTTCCAAAATTATGGAATCTCTTACATAAATACTATAATTTTTGAAATCAGGAAACTAACATTGAAATAATGTGATCTTAAACTGCATAACTTACTGTGATTTTTTACCAATTGTCCCAACAGGATCTTTTATAGCAAAAGAATATCTAAGATCATGCATGGTATGCAGTTGTTATCATGTTTTCAATCTTCTTTGATCTGGGACAGTGTCTTTGTACAAGCCAGGTATTTTAAGTGCCCACCATTCTGGGTTGTCTGATGTGTCCTCATAATTAAATTATGGTCTATGCCTCTTGCTGCATGCCAAAGTGACTCTGGCTTTTTCTCAGTAGCTGTCCATCAGTCATGTGTTGATGGTTAGTCCCATTACCACAGATGTTAATATTAATCTTTTGTTTAAGGTGGTATTTGCCAGGTTTCCCTATTGAGAGTTAACTATTTTATCCTTTGTTAATAGCAAGTATCTTGTGGGGATATACTTTGAGACAATGTAAACAACACATGTCTCCCTGCCTCTTCTCTCTTCTTCCTCTTTCTCTTCTGGTATTGACGATTAAACCCAGAGCCCCAGCCCTTTATATATATTTTCTGTTTTGAGACAGAGTCTCAAAAAATGTCCCAGGCTAGCCTCAAACGTGTGATCCTCCTGCCTTAGCCTCCCAAATAGCTGGGATTACAGAAGTGCGCCACCACACCTGGCTAAAATCCCATTTCTTATTAAACTTCCACACATTGGTTTTGGATTCATGCCTGAATCAGTTATTTTTATGGTTGTTTGCAAAATGTGATTTTTCTAATTTCATCATTTCTTCTATATCTACTAGTGGGATTTTGAACTGGTCCCATCATCTTTGTTTATATCAAAATAGCTCATGGACTCATAGTATTCAATAATATTAAAATTACTATCATTATTTATTTAATTTAATAATTTATTTAAATGCTTAAACTTTCCCACATTTGGCTAATGAGGGTCCCTTCACGTTGGCTCCTGTGTCACTTTGACATGTCCTTATTATTTTTTAAGTACTTCCTTATTTTTCTGGCATAACAAGATGTTCCAGACCATCTCATTCTTTCCTTGCATTTAGTCGTTTCTCCAAGACTTGGGTGCATTTTAATGAAGAATAGGTTTACAGAGTCAAAGCTCTGAGATCCAGGTATGCTCACCACTGTTGCAGTGAAACTGTGCCAAGGGCATCTTGGAGCTCAGAGCTGGGGAATACAATACACACATATCAACAGAGGTGTATGTACACACATGCACTCCAATACTCATTGCACATCCACATGTTATATCCATGCTGATCGATATCCATTCTACATACATGCGTGTCAATATCTAGATGCATATATGTATGTGTGTATATATGTGTGTATATTAGAAACTGGAAGTTCATACCTGTGTCTCTCATTTTAATTCAATACTGAAAGTTTATTTTATCTTCTCCTTTTAGCATAATTATAGTTCTCTTCCCCCAAAGTACAGACCCCATTATTCACAACTTATTTGTTCAAGAATGTATAAAAGTAATTTCAGAATCACTAATTCATGCTTTCACAAAACAGAGTTCTACTCACTATCACTGAAGGTTCCCAGGGAGTCAATAGGCATGACATTGGTCAAACGTGCCAAAATATCTATTTTTTTAAGTGAGTCCTCTTGCCAAAACCAGAAAGAAAATGCTTTTGGTGGCAAAATACTCTATCCTTTAAATCCTTCCCTGTGTAGTTCCCACAAGTGTGTGATGTTCTACCAAAGTTTTAGAGCTCGGCCAGGTATGACAAGGAAAAAACTCTTTTGTTCCATTTGCATGTTTTTCAATAATCAAATTACACTTTGCTTGCTTCAATAACAAACCTTAGAGCAATAACCTATCTAAGCAGAAACGCTAAAATAAATGCTACCTCAATTACCATACCCTAACCACTCTCTCTGTTGTTCCAAGTTCACCTTCATTCTCTCTGTGTGTATTTATATAATTATCTTCATAGTGAAAATGTTTTTTTTTAAACCTTTGCCCTGGTAAACTGATAGCAAGTTTGATTGATGGTGTTTCATATCTGGAAGAGTGTCTCCCATCTGTCTTGCTCTAGAATCCTGCACACACAAACACACCCATGTGTGCATATGTGCATGCACAGAAACGCGCACGCACGTGCATACACACACACACACCACACACACTTTCCAAGTGCTTCCCTTATGCCCTAGGTTCGCTGAAGCAGAATTTTCAGGAAGGGACCCTATTTATCATTAACAAGATATCTGGCTGCTTCTGAAGCACTTTAAAATTTGAGAGTGACTGTAAGATAAGCATTTTGAATTGACTTAGTTTAGCCTTCAAGACTAAATGCAATTGATATCAATATCAGTGAAAATGACAAACTCAGGTAAAAATTAACGACAGCCCTTTAAAAAAAATCATATTTGTCCACACACACACACACACACACACACAATCTTTCAAAATACTCTTTTGACTTAATTTTGTATTTAGGCTGCTAACAGTTTATTAACTGCAGCTTAGTTATTTGTGGAAAGAATCTATATCCTTTTTAAATTCCTACCATTCCTGGTTTAATTAATTTTATCAACTAGCAAAGAGTAAGACCTAATACTTCTTTCAGTCATGGAAAACTTTCAAAATGTTTCTTCCTATTGACCAAGTTACTTATTTATTTTTGAGCAGATTCCTACAAAATTCCAATAAAATTTTCTGAAATATGGGCAAAGATTTGTGCACAAAGAAGTTTCAGGCAGCATTATTCATAAGTATTTCACATATGTAGCAAACTAATGGTCCAATGTTAGGGAATTTTATATAATTGAGCACTGGGTCATAATCATCAATTTTTTTAATTGCGTTTTTTTGGGAAACACAGGGAAATGCTCATAACAAATTCAAGTCTTTTAAAAGTTAGGACTGGGTCTGGTTCTCTCTGAATCCTGAAGTGCATGCAGTGTTGGACACTGGGAGAAAATACATGTATGGGATAAAGGCCTGTTATTAAAAAATATCCTAAAACTCAGCAATAAGAAAATAAGCCACTCAATTAAAAAATGGGCAAAATATGCGAACAGACACTTCACCAAAGATGACATACAGATAGAAAATAAGCATATGAAAATATTCTTATTAGAGAACTTCAAATTAAACAACAATGAGGTAGCATTATACATCTGCTACAATGGCTAAAATCCAAAATGCTGACACCATCAAATGCTAGAGATGATGTGGAGCAATAAGAATTCTGAATTTTTGGTTGAAATACTAAATAGTATGGCTACTTTGGAAGGCAATTTTGCAGTTTCTTATAAAACTAAAGTTTTTACCATACGATGCAGTGACTGTGTTCTTTGGTATTTATCTAAAAGAGTCGAAAAAAATCTATAAAAAAATGTTCACATCAAAATTTATATCAACTTTAGTCACAGATAATAAAAATAGAAGCAATCAAGATGCCCTTCAGTAGATGAATGGACTAATAAACTGCGATATATCCAGATAATGGAATATTATTCAGTGCTATGTTAATCAGTTTTCTATAACAAAAATCCTGAGGTAATCAACTAAAAAGGGAAAAGGCTTATTTTGGCTCAGGTTTTAGAGGTTTCAGTTCATGATCAGTTGAGCCTGTTTCTTTGGGGCCTGTATTAGAAGGGTGAGGTAGAAAAAATTGCTTACCTCTTGGTTGGGGAGTGAAACAACAACAACAACAAAAAACTATGGGTTTCAGTAGAAAGAGGGACGAATAGGTGGCGCAGAGGGTATTTAGGAGAGCAAAATGGCTCTGTATGCTACTGTCATGGCACATGTCACTATACACTTATCAAAGCCTACAGGATGTACAACATGAGGATTGACTCCTAATGTGAACCACAGACTTTGGTTGATAAAATGTGCTAATGTTGGCTCATTGATTATAACAAATGCATTGGACTCATGCTGGTGATGGAGGAGTCAGTGTGTATACAAGGGAGGGGAGGGAAGAGGGGAGTGGGTATGTGGGAACTTTCTGTACCTTCCTCTCCATTTTGCCATGATCCTAAAATTGCTTGAAAAATAATCTATTAATTTAACATGTATATCACATATTTATGTCTACTTTTTCTACAATGAGCAATTAAAATGCATGCAACTATGGAAAGGGTAGAAAAAACCAGAAATGGTAAATATTAAAAAAAATGATAACAAGGGGGCTGGGGATATAGCTCAGTTGGTAGAGTGCTTACCTTGCATGCACAAGGACCCTGTGTTCAATCTCCAGCACCACCAAAAAAAAAAAAAAAAAAAAAAAGATAACAAAACTCTTAAAAAATAATGTCTACCATTTGTCAAACACACTTAAGATAATAACAACAACAACAAAAGAGGAAACAATGGAGTCTTTCTATTAAAGATGAGGGCTGTGAAAGCCATCCATTTAGCTCTATTTACCCCTGCAAATCCATTGAAAATTAAAAAGGGGCACAAACAAGAACAAAGAATGAGAAGTGGGAAGGGGCACTACAACTACTGAAAATGGAAGGCTGTAAAGTGGAAAAATACCTAACTGAATGAACAGATCCAAGAAAGCTGAACCTGAATCTGGCAAAGGGAAAAAACTAGGAATCACCTGGTTCATCCATAAACCTCAGACTTTAAAGAGCTGATGATTGGATACCTTTGGAAATGGAGGCTACTAACGGGAAGCTTGGATAAATATGTTTAGGTAGTTAAATGTCCATATTCCTCCTTCTATACCAAGCAGAAAAGGCTGCTTTTCTGGACAATGTAAGAATGGGATGTTATGGTTTGAATGTGTCCCCCAAAGTCTGAGTATTCAAAACTTTATGCAAGGATATGGAGAGGTGGAATCTTTAAGAGCCCTCATGAGTAATGAGGACTCTACGCTTGTGAAGAAATCCATGTTATTGTGGGAGTGGGTTTATTATTGTAAGAGTGGATTTGTTATCAATTCACATTCAGCCCTCTCTTATGTGTCCTCTGCCTCTTTCTTTTGTGAGAAACTGCAAGTGTGTGCATATGCTCTCTTGCCCTTCTGCCTTCTGCCATGGGATAATGCACTCACCAGATGCTGGCCTCTTGACCTTGGAATTTCCAACCTCCAGAACTCTAAGAAATAAATATCTTTTCCTTATAAACAACCTGTCTGTGGTATTCTGTTATAGCAACACAAAATGAACAAAGACAGAGGAGATTGTGGTCTGGAGAATCCAGACACCATCAGAGGAATGGATGTAATTAGAAATAGAGAGGGATAGAGGGAGTTCACATACTAAGTGTTGACTATCATGACTTCGCCTACTCTGGATGCCACAATTTTGGCAATTTTTGAAGCAAGAAATGGAACAGTCTCAGTGTAGAATACATTAAGGTCAGAAAAATATATGTTAAACATAATATGCATGTTAGACTACACTAAAGATACTGACAGCCGAATCACTTCTTCTTTATTTAATGCTATACCACTGAGAGAACTTGCTTCCTTCCTTCTTTCCTTCCTTTCTCTCTTACTTTCTTTTTTCCCTTTTCTTATTTTAAACAGGGGCTGGACTTGAACTTGCAACTCTCCTTTGTCAGTCTCCTGAGAAACTGGAATTACAGGCCTGTACTATCAAGCCTGGAAAATAAAGCACAGTTCACAAAGTCCACCAATATATACAGAATGACATTCTAATCTGCTTTTCTGAGTCTTATTCTTTAATATGAACATGTAGCCAAAGACTTTAGCCATTGGAGGGAAGCTTCCATATCCTATAAATAATAGCAAACTGAATGATGCAAATGAGAAAATACAACAGAGCTATCTCAGATAGAAGAAAAATTAAATAAGTCATATCCTTATGCAGATGAGAAAAAATATTTTACTCATTAAACATGAACAAAATGTTACAAAATAGGGACATTCAAAAATAAGCAAAAATCTCTTTTTTAATAAAGCTCCCACAATAGATTAGAAAATGAAGTTTAACTGTTTTCTTATAAAGTGGAGCAAGAAGACAAAAAAAGGATAAAAAAATTAAAAACAATAGTAATAATAGTAGTTGTAGTTTCACATCAATGGGCAACAGGCAACAGATGAACATTTGAGCTATAGGAAAGCTCCATATCCATTTGTTTTCTTGTCTTATTCTTTAGTATAGTTTGAAACTGGAATGCCTCTGAAGACTCATGTGTTTAATAAAGGTTGGTCTTTGCCATGGTTTAGATATGAGGTCCCCCTCATATCTAAAAGCTCATGTGTAAGATGATGAAAGAGTGTTCAGAGGTAAAATGATTAAATTATGGCAGATGTAACCTAATCATTGCAATAATCCACTTGAATGGATTGGCTGGGTGGTAAAGGCAGTCAGGCAGGGTGTGGTTAGAGGAAGTAGAGTCACTCAGGTGTGACTTTGGGGTTAATATTTTGTCCCTGGTAAGCAAAGCTCTCTCTCTCTGTGCTTCCTGGCTATCATATCCTTAGCTGCTTTCTTCAACCATGTCCTTCTGCCATAAAGTTCTACCTTGCCTCAGATCCAGAAATACTGAGTTGGCCAATCATGTTCTGAACCTCTGATACCATGAACCAAAATAAACTATTCTTCCTCTAAGTCATTCTTGTTGAGTCTTTTGGTCACAGCAATGAAAGACTGACTAACACAATCTTCAACTTGGTACTACTGGAAGGTGGTGGAAATTTGAAGAGGTATGGCCTACTGTGAGAAAGTTAAATTACTGGGTCCATACCCTCAAATGAGATTATGGAACCCTGATCTCTTCTTCTTCCTCTCTTTTTCTTCCATCTATCATGAGCTGAGCAGCTTGCTCTACTCTGTACTCCCCACCACGATATACTACTTCACTACAGGCCCTAAAGCAACAGGGCCAACCAACTATGGACTGAAACCTCCCAAACTGCAAGCCAATATTAATCTTTCTCAGTTGATTATCCCAGGCAGCATTTTGTTACATTAACAGGAAGCTGGATAACATTACTATTATTATTATTTTTGAACTGCAGTACAGGGGATTGAACCCAGGACCTTCCACATTCTTGACAAGCACTCTACCACTGAACTACATCTCCAGACCTTTTTATTTTGAGACAGTGTCTTGTTAAGTTGCCCAGGTTGACTTTGAACTTATGAATCTCTTGCCTCAGTCTCCCAAGTAGTTGGGATTACAGGAATACACCGCAGTGCCTGGCTCTAATGTATTTTTTATTTCTAAATTTTCTCATTCTGTTTCCCAATTTTAAGTCATCAGAAATGACAACAAAACTACCTGACAACTTAGCCAGGTGGATTTACATATTCTTATTGAGCAAATGAATAAATACTATAGAAAGAATGGTAACCAAAGACCACTCTCAATTCTCTAGACAACTGACTGGCATTTCACATGGGAAGACGGTGTCTACTTGGACGAAGGAGGCAAACACTTGAATCCAGGCTTTAGTTACATTAGGCTCTGGAAAACATGCTTTTACAGTTCAAGCAATCATGGTTTTAAATTGTGCCAAAGGATAGGCCATCCATTGTGCTCTCCATCTGGTGTTGGGAAAGAATAAACTCAAGGCAATGATGGCATTTGCATGCCTGTTCAGTCTTCTTGAGCAAGCCTGGTCCATATCTGCACCCAGAAATGAGCAGTTGTGCTTGTTAAAGTACTGATTCAGAGGGCAACTCAAAAGCAGGTAATTCAGTTTCTTCATAGAGAAAAAAGACATGTCTCTTTTTGAGGGAAAAAACAAAACAAAACTCCTCAGTTAGTTTACAGATATGTCAGTGAGCATTTTGTGGAAATGCCACTACAGAAACATCGATAGTTCTTGTCCCCATCTGACATTGTTTCATCTTAGACAATATGCTAACGAAATCTCGTCAACTCAGCTTTTCCGTGGTGCTTGTCATTCTTTTTTCCCATAGTGCCATATTTCTTGTTAGAATTTTTCCCTTTTAAATGGAGTGCTGTGTTCAATGTTTATAAAGCTAGCAATTATTCTGAGCTAAAACATCAATATTTTTGTCTCAAAATTTGCATCACTATGAATCTCTTTGGATCTACTGATCCATGTTTGTGAATTGGTAGCTATAATACAATATAATGGTCTCAGGGAAAAAAATGCAAATTCAACAAATATAAGCAGAAACACATCAAGAGCCTGAAGACACACTTGCTATGACAAACTGTCCCCTGATAAATGAATGTTTGCCAAATCACAAAGACCACTGACTATTGATCACTTCCAACTTTGAGGCATGGGTGCCTTTTGAAGAATGACTAGCTAGAAAGTAAAAATATTTTGGCAAAATAGTGATAATGAAACTCAATATCATAATAATACGTTTGAAATTTGTGACATGTTTGTGTCCTCTCAAAACACCAAGTTACCTATAGTCCACTTATGGCTCCCTTGGGGGTATCACTGTTTTTGGGAATGAAGGTGTAGACTAGCCTGTGTCTAGCTCATCAGAAAGGCCTCAAGCTGTAAGCACAAGAGGTGGGCAGAATTCAAAGCAATGACCACAGAGGAATCCCAGAACTGGAGGATGGAAGCACAGGAGGGTTTATACATAGCTAAGGAAGCTTGCCACGACTTAGCACCTCAATTTTATATTTCTTTTACCTACAGAAGACTCCGAACATTATTTAAGCCTGTGCCTTCCCCCTCAATGGAAGCTCCTTAAGAAATTACCAAGATGAACTGGTTTTACAACTGAAGGAACGAAGGCCTAGAAAGGGTACTTTGCTGAGTCAAAGTGTGGATGTCAAGCATTCATTGGAAGTCAACTTTCCCTTGTGCTCCCTGGGAAAAGCTTCACTGTATGACACAGTCACACTGCCATCCTTGTCCTAGCCACTGGCTTTTCTAAGGAAAACTGCCTGAATCACAGTCTCAGTTGCAAGATGACCCTCACCTTTGCCCTGAGGAAGAGTGGCTCTGTGGTTACCCAATGACCCTGTTCGTCACCTTCATCCCCATTCCATCAACTTAGCTGATTAGACCTGGGGTCGTCACCAGTGCAGGGAAGATCTAGGGAAACCACTCCATCTGGGTGAATGATTGCGAGGTCAACTGGTGCAAAAGGCTCTGCTTGAATACAAAAGACACAGATGAACTAGCTCAGTCAAATTCTCTCTCCTGGAAATTTGAACAGGGGATTATTAGCCAATTAGTGGAGAACTGAGTATGACAGCCCCAGAGCATGGTGGCACTCTAAGCAACCCATGAGGTCTGTCTGCAGAAGGAGACACGAGGTGAGTTAGTCTGCAAGCTCTGGTGGAACCTCTAGTTCCACAGTCCTTGAGGTCTAGTTGCTTTATCTTCTTAAAGGCCTGGCACAGTGGTTCCAATTGTTGCTTGATTTTCACCTCCTTCGAAACTTTATCCCCATGCTGATCAGCAATCCTCAGAGAGCACCCAATAGAACCTTGTTGTGTGTTGGCAGCAAAAACTCAACTCCATGTGTTTGAAAATCTTGATGGCAAAAAGCAGGGAAAATTCCTTGGAATTAAGGTCTGAATTCACCTTAATTCACCTGCTCTTTTGTTGTTGTTGGAACAAAACAACAACAACAACAAAAAAAACTTCAATGGGTCTCAAAATGTCACAGAGGCAATGCCAAGAACATAATCTGGGATGGAAGCAGAAGTTAGAGACCAGGAGAGCAACAGGACTCTGCATTTTAAAGTGGATATTAATTGTGTCTCAAACTACTTCCTTTTAGACAAGTAAGACATTAATCTTTGCTGAAGATCTTAGCCGGAGGCAAGATAAGGCTGAGGCCACTCCTAGGTGGGAGAGGGATGCGATCTTCCATATGGTATGCAGCCCTACTGGGCTGGGGAATTCTATGAGTCACACATGTGCATTATAATTCTCTTCCATGATAGGATGACAAAGGACGATCTGCAGAAGAGCAGCCTGGTAGATTGGAGGCTAATGAGAGCCTAAGGATACAAGTTCTAGCCACCCTAGAATGAAGGGGCACAGAGTGTTCCTGAAGCTGAGAAGCTTGGGCAGGCACTCCTGAAGAGTCCTGTGTTTCGGGGAAGCCAGGAAAAGTGTTTGGAGCATCATTACTTGATCATTCAAGTGAAGTATGACCACTACATTCTAGAAGTGAATTTGATATCTGGTTTTCACTTGGTTTCAAAATGGTTGGAACAGAATTAAGTAATCATCAGGAAACGTTAATTCGTATTCCAGAGGCAGGACAAGATCCAAAGTTAGCTCATTTGATGGGTCTGAGAGAACCTAAAGGCTCAGGCTCAGGTTCTTTCCATTTCCCGGCTTCGCCACTCTCAGCATGTTGTCATGTCACATCCAGACATGACAACATTCAGATAAATACAGAATGAACTTTTTTCTGCATTTCCATCTGAGGAGCAATGATAATTATCCCACAAGGTTCATTACTGCCCTAACCAACTTTTTACTTCTCACTGGGTAGAACTGAGTTACCTATATATTTTTAAGTCAGTTCATAGTAGAGAGAATGGAACTATCAGGATTGTCTGATTAGCAGTTCTTAAACTTGTGCTTGCATCAGAGTCACCCAGAGAACCTTATTAAAACAGAGGCTGATGAACTCCACTGCCAGAATTCCTGATTCCATAGGTCTGAGACGGGGCTCCAAGATTCACATTTCTAACAAGTTCCTTGGTGATGTTGTTTTAGCAGGTCTGGAAACCACACTTTAAGAACTTACTGTCTTAAACTATTTGGGGTAGAATGGACATTGGAGAATCAAACAAAAACAGTGCTATAGGAGATGTTTTTATTGGTAGAGTATGGTATGTATTTTGGAATGGCATATTTCTACCAAATTTCTTTTGAAACATCAAATTTCCATAAGTTGTGCATGCAACAAATACTGATGTGATATATGACAGGCCAAAATACGGAAGTAGAAAGCAAGCTAATGGCCTATGGCACAAAATGTGGTTTGAGCAAATGTCACCCATTGTCACAAACATCCACCCATCCTGCCCTACACACTGCCACCCCACACCCCTTCCCTTGCATACTTCTATTCTCTTTTTCAAGGCTGAAGCAATATCAACCACATACCTGATGAGGCATCAACCTCAACCTGTTCTCCTGGCAGAGAAGACAACACAAGCAGAGGAATGAATATAAAAGATAGCTCATTGTTTAGAGGAAACTAAGCAGCTTAATGCTTTTGCAACATAAAATATGAGGCTGGAAGTGGTGTGAGGTAAGTACCTAGATTTGGACAAGAGAGAAACCACAGTGGCTTTGTGGGATGTGGAGGAGCTTGAATTTGATCCTGTGTCCTCAGCAGACGTCTTTGCAGAGACGTGATGTGGTTGCACTTGGGTTTCATTTTGAGCATACTGGGTTATATGGAAGGCAGACTTGAAGTAGGGAGCCAAGGCAGAGACGAGTAGTCCCGGTGGGTCCCAGGCCTGGACAAGAGCCAGGGTAGTAGGCTTAGAGGAGAAACAGAACTGAAAAACACCAAAAGGTCAAATTCTGCAAATACGGTGATTTGTTGGATTAAGGAGGTATGAGAAAAAGTAAGGCATCAGGATGTTTCTTAGATGTTTTAGAATACAGTGGGCTGTTATGGGTGTGGTGTGGTACAGGAGCACAGGGAGATGACATCAGGTTTTGATGCACTGTGTGCAAAGCTGTGGCCCAACTCTACAGGAAAACAGACATGTTCAGTAGGTTGGTTTTGAGGGAGAGGCCTGGACTAGAGACAATGATTATGGAGTTATATGTAGTTAAATCAAGAATATAAATGGATCACACAGGAAAAAGTGAAAGCTAAACAAAATATTTAGCCAATGATGGACTCTGGGAAATACAACATTTTTCCTGAGGGGGGGGGGGAACACAACGTTTTGCTGAGAAAAGAAACAAGTGGTAATAAAGGGCAGTGGAGGAAGGGCTAGTGATGTTAAGAGGAAGACGAGGGCATAGAATGTCAGGCAAGAGTGAAGGGTCAATATTTGAGGAAGTTTCTTAAGATAAGGCCCCATCAACAGTGACAGGATTTGGCCTCTGGGGAGCCATATACATTTGAGGAGAGTAGCTGCATTGAATTATAAGGAGGTAAATGGAGACATGTGTTTTAAGAGCTTTGATGGAAAGAACATGGGAAGAAACCAAACAGTATCTCAAAGGTGCTCATGATAACAAGTTTCTCACTAAAATGAAATGGTCATGTGCTGAGAATGAGGGTGGAGGAGGGTTATGAAGGTGTCAGGAAAGGTAACTGTTCTCTAGGAATTCTGAGAGGTCTGTCTGTCTCTTGGGCTCTTTCATATAACCAGAGCATTTTGCAACCACAGATTCAGGAAATGATAAATATTTTAAATGGGTATGCAATGGATCACAGGAAGACATCTGTGAATGATGCTTACAGGAAATTTAGGTATATGTGGCAGAGGGTATTTTTCCCAAAATAGCCACAGCAATATTTCTAGTTCCACATGGGAGATACTTTGCAACTTCATTCTCCCTGAAGAGAGTGCAGAAAGGATGCAGTGTGACTTCCAAAGCAACAGCAACACAACTTCTGACTGATGGTACCAAGCTGTGAGGAAGGTCAGCTGGCACACAGGTCAAGTGATCAGCACTGGCTGCTACCTGGGTTCTGATGCTAAATTTAGCAACATATCTCTTTCTTTGCCATATTTGATAAAATAGTGCTATAATTCAGAGTTGACAGATCAGATTTTTTTTCATTGAAAATCTCTCATTGTTTCTATTATCATAACAATAAATAATTTTTTTTCTTTGTTTGGTTTCATTTCTACTTGACCCTTAAGTGCCCCAAATCTAGGGTCTTTTCCTCTTCATATTCCAAACTCTCCTTAAACCTTTTCTTATATATACTTATTCCAGGTACCAACATTTAAACCTCTTTTAGCATTCCAAACTTAAAGACACAATTCCATTTGGATCTATCCTACATGCATCTGTTTGATAGAATACCCAAAGACTAAATTATTGTTCTTAAGTCACAAATTTGCTTCTTACCTGTTTTCCATGGTTCACTAGATGGTACATCTATTCACTATGCCAACCATTGAGCACATATCTTTGACTCTTCTTCCTCCATCCTCAGCTCAACACCAATTCTGTGCATGCTAACCCCAAAGCGGATTTCAGATGTCTCCACTTTCCCCCACACTGTCTTGTGTTTCTCCAAACCACCATCACTGTCATCTTAACTCTATGTTAATGTTCTCCCTCAATTCATTCTTGCTTCCCACGCCCTCCCTCATTCATTTCTCAATATATTATAGAAGTGCACCAGAGAGACCATTTAAAAACATAAATCTGAACAATTCACTCTCCTGTTTACAATCCTCCAATAATTTCTCAGTGTACTTGGTTTAAATTCCAAAATCTTAACCCATTTTGCAAAGTCCTTTGTGGACTGGCTCCTAAACTTCACTGACTACACCCCAACAATGTGGTCTTCCAACCCTTTCCCAGCACAGGACTTTACACATGCTGTCATCTCACATGACACTCATCCTTGCATCTGTTCTCCTGGCTGTCACTAATATGTTCCCACACCCTTAGCCAATGTTAGTGACTCCACTCAGAGAAGACTGTTTTTCCTTCCCAAATAAGTGAGGTTCCACCACACAATCTCATAGCACACTGTGATTTCCTTTCAAAGCATATGTCACAAGTTTTAATTATGTGTTCTTGTATGATCACATATCTGTCACCCTATGACTGGCTCAGCATTGTGTCTTCAGTGCTGTGCACATAGAAGGGGCTCAAAATATTTGTTGAAGAAATGAATACTAATATCCAATAGCGCATGTAAGCTGAAGTACTGCCTTTCCCTTGGAATCGTTACACTGGACTAAATAACAATTTAAGTTTGTTAAAAATAAAGAAAAAAATAAAAAATCTCATCACTGTTATTATTTTATATAGACAAACTGGTTAACAGGTAATGAGATGGTCAGTTATCTAGGAAACACCTCAGGGGATGCTACCTGTCCTCTATGTCTTGGCTCCTTTTACTGTTGTGTGCTATTAAACTGTGTGCCTTTCAATCAAGGATAGTGGCCTGAACCTTGCTTTGCACATATACTCAATGGGAGAAACCCAATGCATGTTTGGAGGAATGAGTTATGTGAAGGAACTTCCAAAGCACTGTAAGTATAGCACAAAGAAACCCCAGATTGTTCTGGAACAACTGAGAAGACGTAAGAGGCAGATGGAATGCTAAGAAATGAAGAGGTCCTACTTTGTGGAGAGAGCTGCTGATTACAGTGTCTTGTGGGAGTACAGAGCTGATGAAACTCATCTCTTTCAACTGAGGGGTAATGGTGAAGGACAGGCAAGAAAATTGCTAAGAAGCAGCTACACTGTTGGTTGTAAGCACCTATGTATATCTGTGTCTGCACATGGGCACATGCATGCACTTTGTTACACACAAATATACACACACCACTTATTCTGGAAATCTCTAGGTTTCCCAAGTAAGATCATTACCACAATGCTTGTTTTTCCTTATTATCTTCCCTAAAAATAGCAGAGTCTTAGCATTCACCAGGAACTTAAAAGTTTTTCTCCCACTATTTCTCAGCCAGAAACTCTGGCTGGTCTGAGCCGTTTTGCAACCATCTCTCCACCAAGGAATTGCATTCCAGTGCAAGGGGCACTGGATCCGGAGCCAGGGGCGGGAAGTGATTTCCAGTTACATCAGACTCTCTGCTGTTAACCACATACAAGCCAGACTCTGGCAGTCTCTCCTTGATCCTGCCATGTCTCTCAGAGGCACTCAAGCTGGCACTTTAAAAAAATGGAAGACGAAAGTATTTTAAATATGACTAGCTATTATTAGGGATCTTTCCTTCATCTGGCTTGTGAATTTTAATTTTAGTAGAAATACATTTAGTTTAGAATAAAGTGGCAATTTTCTCCAATTTATATGGCACCTCATGTCCCCCTCCCCTTAAAGTTCTGGGGGGGACAGAAGTCTCTAAATAAATGACACACATGGTCCTTACTACTTGCTGATCACCAAAAAAAAAAAAAAAAACAGATTTTATCTCCCTCTGTTTCTGTCATGTCTTCTTTCCCATCTAAACTGTACAACCAAGGAGAGGACTGCCCAGGATCTCTGTTTTATCTCCCATAACAGTCATCAAAACTGGTCATGTAGGGGCTGGGGTTGTAGCTCAGTGGGAGAGCATTTGCCTAGCACATTGAGGCACTGGGTTCCGTCCTCAGCACCACATAAAAATAAATAAATAAAATAAAAATTATTGTGTTCACCTATAATTATAAAAAAAATTTCAAAAAAATGAGCATGTAAGCCAGTGAAAAAGGCCAAAGAATAGAAAATAAGCCTGGAAATTGCTGTTAAATTGATCCAATCGGTCAATTTATTTTTTTAAGTGAATGTTCTCTTTGCAAAACATAACTTGTGCTTCAGAATAAAAGCAAAATGGTATATGGCACACTATTGCCATGGAGAAGGGAAATGTAGGGATTCATGCTGTAGTAGTCTTCAAACATTTTGTCAAGACCTCATTCTTTTTTACATCAACATTCCCATCTCTACAGCACTAATTTTGTAGCTAGTGTTCTTCATAAAAGGGTCATTCTGACCCTCTGGGAACCTCTTCTGGGAACCAGAAACCTGAGTACTGTTTCAGTGAAAAACTCTGCCTAGAGAGGGAACAGAATAAGAGGGCTATGTGAAGAACAAGGCAGGCCTAGCTGACCTGCTTCGCAGGAGGATGAGGAGCAGCAGCAAGACCCTACGATGCTCTTGAATGACAGGAGTAAGAATTCATAGGTAATGTTCAAACAGGCATACCAAATTCTCAACAGAACAAATTAAGAAGGAACAAATTTCTGACTGAACCAAAAGGAGAGGAAAAAGTACAATAGAGAGCATTAATTGGAGTCACAAAGCACAGCCCCTTTAATTCAAGTTTCTTATCAGGTCTACTGAAGCTTGACCCTGGAGTAAACATGTACGTTTCATTAATAAAGTAGAAGCAATGCAGCCAGGAAGGGCTGATAGAGAAATTATCTCTTTGGTTTAATTGCCAAAGGCATTTCAGAATTTGTCAGTAGAAAATGCATCTATTATGTGGCCAGGTACACACTTAAATCTGAAGTGGACACCAGATTAGCCAAAGGCTCCTACATCTAAAACATCCAAACAATTCTACTCTTACTCTTTTAAAATCTACAGTCAAGGGGGGATATATCTGGCTCCCTTAGAGGTTCTCCACATTTATAGTTTATTTCTTCAAGATCTCTACGGCTACACAGGGCTGCAACCTGGCCTGACTGTAGAACCTGAGCAGCTCCTGCTTTACTATCAGGGAGTGTGGCCAGCACTGGGTGGACAAGGTCACCAAGGTCACAGAGAACACTGAGTATGGGATCTGAGAGGGAGGTTTAACAGATCCTAGAGAAGATACACAGCACACAGCATGACAAAGCCACTATTTGAAGAAGGTAGAATTAGTATGTGTGTGTGTGTGTGTGTGTGTGTGTGTGTGTGTGTGTGTGTGTGTGTGTTTAGAGAGAGAGATGGGAGGGAGAAAAGAGAGGAAGGAAGAAAGAAAAAGGAAGAGAAAAGAGAGAGTAGGAAAGAAGTAGGCAAGAAAAGAGAGGGAGTCCTGCCTGTTGGGAGGTCTCTCCTTCAGTTTCCAGGTGATGAAAATTCAGGACTTCGATGGATGGATACAGTGAGAAGCAGGAGGAAGGGGTCCATATAAGGCAAATTTTGAAGAAGAAAGACTCATGAAGATATGATGGCTGATTGGATAAAAGAGATGAAGGCGAGGCAAGAGTGAGGTTTTTTAGTTTGGGAGTCTAGCAGCTGTGTGGGGCCATCAGTAAAACCAGATAAATTTTTAAAAAGGAAAAAAAAGGAAAGGAAAGTAAAAAAGAAGAAGAAGAAGGAAAGAAAGCTTATCTGAGGAGAAGACTAAAAACAGAGAGGCGGAGGGGGCTATGTAGAGTTATTTGAACCCAGGAATGTGGACTATGAGGAGGTGACCTGGTGTTTCCTAGAAGTTCTCACATTATAAGTGAAAAATCAGACTTAAAGGGGAAGATTGAGGGGTCAGTACTAAAAATGTGGAGTTGAACTTTTAAGATAAAGAAATGACACCAATCAGTGAAATCGAGAGAAGGAGAGAGGCAATTTACCAGAAGCAGCCGAATAGTGAAATGCTGAGGAAATGATCAATTTCTTCTCTATTTCCAGGACTGTGAGTGCAGCTCACTGCACTGGAGTTACCTGTCTACCACTCTTCCAGCCTGTCTAGAAGCCTGTTCAGGGCAGGGACCTTGCATCCCTCCTCGGTTCCTGCAGTATCTATCCAGTGCACCTCCTCCATGGAAGCCTACTCACCATGACATCCAGATCAAGGGCACAGGTGGAGAATGGAGAAGTGGCTGCCTATATGGTGACACTGCTAGTTTTGCAGGTACTCAATTCCCTGGCATCAAGAAAGAAAACTGTAAAGAAGCTATAACTTCAGATCCAGAGGTCCACCTCAGGACCTCCTTTCTCCTTAACCTGATCTCTCTACCCTTGCTCCTTTACAGACCCTTCCAATGTGCCCCCTGCTACCCTAGTCAAAGGAAGAATTCCCCTGTCTTCTTACTTCTTCAGTTAAGGTTTTATACATGGAGACACACAAAAAAAGTCTTGTTACAGATTTAGGCTATATTCCACTCAAAAAGGCAAAGATAGCAGTTTTAATACTACGGTTCATAGAGCTGTAGGGAAGATAAACAGAGAAATGCATGAAAAATATCTTGGCCTAGAATCTGGCCCACAGGAAGCAGACAGAAGTGTTAGCGTCACTACCCGTAACAGCAAAATCATTGATCATGCTGCACACCTAGTGCCTAGCACATTCTTGGCACAGAGCCATTGCTCAAAAATGAATGAATAAATTGAACCCAATTAAATACAGGCCTTCATCACTCCCCAGGGTCCCTCATGTGTTGATGATTGTACACACATTGAAAATAAAGCACGTCCTAATTTTATATTCCTCTCTTATAAAGGTGATGTGTACTTATATTTGGAGCCCCAAACAGGTATTCAGTGTTCTGACAGAATGAAATATTAGAAAACTAGACTGGGATGGAAATAATGTTAGAAATATTTTAATCCAAGATAATTCTACCCATATACTGTAGATAAAACTAAATTAAGAAAGCAGGTTGGTTGAAAAGCGCTTCCTAAATATTAATTGACATAAAGCACAGTGCTCATCTCAGAGTGACACAGAGATAATGGAGGCTTCTTAAAGTCTTTGAGATCCTTTAGCACAGTCGAAGGAAAGGAAAATGTATCAGAGCAACCACAGAAGAGTGTATTAGAAAAATGACATAGTATATTGGTTGAAAAGTGAGCTCCAGGAAGTTCTGGGTTTTAAGCCAGGTTAGGGGATTTAGTGCCCATAATTTAACCAGGGATAAGTGAAGGGACAGAGAGCATCCTGTTTGGGGTGATGCTCCCAGGAGGGACACAGGAACAGAGCGGGAGTTTGCCATGTGGAGGCTGATGAGTGTGGAAGGGGTTTTGTTGGGAATCAAAATGTTGAGACTGATGAGGTATAATGAATAGGAGCTGAAGAACACTTGACTAACTACAGGAAATTGGAGGTAATACAGCTCACTACAGAAGGCCAGTTTAGATCCTTGAACAGAAGGAAAGAGTTTCTTGAAGACTAAAGCCACAGTTAGGAACACTCATTGAGTTTTGAGAAAATGACTCAGGGTTCATCAAAATGTCCAGTCAACTGGTGCCCTTTCACAGTTTGTCACTCTGCTCTATGCTCCCATCGTCTACCATTGAGAAATCCACTTCTAGCCTTAGCTTCTTTTGTAACTGTAGATGTTATGCACTGACTGTATCAGATCTCTTTATATTCATGCTCCTTTTCTGTCAATGCAAACCAAATCAAATAAACAAAACAAAACAAAGTAGCTGTAAGAGGTCAGTGAGTATAGCAGAAAAAAATTAATAAAAATATATGTTTAGAATGAGATTGCTATGTTCTAGTCAGTGGATAGTGAGGTAATATTTTCGGAAATACATCCACATGATTTTTCTGCCTGCATGTCTACACATCTGATCTCCATGGCCAGTCCTAGGTGTCCCCTGCCTGAGATAATGTAGGAGGAGAATGCCTTTGGGATGTTGCAGACAAATACAAATTGATACTCTCTAGCTTCTTGGGTTTTCAAAGGTGCAAGATAATAACCTTGACACTCATATATATTAAGCCAGACAATAAAGGACTCCAGGATTTTATATCCACTTTAGCAGGTGGAATTAATCATCAACTTAAAAACTAACTGTGGTGATGATGGGGTTAATGATAAAGGAGAGAAAGAAAAAGCCTGTTCACCTCCTTCAGGGTAGGCCATCAGTTAGGGAAGCTGGCCAGGAGACATGGGGCCCAACTTTATGCCAGAGATGAAAAGTACTGACAAAGATTTTCTAGCCCACCACCTGCTTGGGGGTTTGTGAAGACGTTCCTCTCAGACCTGTTTCTAAATAAGATCAGCTACACCAGGGTAAGACCTTGCAGTCAATGGAAAAGGAAAGAGTTGAGCTCCCTAGCATTTACGTGAATTTGAGGGTATGAGGAGGAGAAATCCAGAGGATCTTACATGTTGTATGGAAAAAAGGGAGAGTAGTGTCAGGGAGTGGTATGGAGTTGCAGTCCAAACTGAAGTAAAGTAATCTGAGTCATCATTGGAGAGATTCATCAAAGGAACATGGCTAAGGCTTCTAGATGATTGTTAGCACTGAAGAAAGAGATCAGACGTTTCCCTAGGCATGTTTCAGGACACACCATGTAAGCCCAGACTAGCCATGCTAGAGCAAGATAAGAAAGTGTTTTAGTCAGATTTTTGGTTGCTGTGACTAAAAGATCTGACCAGAACAATTTCAGGAGGAAAAGTTTATCTGGGGGCTCACAGTTTCAGAGGTCTCAATCCACACGACAGTAGGCTGCACTCCTCGGGACTCAAGGTGAGGCCGATCGGGGCAGAAGAGCGGTAGAGGGAAGCAGCTCACATGATGATGAGGAAGCAGAGAGAGACTCCACTTGCCAAATACAAATATATATCCCATAGCCATGCCCTCCCCACCCAATGAATTACTTCCTTCAGCCACACCCCACCTGCCTCCAGTTCCCACTTAGTTAATCTCATCAGGGATTAATTCACTGATTAGGTTAATGCTATAACCCAGTCATTTCTCCTTCAAAGCTTCTTGCATCTTCTCACATGTGAGCTTTGGGGGACACCACCCATCCAAAGCATAACAGCAAGAAACCATGGCATACACAATAGCTTCAAGGATACTACCTGTGTTGCCCACTTTCAGGACAGTCAGCCCAATGCCCTCCTAGGGAAGAAAAGGGAGGTGGATTTCTAAAATACCACTGAAAAAGAGACTATTTAAATTAGTGCTAATAGGAAGCCAAATTTTGAATAGACTCAACATTTAAATTGAAACAAGGGAGGCTACTAAACCTGGTTTAACTGACAAGTCTTCAAGACCCCATCACACACATTTATGAAAAAAAGCACTTCAGTTCCAGAAGATAAGGAGATTGTGTGTGATTGTGTGTGTGTGTGTGTGTGTGTGTGTGGTGTGTTCTGAATAAATTTACAACCTTTCCCACCTGGCCCTGCTGTATTCTAACTGTGTCACACTGAGAATGTTACTTAACATATCTAAGTTTCAAAATCCTTCTGTGAAGACATAGTATCCTTCCCTTGGGGGATCTTAATGAGTCCATTCATGTAAAATGCTTGCACACGATTAACTTTAAATAAAGTATTTCCCAATTTTGTTAGCATTTCTACTATTACATTCAACAAAGTTCCTTTTGTCCTGTTTCAGAATGGCTGAACATTTGTCAAGAAGTGTCAAAGTACTATATTCCTGACATTCCTCATTTATGATTTCATAGGCTCTAATGCATCCCCACAAGCATAGAAATGTCATTCTGGGGATAAATAAGAATTACTGCTTTTATACCATCCCTGATTCTTTCTCAGATTGGTAAACATCATGGTCCTTAAAATGGTACAGAAACTAACTCAAAACTAGGATGATATTTCTTATGAATAATGTTAGCGGTAACAAGACAGAGTAAAATGACGGAGGTATTTGTAGGACCTGATGGTGAAACCTGATGGTGAAATCTGCTCTGTCTTAGGGATCTGTTCAGAAGATGAGCCAGCTACAGGCAACAGATAAACCTCATTGGTGGAGAAAAATGGCCAAGGGGAAGACTTCCTGTGACTCTGTAGGCATTTTCAACCTGCATGACAGAACACTTCCATGCCAGAAAATTCCCTATAATGAAATTCTCAGACTTGTTTGCCATGGAGAATTCCAGATATTAACTAAACTGAGGCTTCATTCTAGATCTTTCAGTTTTCTGAGATAATCTGGTGAACACTGAGGGGGGTTTAGTTAAAAGAGGAAGAGATTTGGTGGATGTGGTATATACATCTCTAGGCTCTAGGGGAAGGCAAACATGTATGGTGAGTACAAAAAAGCACAATGATGCCTGATACAGCAGTGTTCCTAGGGGATCATGTGGTTTACGTGATTTTTCCATGTAACTCATGCTTACTCTTTAAATAATAAAAATAAGGAATCATAAATAAGACACTTGTCTCATTAAATTGTCTTCATTTTTTTTTTTTTTGGGCGGGGCAGTGGTGGGAAGAGTACCAGAGATGAACTCAGGGGCACTCCACCACTGAGCCACATTCCCAGCCCTATTTTGTATTTTATTTAGAGACAGGGTCTCACTGAATTGCTTAGCGCCTCACAGTTGCTGAGGCTGGCTTTGAACTTTTGATCCCCTTGCCTCAGCTTCCAGAGCCATTGGGATTACGGCCACACCTAGTGGGTTGTCTTCTTAAATGGAACATTTCTGGTTTTGATGGATCAATTATTTGAGTATTGGCTACTTCATGTTGGCATCCTGGTAAAATTTTTCTCAAGGTTTAATTCAAATCACTGGGCTCTCACCCAGGAAGTATCTAACCTGCTTCCCAGAGGATTCATAACTCATGCCAGAAAGGCCATGACTCAGGGGTATGTGAGGGCTGAGGGAGCTGTCCTTTCCCAGAAATATCCACAGGTAGCTGCTCTCCTTTAGTGAAGTCTCTGTTACATTCCTCTACAGTGGAAACCTTCCCAGAGAGTACAAGTTTAGGCCAGTTTGTGCAGATCTCTGGCTGAGATCCTGGCCTTTGTGATATCTACTTTCCATCCACGGGCCTCTTACCTCCATCCAGGTTTGGGGCCTGAAGCTTGAAGCCTACCAGTCATTTCAGCCCAACAGAACAAGGTGGAACAGTGGAAGTGGAGCTAAATGCTAAACACAGAAATGTGACCAGGTGTTCAGAAGACAGAACGGTTGATGGACAGCTTTGTGAGAGAAAAAAAAAATCCCAAAAGTCCTTTAAGGTGCTTATCCAATGAGCTCTTGGGATCAGTGAAAATGAGCTCAGAGAATAAAGAATGTTGGAAGACATGGCTGCTACTTTAACGGGAAGCTGTGTCTCCTCTACTACAGAAATACTTTTTCTCATAGAGACCTAGTGCTAAACACCAGTCCATCCACTAGATTATGAAGAATTTGGACAGCAGAGATGGAAGGACTTTGGAGTTGCAAAACTTTGCTTGGAATCCAGGCTGGTATGTGTAGCTGTGGGCAAGTCAGTAAGACCCAGGTGACTGACTGGACTTATTTGAGAACTGGACAGAGAATTCACACCCTCACTGAAATGCTGTGTGGCTCTAATGAAGTAATGGATACGAAACATCTTTGTAAACTGGAGAGAATTTTACAAATATTTAATTGGAAATATTCTGCATTATGTACATAATTTAATGGCTGTGGCATTTATCTATAAAGCAGAATGCTAAGAAAAGCCCTAGACTGGGAAAAAATTCAAATATGGTAATTATCTTATATAAATAAACCTATCATATTATTCATTGTGCAGTTTAAATATCTGCTGTGCTTTTGTACTACAAAAAAAGATATATGCAGAAACAAAAAATGAACAGCTCATGTTTAACATTCTCTTAAAATATGTTGTTCTTATTTTCTGGATTAAAGGATAAGGGAAAAGTTTATGAAATCTTCATTCTATTTTCAATATACTCTTTCATAACATCAATTTCTTAATGTCAACTTTGCTTGCATGATTTATTAGCTGAAATTATAGAATGCTGGATACAAAATGATAGGGAGAGAAGAGAGAATAACTAGTAAGTCCATATGGAATCCAAGAGGTCTTGCCTAAAATTTAAAATCTACTAAGGATAGGAAGAGGGAGTCTAATTTATAAACCTAACCATTGTCTGGCTTTACATTATGATTTTTAGCTGTTCCTTTATATTTTAAAATAGAAGACTTTTTTTTTTAAAGCAAAGCTAGTTCTTTCAGCAGAGAATTAAAAGCAGATGGAGTCCCAGATAATAAGTACCAATAAAAGCTTTAGCTGACATAGCTTCAATTTAGAAATCACTGGTTTTTCCTGGCAGGACTTGAGGAAAGAGGGTCAGAAAGCTTTGCAAGCATAGCCTGGATGAGGAAGATATGAAAAATCTTCACAATTAAAGATGCTTTCAGCATCTTCTTCTAAACCACTTGATTTGTGATGGCCATGGTAAAACTCCAGGGAAACCAAAGTACACCCCATAGTCTGAACACCCTGGTGGTGGGAAACTACGTCCTTGTGTTTTCTTAGTTGGGCCTTATTTTGACAAGTTCACTCACTTTGTTGGTAGGAGCCCAATCAATCATGTGCATGCAAAAAGATGTGTGGTTTAGAATCTGCATGTATTTCAACTTCTTTTTAAACTTGAGCATTAGGAGACCCTCATGAGAGTATTAAAAAGTAAGTCAGTAAGAAGCAAGTGTTCTGAAGCCAAAAGGATATAGTGTCATTCATGGCAATTGATACCATTTCTCAAAAAAATGTTAATGACAAAATTAGGGTTCACAGGAGCACAAACACTCTGGTTTTTTTTTTTTTTTTTTTTTTTTTTTGTGTGTGTGTGTAAGACCTGGAGGACTACCAATAAGAAGGAATTGGTGAAATTGCTAGACATAGAGAACAGAGTGGAGAGACACTGTGGGGGAAGACTTTGTCACAGCTTACGAAATAGCATGGGTGAGAATCGGGAGTGGCTGAGGAGAGCAGGACAGGTCATTGCAGCCAGCAGAGAACTCCAAGTCAAGAGCCCACAGGTCAATCTAGGAGGGTGCTGCAAGCAGCTCGGAGGCCCCAGTGAAAGCGAACCATGCAGGCCACCCCTCAGAAGTGCCCGTCTTTCCCCCTCTCCACTCTTCCTTGAGAAAGGATTTTCTTTAGGTTCTCACTGGGGCAAAACATCGGACACGTTGCTTCTAGGACAAAATTGAGGCTGTCATGGGGAGAGTTATCTTCCTACGTTCTCACCTTTTCCCCCTTTCAGGATAAGCATAACTCTGCTTATTGAAGTCCTCAGAGAACAGAGAGGGCTTTTAGAAGAAAAATTCTCTTCATCTTTCCTGATTTCAGTGGGTTTCCCTCAGGCGCTGTTTTCTGATCCTTTCATCCCCAAGTGACTTAACCTCCTCACATGGCTCTCCCTGCTGATGGCTTTCGAAAATGACTTCATCCTCCCTCCTCCTCTATCCGGCTGCCCAAATGACATCACCTTGGGACTCAGCTTCCCCTCTTTGCCCCTAAAGCCTGCCTTTTCTCTTTCCTTTATTATTATTAAAAACAAACAAAACATTCCAATTTTTGCCAGCTTAAGAGAGTTTTCTGTTATTCTCTCTTCTACCAAATCTCATCTATTCTTACTCTAATCTTATTAATTCTCATTATTTTCAGTATAGATTATTTTAATGGATAACATATGTACATGGCACAAAATTTAAATGGCACATGGTGAAGCTTCAACCTCATTCTCATCTCTACTCCTCTCAGCCCATCCCCCAACCTGGTTCCCTACCCTGGAAGTAATTGCTGCACAAGCTGCTTTTGTGCCCGCCCCCCCCATTTAAAATGGAAAAATAAAATAAAATGGAACCAGAATCTAAGGGTCATATGTGTTACTTTGCTAGCTTCTTCTCAGGCTCTCTATCTATTTAAGGAATTTCTTCATTATTTTACACACATTAATCCAAAGGCTTCTCGCTTATGGTTCTTCCTTCTTCTAAGTGGATATTTTCTAAGGCTCCATGAACCTTTCACTGCACATGAACTATTTTTGCTTGTAAGCACTGCAGTGTTCCACCTCTAGAGGCCCAGGACAGAAATTATTAAAAAGAACAAAGCAGAAAAGACCCTCACCCCTTAATCTGTTTATATAATTAATCTATCTTGAGAAATATCCCTTATTTCCATGTCAGAAGACACCAGCAGAACCACAGTAAGGGATCAGCATCTAAATGACAATAGTTGTCTTGGAATCACAGCTGGGGAGAGAATTTTAAAAGATAGATGGACAAATAGATGGGTGGTTGGATAGAAAGAACCAATCAACTGTGAAGTGTTACCAAGTTCTAAAATCATATTTCATGTGATGGTAACAACAGAGTCTGATTAATGCATGTGGGAATTTCATTTCAAAGTTACACCAATGGGCTCTTAGGGCTTGCTTCTAATAGGGCTCCCGAGTCCATGTAACACTGGCCCATTTAAGACTTCAGGGCTCCTATCTATGAGTTCCGACGATCTTGTTTAATGATTGAGTGTGGGCTAACTGTCGAAGATAAAACAGAAGTTTTTCACTTGCGATAGTCTTCCTATACATGGAACTGTTCTAAAAATTTTATGCTTAAAGAAGGATGGTGTGCAAATTTTAAAGCTATTTTCTGTTTAAGGTTTTCCTTTTATCAAAAAATCATGGAGGAAAAGTGAAGCCACTCTTGGAGAAAAGACTGATGAAAGTGTTCAAGAATCAGGCATTTTCAGTGAACAGAGTCCCCACTGACCAGGACATAAGTGGGTAATATGTGGGCCTCCCCTCTTTTGGAGTGTCCCTATTAGATGAGGATTATATCAATTATCAAAGAACAAGAAATCATCTAACTTCTTTTTTTTATTTTTTAAATCTCAGAATTGTGAACGGAAAATCCAGTTTTCTAATCAGTCATTCTTTTGAATGGATTAAATACTAAAATACAAACACATGAAGGTCTTGGGATGCAAAAGGATTCTGATTCACTGAGAGACTGGGAGACCTGTGAAACCTCACATAACTCCATTACAGGTCAATACTGCTTGCATGATCTTGTTAGAAACTCTTTGCTGAGGGTTAACAAAAATAATCCAATCATTTAACAAAGCATTATTCAACACTGTCTAATATCCCTCGATGACAAACAGAGAACACATTTTTTTCCCCAAAAGCAATTGTGATTTAGATCTATCTTTCTGAAATATTAACTCTGTGTAGCCAGCTTATAAATCCAGCTTGATGTAAAAGTGACAGTCTAGACAACCATCAAACCATTATTCTTGCTGTCACTGAAAATTCTGCAAAGAAGAAAGGATTTGAAGAAAATTCTCTTTGACCTTAATAAAAGCAACTTGTACTCTAAAGCTGCTGGTATTTAGGAATCCGTAGATACACTGCTCCTGTTTGAAATTAAATAAAACCCACATTCTATTTTACGTACCTATGTAAATCATTGCTTTAAAAATAAAAGCAAATAGTAGTGTAGAGGATCCCTAATGCACAAGTACTTTAAAGGAGACTGCTAGGCTAACCAAGCAGGGTGCACTTGTTTTCATCTTTACTGAATTCTAGCAAATGGTAAAATGGCAACTAATTCATCAAGGAGAATAAGAAGACTAGCTAATATTTGAGCTGTTAACCAAGGGAAGAGGGTAATCTAGAGGGATCTGTAGCTATGATAAACTTGGAGACAGACTATAAAGGCAAGAGATAGTAAGTAGTAAACCATACAATTTTGACAGAATAAATTTCCATTGATGTAAAATCTAACACGACACCTTCACGAACTTCTAAAAGAAGACAGAGGCTAATGGAACAATTCATGGGTTGGTGGGGGGAACTACCACAGGCACCAGATATCCCTGACCCCCTAGCTAAAAGCACAACAAGATGGAAACATGGAAATAATGAATTGATGCTTCAAATTCTAGCTGCTGAGGCAATGAGAAGCCCTGTTTAGGAAATGGGCTCCATATATGGCATCATTTTTAGAATTTAATGGTTCCACTGGATAAAAGTCTGTATGTTTTGTGTGTTGTCATCTATAAAATTCTAGAAACCAGACTTGCATACGCCACCCAGTCAGTACACGTAAGTCTTAGGAATGAAAAGTCAGGCAATCTAGCAAAAGAAAAACTATCTTGGATCGGATCAGATCACACTTAGATAATTTACTTTTGTCCAGGTCCACTCTGAAAGTTGACAATTACGCAAGTTTTCCCCCAAAACAATTAGAGAAATGCCATATATAACAACTCTAGACTCTATGCCTCTCAAGAGGGAAGCAGTCCTTCCCACCCCACCCCACCCTTCAAAAAAAATCTATTTTAAGCCAATGCATTGGCTCTGAACGGTATTACAAAATATTCTTATTTTAATAACTGTACCAATATTTCCTGTTTTTATAGAATTTAGATAATGGAAATTATGAATCTGAATGTGTGGATGCTATCTTCTAGAATGTTCAAATCATATGACACCTTACTTGTACACCTGAGTCTCCTTTTTATTCAACAATAGGATTAAATTTCATTCAGTAATACAAACACTTATAGGATGCATATTGTGTTTTGTTTATTGTGCAATTGGGGTTCAGAGATGTGTATGACCCCATTCTTGCTTCAAAGAAACTATAAGTCTATGTATTTACTAATTCACACATAAAAATACCTATTGAATCCCACTGTATGACAGGCTAAGACACATGCACAAATATGATGGGAAAAGTGCAAAAGGGTAAAAGCTTTGCCTTGGCAGTCAGCAAAGGCTCCCTAGAGTGATGTGGCCTTAAATGAAGCCTCAGAGTTTTATAGGCACAAAAGAAGGAAGAAGGGACTTTCTGGTAGGAAAAGCAGGGTCTGCCAAGGGCAGGGTATGTAAGAATTAGGTGAACGGCACAGCTTTTAATGAGGGTAGAAATACAGGTATGCATGTGTGTGGTGTCAGCAGGCAACAGAGGCAGGCGGCAGGGGTATCATTCAAGAGGGAAGGTGGGAGGGGGGGATGGGTTAGGGCCTGCAGTTGAAGGACCTGCAGAGCTAACTAAGTTTGGACTTTTCAAGTCACTAAGCTGGAGAATAATGGGATCAGCTTTATGTTACAGAAATGGGACTGGCATTACTATGGAGGCTGGGAACTGAGGGCAGTCCTCCAACTGGAGAGAGACCCAGCTCAGACAAGACTGTGAGGATAAGAGGAAGGAACCCATTCAAGAGATACTTTGGAAGTAGAATCAGTAGAAATGAGAGACCTCCTGCATGTGGACAGTGACTGATGACAGCAGCTAAGGATAAACCTCCAGCTTGGGAAACGGAACAGGATGCCATAGAAATGCACTTCACTTCCTTGTTATTTTGGAGCTGTATGTAAATCTGTTTACTGATTTTGCACAGAAATAACCTGAAACTTTTCAGGATATAAACACACCACGAACATTTTATTTCCTTAAGCTGAAATACTTCTTGCCAAGAAATCTAATTAAAACCAGAAATAATATAAAAGCTGTGAAGGTATATCAAGTAGGAAAGACACAAATGAAGAGAAGACACAAATTAGTCCATCCATTTATAAATGCAGAATTATGCTTGACAGCTAATTTTTTAAAAAGACTTCATTCAGTTGAAAGTAGATTATAGAAGTGGGGAAAAACAGTCCTAAGAGCACAGAGGTGGGTTGTCTAACCACATTGGAGCCAAGGGAAATTTCAAAGTGAAATAGACAAGGACACCAGCAGCTCAAGAGAGAGACAACACAGGCAATAAGGAAACACTGGATTAGCTGGATTCTTAGGACAATCTGGCACTTTGGGAGTCACTGTAATTTGGGTTGGAGGTCGCTGACTTGTGGAAGAGGAAGCCAGTGGTGACCAGTCATACCTAGACAACCTTGGATTGCCCCCACAATGCTGGCCAAAGGAAATTTGTTGTCCTGGGTTGTCTGACACTTAGACAGAATCTAGGTTTGCAGATTGAGCTCTGAATTTGCACTGTTTGAGACCAAAGTAAGGTTCTTAACACCGTGGGCTTTGTCATTTCCTCATCTGCAAAATGGGGATGACATCTGGGTTGCCTCCATAGTGAAAGTGTCAACTGTGGAATTTGAGGAGCCTTAAGAAGGAGGCAGTGCTGTGCAGCAGGGAAAGAGTGTGGATGACTTGAGTCCAAGGTGAACTGAATGGCCTAAGGCAAGTTCCTTACCTTGCATGCATTTCTCTTCATTTGCAGAATGGCAATAATAACTACATCTGCTTGATAGGCTTGTTAACAGGATTTTAAAAATTTCATATTAGCAAATAACTTGGAATGGTGCCAGATGCAAAGACTGCACTACAAAAATGTCTTTAAAAACTAAGTACAGTGTATTGACTCTATCATATTTTGTTTTAGTCAGGTTCTTGTCACTATGACCAAAATACCCAACGAGAACAATTTAAGAGGAAGAAAAGTTTATTTTGGTGCATGGTATCACAGGTCTCAGTCCATAGATGGTTGACTCCATTTCTCTGGGTCCAAGGTGAGGCAGAACATCAGGGCAAAGGGGCCAAGGAGGAGCAAAGTTCTTTTCTCATGGCAGCAAGGAGCAGAGACAAGAGAGGGGAAGGGGATGCAGGCAAGATGAACCCTTCGAGGGCACACTCCCAGTGACTACCCTTCCAGCCACACACCACCTGCCTACAGTTACTACCCAGTCATTCCATTTGAACTAGGATAGACTGATTAGATCACAGCTCTCATAATCCAATCATTTCATCTTCCAACATTTTTGCATCAACACAAGAACTTTTGGGGGACAACTCATACCCAAATCATCACTTATTATAATAAAGGTTTTGAGTTTTCAGCTAAGTACCTAATATGAATGGACATCATTTCCTGGTTTATATTTGTACATGAATCTACCTTTCCATGCAGATCTGTCCAGTGGAACATTGGTCTTCCTGCCATACATGTGGTGCTACCCATTTCCGCCTTCTACTGAGTCATGAACTGCAGCAGGCAATCCGTGAAGATCAGGCAAAATGAAAGAACAAAATTTGGAATTTCACTCCCACCTGTACTGTCTAATAAAAATGTTTCTTTACTGAGAATGCTATAAAAGATATACATGCCGGTGCTCCATGTTTACTTAGGGAAAAGCTTCCCAATGATTTTAGTAATTTTGATGCACAATTTCTTAGTCCCTCATCTAAAAGAGGATGTTTAATAAATGTGGGTATGTTGAATTAAATTTTAATCTTATCTATCTGTGTTTCTTCTTCTTTTCATTTTTGGATGAGAGGACAAGTATCAGAGTTGCTTTTATTTCACACATGGTTCCAGTTTTCTCTGCCTTCCTCAATGTCCTCTAGATGTAGATGTAGAGGTGGACTTTGTATTTTATCTGAGTTTGGTTATATGGAGAATATAAAGAGTTGGACTGGTGTCTGAAGTAAGGGAGCTATATGCTAATTATACATGTCTTCTTGTCCTACTCATGGCCATTTCCTAATATTTCAAACATGTAATAACACCAATTGTCTTAGAGACTTAAGAGGTCAAAGTTCCACTACTCTAAAATAGCATATTTAGGAACCACACACATCTCTGAAATTCTATGACCTTACTTGTTTTAAAAACTTGGAAATATTCCACAAGGGAAATCAGGGTGAATGACAACTTCCTATTCTGAAACTTTTTAACCTCAACAGTACAGTGGTTCCTCAATAAATTAAATGTAGCATTATCATATGATCCAACAATCCTTGAGTATCTGTCCAAAGGAATTAAAAGCAGGTTCTCAGAGATATCGGCACCCCCATGCTCATAGCAGCACTCTTCAAAAGCAAAGGGAGAAGCAACTCAAATGCCCATTAGTGAAAAATGTATAAACAAAGCATGGCATATACCTGTCATGGATTATTATTCAGCTTTAATAAGGAAGAAAAATCCTATCACAAGCTACACACTTATGAACCTCGAGGACCTTACACTAAGCAAAATAAGCCAGTCATAAAATGATATACACTGTAGAATTCCACTCATATTAGATATAGGTAGGTATATAAAGTAGTCAAATGTATAGAAACAGAAAGTGGAAAAGTGGTTACCAGGGATTGGAAAGAGGTAGGAGATAAAGAGTCACAGTTCTGCATGATGAAAAAGCTCTAGAGATCCATTGTCCATCAATATGAATATACTTAATGCTATTCATCAGAGCACCCAAACATGGTTAAGATGGCTAAAATTATGTATTTTTTCACTCTAATTAAAAATTTAGCAAAAAGTCAAGTCGTTCACCTCATTTGCACTAGTGATGGCTACTGAAATTAGCTACCAGCAAACTGTTTCTGTGAAAGAGCAGAGAGTAAATATTTCCAAATTTGAGGACCTTGAAGCTCTGTTGTCATTATTCAGCTCTGCCAATGGTATTGTGAAAGTTGACAGTAGACAGTGAGCATGAATGGGTGCAGGCATGTTCCAATATAAACTGTATCTACAAAAACAGGTGGTTGGCCTGTAGGCCCCAGGTTGCTGATCCTTGCAAAAGCATTAATATATCTGCATAAGGGAGGAGAATTATCAGCTTGTTAACATCAAAGTCTCCTTTACCCCTAAATTATGGATGAAACATTCATATTTTTCCAGCATCTAAGATTATAAGCAACAGCAATAAGGTGAGCAAACTCAGCAAGACCCGACCTTATTTACTTGAAGTAGGAGGAAAACACTACACTGATAAAAGCATGTGTTAGCCCTACTCCAGTGTCTACACTTCTCTACAGATAAGCTTAAAGATTTTAGAATTTAGTGATTAGAGAAAAAAATAATAAAAATGTTACAGCTAGAAGCAAGTCTAGTAGATGAGAAAAATGCAATAGACTTATCAGACCTAAGCTGCCATAGCTCGTGTAGGCAGACAGGGAACCAGAGGAGGGGCGTCTTGATTCTGAGGTCATGTGCTCCAGCCTCCTTTCTATTTCCAATCAGGAGCAGCAGCCAGCCAGTCAGCCACCAGCTTGGCAAGAGTTATCTGTTTCATACATGTTATTCTAAATGGTGTTGGTTTGACCCTGGAACTCATCTTTGCTGTTTACCAAATTCAGTGGGAGAAAATCAGTAAAGACACACAAAGCCCCAAAGGCCGCATCTCATCAAACTCAGAAATGAAAGCAAGGGTGTAATTATTTGTTCCATTCTGAGTTGTACCATGTGAAAATGGCAGGCTTTTCCTATGGTGTGTTGGCAACTAGATTCAATCTGATTGGGGACCACAAATAACAAGTGCCCTAGTTAAACATCCAAAACAAAACAAACAACAAGCACACACCAAACACCAATCAATGAAAACAGAGTTGTGAAACAGATTCAAGACAGCCTTAACTTAACAAAAGGAATTTTCGTCTCATAAACTCAGCCCAGTGTAAGCGTTCTAGAACTAACAGAGGCAAAGGAGATAATGGAGACAAATATCAGCAAACCCCTCAGAGTTAAGATACTGCTTAGACATTTCACATTGGTCTACTGTATAGATCCAAGCTTAAAACACTCTCCATTCACTCAACTCAACTTGTTGGGGGTTCCAGACCTATGGAGGTACTGAACTAAAACTGGTTTCAACTGGAGAGCCGATGGCCCAAGCAAAAATGAAAGGCCTTCATCACAATGCAGGGAGATGGCCGAGCAGTGACAGTCCCTGCATTAAGTGGCGTCTCCAGCTCCCATAGGACCTGCCCTCAATTGCTCAAAGAGCCTGACCTCTGACAAAGACCAATGATTTCAGCAGTAATTAATGGAACTGTCAAATTAATTAACCCAAGTCTTTGTTCACAGGGAAAACCCCCTCTAGTATCAATACTGTTGTTCACCAGTCCTTGACCAAGCCTATAGACCCCAACCTTCTCAACTGGGACACAGGGACACCACTAACTGATGGCCCCAATAAGCCCCTACCTAGTAATCTGCTGACATTTGTTAAACCTTCTCACCATAATATAATCCTTTGATGATGTGACCAGTGGACTAACAGGTCTCTAAAACCTCACACTATTTTAAATAGATACAAGCCTGCAAATACCAGCATATACCAAACATATTTCCTATAATATTTCTCAGATATCCTTTTGAATTATGGTGATGAAACACTAGACAAATGCTGTAGGATTTCATCAAGTCATTTAATAGATGGCCCTCATTAAAACACTGGTCCCCTGTCCTTGTCTATGAAGACTCTGACTCCTGCAAATGCCCACGTATACATTTCCATACTATCTCTTTAGAGGATTCAGAACTATTTTCTTACACCTAACACAGCTTTTATTCCATTTAGAATAATTACCCACCATCCCATTTCTGACTTTCAAGAAAAACAAGACACTTAATTGACCACAGGAGGACTCTCTCAAGGGCACCAGGCTGCACCCGCTCGGCTGCAAGCTCCCAACTTCAGCTGATGTAATCGGCTATAAGAAGCTGACTTCTATTTTTAAATTATACCCTTTTACTCTGCCTTCAAAGGGCACATATATCACACGTTGTAACTTTGCTCATAAAATACCTCGTGTTCCCGGGTGAATCACGCTGTCAGGAGCCGCCTCCGGCTGCACACAGTCACCCAGCCTTGCCCATTTAGATTCACCCACCACAGTCCATTATTTGGACAGAGGAGAACAGCTAAGTGTGGCCACACTCTCCAGGTATCTTTCTGATCAGGGTCATTTCCACAAGGAGCAAATGACTAGCAGGGTCTTACTTGTAGGCTGGGCTCAAGCTCTCCCCTCTCTGTTTCCACCCCCTTATAACACATGCTTGGTAAAAATTGTCCCATGTCAATGCTACAGCTCTGTCTTCAGCTGCTGAGCTTCTAAAGGTGCCAGAAGGAAAACGGACTATTCACTTTGTTTGATTTTAAGTTTCATTCATCATTTCAGCTATACTCTTTGTGTACTCTTTAAAAGGTTTCTTGGCATTCTGAAAACACTGAAAAAAATCTTGGTTGGACATGAAAACACACTTGAACTTGCTATTTATTTATTTATGCTTATTCTGCTTATTTCTAAAAATAATGAAGGGCTCTGTAATTAAAGAGTCAGAACAGTGCCTATCTTTCTGGTCTACTTCCTGCTTCATTACACAGTCACCCCATGTCTCTCCTGGGTTTGTATAAAAGCTTCCTAGCAGATGTGCCAGGTTCAAGACGTGGGACCTTCCTATCCTTTTTCCACCTTAAAATCTGAGTGAGCCATTGAGATCACAAATTTGAGCATGCCCCTCCCTTTCTCAACACCGTTCCCTTCTTGCCTTCTGCTGTGCAGATGTCCTGTCTTCTCTGGCCCTGTTTTCCTATCCAGCTCCATGGTCTGGCCATCCCTGTACCCTTGCCCACCTCTCCTGTGCTGTGGTTCTAAATGCCCTGTTGCTACCTTTCACTTAGGGCGCCTGTTCAAGTTGTGTCCGCCATAGAGTACTGCGTTCTGTTCTTCACACTCTCAATCCAAGCTCTTCCTTCTTGCCTTTCACATCTTGCTTAGATGCCCTTTCCTCCAGGATGCCCCTTCTCAGGTGTTCTTGTGGCACTACATGTTGCCCCTAATGACCACACAAGACAGGATGGGCGGTGATGATGCCTTCTTATTTACTACTGTATTTACTACTATATAATATCATTTGTCTAATGAAAAAAAACACATGAATGAAGGCACACTAAAGACTCCAGATAGGGAGGGCCACAGTTCAGGATTCATGAAATGTGAAGGCAGGAGCTGGCACAGAGGAGCCCGAAACTCCCACTCCCATGGTAATTCCTGAGGAGCCACCGGCAGCTGGATCGCTATCCCAGATGACTCAGAAACACCTTTAGGTAACACATTCCTGAGAAATCAATGGAGACTGTGTAAAACGCAGTCCCACTGGGACAAAACACTAACGATCACGCAAAGTTGGATTTCGTGTTATAAACTCAAGTGAACAGAAAACTTCACAATTTAAAGTCATCCATCAAATAGGGCAGCAACCTGTAAATCAATAATTCTGTTTCTTACTCCCACATCCATGTATGTAAATTTCCAAAAGATGGGGAGGTCAGCTGCTTGTGGTGGGAATGCCAGAGAGGTCTGAGAAAACACGGCTCTGGAACTTCAAACTGGGGGCCTGGCATTCTGCCACCCAATAGAGGAGTGTGAATTTGGGGCCAGGTGCTGGGATTAGGGCTCTCAGGAGAACCAACATGGTCCCTGTCCTGTGGAGGGTCCAGCCTAATCAAATACATACTTAAAAACAGGCTTCTTTTAAAAAAACATACTTTTCCCCTAAATTCTGAGTACACCATGTTCAGCTGTTAAATTAAATCCAGCACACCAGGGATTAGGGAGTAAGCCATAGTTTTAGCTACTTCTGCATGGCAAAGGATTTTTTAAAAAACCATATTTTCCAAAGTCAACCAATTGATGACACTAAATGGTGGGAAATGTTTCAATGTTCAAACCAAATGACGAAGGACTTGGTTTCTATTTCATTCTTACAGAGTAACCACCTTCCCCCACACCAAACAAAACCAAATAAACACAATTCCACATGAAATTCTTCTGCCTTCTAGAATAGTTGTATGCTTACTTTTATTATTTGGCACAGGGGAGAGACTCAATAACTGTTAATTGAGTGAGTAAATCAGAGGAGAGGAATTACCAAGAAAATGCTTTAGTCCATTTTAGGTATGCTTTTCAACTTCCTTTTTTTTGTCTCTTAGGGAAAAAAAAATGCATATTTTCTTGGATTCTGACTTTCACATCCCTTTCTGACCTTGAGTTAGTTACCTAACTGGGTATCATTGTCCTCATCTGTAAAACTAAATCTGTGTGTTGATTACTGACGGGCTAAGGGAGTAGCAGATACAAGGGTGATCAGCACTATGCCCTGCAGATAATGTTTTTTCTTTCCTTTTTTATACCTATTCCATTCCATTTTTCTCACCCTCTCCCCCAAACAAAGTATGAAAGATAAAGCAAGTTACCAGCCTGGTTAGAAAGCCAGAAAACTTCGAAAGTAGCTTAGATTCACCAGTATCATTTCAAACTGTGACAATTTTATTTACTACCTCAAAAGCTTGATTTTTCCCTTTTAAAAGATTACTGAATTTCATAAGATCATCTCTAAAGGAGAGAGATATTTCAATCTTGATGTTCCATGAACTCAGAAGTCTGCCTTCTAACATCTATGTTCAGAAAGAAAATGGATGTTGATTCCCTTCCTACGGAAGGATTCTAAATTACAAACCAAGAGGAAATTTGACTTTTAGAGGAATTTGTATCCATCTAATGTGTAGGTCAAGATCTGGTGATCATTCTTTTACACATAGAAGGTCCCTCCTTCCATTTACCCCACCCCCACATCCAGCCTCCAAAACCAGTAAGTTTTTCTATTCATAGTAGCTCTGCAAGGATGTACTTAAAAGAAAATCCAGGAATTTTAAGTAGTTATCTCTAATTACATGTGGATCATTTTAAATGAGTAAGACAGTTGACACAATATTATGTCAAGCTCAACATTTGGCTGATGTTTTTTTTTTCCTTTCACCCCCTGAAATGCATCCAGTTGACCAAACAAAGAACTACCAAGACTGTGCGCGCGCGCACACACACACACACACACACACACAAAACAACCCCTCTCCATGTTTTCATAAATACTCAGTGCACCACTGCCACCCAGTGGTAGGATGCATCCTTGTATGTCAAAATCTCCAAACCCTACATTGACACAAGGTAATTAAAAAACTAACTGGAAATTAGCTCTGCTACTCACCAGTTATTTCAGGGCAATTTAAGACCATACTCATCTCTATGGGTACTTATTTTCCTCAAAGAAATTTCTGAAGAGGCCAATATCAGATAAAGTCAATGCCACATTAGCTAATCCTACAACTAAACCCCACTGCTTCTGAACACATCACAAAACAAAGGAGTATTATTGTCTTATTAATTTTAATACACATTAGCAATTTAAAAATATTGCCCCAATATTGTGTTATCACCTTACAGATTCATTTTATCTGATCTTGATTTTTAGTTATGCGTGAAAAGGCATTTAAAAGTGACAACCGTACAAAAAGTGCACATTATATGAAAATCTGAGTTCAATTAAAACCAGTTACTGAATCCCAGCAATTTCCAGATGTCTCTTCTATCTTATCCTTAGAGAATTATATATCACATTAATTGGTATTCTGTCACATAAAAAGACGTCAGCAATGATTAATTGCATCCTTGGTGCTTTTGAGCTAAGCCTTCTTCACCAGAGGGATTCAATCACACCTCATTACCTTCTAGCAGGTACCCCTTTTGGTAAACCTCATAAAACCTCCTACCTTTCTGAACTTCTCCATTTGCTTGTAGAGGTCTGGATCGAGCTCCTGAGACACGTCCTTCATCCATAATAATGCCCCCCTGTATTCTGTCCGACACTGTTCCATGCGGTTCACCGTCAGCCACGTATCTGAGATGGCCCGATGCCGAAAAGTCTCCACTTCTTGGTGAAATCGACACAAAGGATTTCTCAAGGCCAATCTGGGGGAAAAAAAAAAAAAAAGACAAAACGACAACCCTGAAACCAAGGCAATCACCAGTTTGAATCCTTGACACTTTGTCTTAAACTTATGAATCTAGGACAGTGCCTGGAAGAGAAGATGCTCCATTCAGATTTGGTGAATAATAATTAAAATGTATGTGAATCCATGAGTTGGCCAGGGACGACCACCCGTGTTCTATACTTCAGTTTGCTGGGACTAATGTGGACCATTGGGAAACACCTCTCTCAGTGTTGCTGGGGGTGGCCTCAAGCTTGGGCAGTGTTCCTTTGAAGTTGGAACCAATCCTGCATCAATGATGGACAGTCAAGGCATGACATTTCCATTCCAATCTTGGTCACTTCCTGTCTCCTTATCCCCTAAAGGTGGGCTCCTTGAAGAGACTGTATGTGACCAGGGCCATTTTGATTACTTTTCAGGAGCTGGGGCATGTGCTGCTTGCTCCAGGAGAAATGAAGCATGAACTGAAGCATTTTCAGGTGGTTAGGAGAGATAAGCACATTTATTGAGGCTCTACCTCGGAGATAGGGTATATAATTTAATTCTTGTAAAAAAGAAAAACCTCTCCAAACTTAAAAGATATACATCAGAAATGTATATTATATGAATGTAAAATTATTATAATATGAGCCAAGCACACTGTCATTTATTCAGAAAAAAAACATTTTCGATATATCAAACTCTAAGTACAATATTTACTTTGGGTAGAAAATATTGCTTCTTTCATATTCCTACCCAAAATGAGCAGTGTCAGATGAATTACACTTTTAAAATACATTCTTTTCCAGAAAGATTCGGGGCACAGGTGCAAAATATAAAAATGAGATGAATATTTCAATTTCAATTTAAATGCAAACTCAGGGAACATTGGTGCCAGGGAGCTGAGGGCAACTCCTGGAGGCTCCATCAGTGTCTGCAATGCCACCTTCTGTGTGCAGACCTGAAAGAGTATAAATGGTAAGAAAAAAAAATCCCCTTTGCTTTTTCCTCTTGTCTGTAATGTTTTAAATATTGAGAACTTCTAGAAAAACAACTTGCCCACATTGTCCTACCTAGACATTGGAAATTTTTTCAAATACATATTGTTACCCCATCGAGGAAACTTGTGCTTTATCCTATTGGTTTAAATTTAATACTCAGCTTTCATCAAACAGAATGAGCCATTGTAGCAATGACTAGCAAATAAGTCAGTTAAACAAACACTGGTGTGAAGGTTTGTATAATTGAAGGCTTCTATGAAAAGTTGCAAACAGTCCTCAGATGTCTCCCTGAGTATGGTATTCATTTCTGGACTCCTTTTTCTCTTCCCTTGGATTTCAACTATTTTCCTAAACTGGCTGTAAAAAGGTCTTGTGAATGAACTATTCTTGATTTTTTGCACTGTTGTAAAATTGGACAGATACATTTAAAGTTGTAAAGCTTGGTAATAAAAAAGAAAAAGGCATGCTAGGCTCAGTGCCACATGCCTCTAATCCTAGTTGCTCAGGAAGCTGAGGCAGGAGAAACTCAAGTGTGAGGCCAGTCTCAGCCTCACACTTAGTGAGACCCTGTTTCAAAATAAAAAATAAAAAGACCAAGGGTGTAGCTTAGTGGTTGAGAGTCCCTGGGTTTAATCTCCAGTGCTGGGGGAAAAGAAGGCATATAAACTCACCCCATTTTTTTTTCTTGTAACTTACTCCATATAAAATCAGAAAGGTGAAAACCCAATCACTGTGGTATGAGAGACTAGATCACGACTCAAAATAAATAAAAAATATCAAGATTCAGTGACAGATTGGTCCACATTTTCATTCAGGAGAATCCATTCAAGTGTAATAATAAAGTACCTAAATGTCTACTCCAAGGACAGTTATCCTTTAGTAGGAAAAGGTGGAAATGACCAAAGAAATGCACAGCAGGGCCCAGGTTAAATGTATACCCGGCACATGATTATTCACACATACTCAGTTAGTGGAATGCTAAGGTGTGGCTGTTTAAGATGTATACACTGAAATTTAAAATGATAGCATATTTGACGTTAAAAAATCAATTTGCTAAATAACCTATATACAATAAGATGCAAACACTAGAAATTATGATATCAGCTATCTGTGTTGGAATATATTCCTGCATACCCTAAATCATGCTTAGGACTGAGAATTCAAAGTCAGGAGAGTTGCATTTAATCCTCAGGAGAGTTGCATTTAATCCTCCTGTTTCCTTCATGTTTAGGAGAACTAGTTGGGATTTCATGTGCCTGGCAACAGTTGAGTGTCAGGAAACCAGAGCCAGTGTGCAGGCCACCTTCCAAATGGTAAAGCTGGTCATACCTCATTAAGTTATGGACACAGCACAGTTTGCTAACACACAGTGCTTATACTTTCAATACCATTCGAATTGTTTTTGTTGGTTTCTTTTACTGTTTGTGTCTGTATCTGAAGCTTAGGTTACATAAACTTAAGGCCCGATATTTGTGCTCTGTGAGATCATCTGGTACATAATTATGAAAGGGTATATACTGGATAGTCATATAATAGAATAATTAACAATGTTTTCAGTAATAATAACCCTTGCATTGTGTTCTGGGATTTGGCTTTGTTTTCCATAAAATAGATGCTAATTTTAGTATGTAGGTATACATAAGAATTTCTTCTAATTAGTGATAGTACATGTTCAACATATGAGAATTTACTCTATGAAAGACACTTTAGGAATTATTTATCCTCCTAAGGTTGGAGAAGCTCATATGTATACATAAAGCATCTATCAAGGGGTTCAAAGGAGATTATCCCCATTAGTAAAATTGATTTTAATTTTCTCCTTTTATTTTGTCTGTTTTTAAATTTTTCTAAAATGAGTATGTACGGTTTTTACAAGGACAATAATTACTATAAATAAGTATGATAGGTGCATTTCAAGGTTACAAATAGGTATCTTTCTTGGAAACCTAGGGTAGAGAACTGTTGGAAATGGTTTCGTTCAACTATGAGAGTTGGCATGGTCCACAAGTCAGGGTCCAAATGTCATTAGGAAGAACCCAAATCTCTAGGAATGGGATCACTAAAAACTTGACACAGCTGGTTTCTTTTCTACTCCATCTTGGATTTTCATAGGAACACCCATGCAATATGTCAATGGGAAGGAGAATGAGAAGGAAAAATTAATAGGAGAAGAAAATATTGGACAATTTGTGTAAGTAAGATTTCTACAGCCTAAATATTTTGGAAATTACCTACAAGCTTTACTTAGATGTGATTCTGCCAAATATTAGTGGATGACAGTTTGGGGGCTTGTTAGTTACTGGAGGAGTTTGAGAGAAACAGTGTCCTTTTCTCAGGCACAAGGAGCAACTGTGTGCTGGGGCTCCTGCTTATTTAATACTGACCATAAAAATGAGTCCTGGTTGTATTAAAAAAAAATGCCAGTGATCACTCACAGTTTTCTCTGTACTGGAGCTTCTCAAACTTGAATGTACATCAAAATCAACAGGGAATCTTGTTAAAATGCAAATTTCAGAGTCAGCAGATCTGGGGGGTGGGGTCCTGTTTCTGCATTTCTAATAAGCTCCCAGGTGTTGCTGCTGCTGCTGCTGGCCCAGGGTCTGGGCAGTGTGGTCCAGGGCATCCTGAATAACACCCCTCTGCAGTTAATTGGCCCACAGAGAGCAGGGAGGAAACCCTTCAAGCTGGTCTCATTAGGCTCCTGCTTTAATCTGCTGCTGGAAGCAGACTGATCGTTATGAGCAACGTTGAAGGTCAAATATAAGCCTAGGACAGCACTCACAGTGATTGGCACCTAGAATGCTCCCTATAGGCCCGGAGAAATAAGAAAAAATATTTAAAAATGAACAAGAAGGGAAAAAAGGAATCCTACATGTGATTTTATTCATAGAGTTCAGAAGAAATCAAGTAAACGGAGTAGCTCCTCAACTGCAGGCAAAAGCTTTCTAAAGACAGCGAAATTCCCCTGCATGAGTAGGTGATTCCCAGGTTCTCTTCAGATCCCCCAAAACAGAGCCCCAATAAAGGTCACACACCTTTGCTGGGAAGAAAAACAGAGGGCCTTTCCTGTGGCTTGCATCATTTTTCCTGCTCTGGTTTTATCTTGGAAGCCTTGAGATCGGAGAAATTTTCCCAGTTCATTTTCTTCTTGAGACAAGACTGATGAAGAAAAGACAGAAAGGAGCCATGAACAATGAGCATTTTTATTACAAAGAAAACGAGAGAGACGAATCACAAGGTCCCCTCTCTCCCAGAGGCAAAGATGAGATGAAATTAAATCCAAGTGGCAGGCTTCAAGGTGAGTTCTCCCCACCTCCCCCACCCTGCCATTTAATGTTCATGCTGTTCTTCCACGTACAATACGAGAGATCAAATTCACTTGAATACATCTGTCAGTGAGTTTGGTGCCTGTAATCAGAACCAGAAAATGACCTCTGTACTGAAAAGCCAGCCCATAATGTGCTGCTTCCAGCTGAAATGAAGGAGTTGGGTTTGTCAAGTATGACGGTGGGAATCTTTTGTGGCTCCTAGAATTCTGTGCTAGTGGCCTCCTATTATTCTATCTGGCTGGTTTTTTGATCTGTGCTTCCTGAGTTACATTCTACTCATTGTAAAGCAACTCAAATATCTCACTCATGACACAGGTTTTGGGTAGGAGGTGGGAGTGGGAATTGAGGCTGGGTAGGCCATCAGGTTGATCATTTGGTGGATTTTAAAATACATATGCTGGAACCGGTTCTGAATTGGTTCTGCCTGATCTTGGTCTCCTTTTTAAATACAACTGCAGATGTGACTACTGGTAAGTGATCTGTTACAAGCTTTCTACAGATTGATTTAGCTGTAGATATAGTCATAGAATTGCAACATTTTTGACACTGCGCTTCTACTGTTAGGATGTTAGAACATCCTAAGGAGGTAGTCCAGTGAGCACAAAAATAATCAGCATGATTATTTATTATGGTGAAAAACTCTTGCTTCCTATTCTAGGTACTAATTTGATAAAATACAGAGCATCCACATAATAGAGTAAAGGAGACCCAAATGACACCAAGCTTCCCAGGATTTTTTTTGTTTTTTCTCTTTTTCTAAACACAGCATTTACTATCAACATACTTTGAATAACACTCTTGTCCTCATTTCTGTACTGATACATTTCCACACCATGTGTATCTCAAACTGCTTTCTAAATGCTGCTAGGATTCTTGTCTATTTCCATGAGCCATACAGATTTCTTTGAGAATGCACCCCATTCCTAAAAATCTCTCCAACAATAATGTAGAGGTTTGGCTAGGACCCATGAATACAAAGATAACAGCTAAACTCACTACAGCTTCCTTCTTAATCTGTGACTGCAGTTCATTCTATCAGTCCCCTGGGAGGGCCCCATGGAAATGAGGCTTCAGAATCCATTTTTCCTGAGAGGTAAAAGATGTCCCTCCTTCCTACTTTTGTCTCTCAAAAATCATGCTCACAGATCAAAGCAGGAAGGCTACTTCCTCTGTCACGCAGTGGATTCCTATTTCTCTGGACAGCAGTGCCTCCTGGGCACGTGTGTTAGCATTTACTGTGGTAGGACCCATGTCAGAGTGTGCATGGGTGAGCATGTGACCTTCCTATGAGACTAGGCTTTCCAGGACAGGGACCTCATGTAAACTTTATATTTCCCAGTCTAAATATGAAGCGTTATAGTTATGGAAGTAATTAAATGTTTGTGAGGTTGAACTAACTATAATTTTTGCTTTGTTATCCCTGTACATTTTATTTTAAGTTAAAAGCTTATTTCATATTCATGCCATGGTCCTAAGTACCTTAAAAATTCCTGTAACTATAAAAAGTGTTATTATTGTTGTTTTTTAATACCTTCCATTTTTCTTCTCCACTGTTTATTATATCAATCAATCAATTCCACAATGAATCTTTCTCTATGAAGAGCAATTTCCCATTTTTGCTCCTAAGATCATAAGGCTACTGTCACTTTTTTTTTTTTTTTTAACTTTGAAGCCTCAACTCATGTATGAATGAACACATTTAGTTTAAGGTCAGGAAGAAACCAGTTCATGGTACCTTGATGATTACATGGCTGATGAAATGTACTATTTCCTAAAAAAAAAAAAAAAAAAAAAAAATCTAGGTAGATTGAAGCTTTTAAAAATAATTTTCTGGTCATTTTATACATGGGAGGATTAAACCTGGTGGCAAACAAGTTTCATTTAAGTGCTGACTCTGATTAATTGGCAGTGCTTCTGAGAGAGGTGAAAGGAGGTTTGAGCTCCACGGGGCTCAAGGTTGGAATTTTCCAATTAGTGATGGCCATTGTTTAATTTAAACAATTCAAATACCAAAATTAATTGGTAGAAGTTTAAATTCAGGTGCAACTTATATATCAGATAACTCAAAAATTTCTACTTGTACAAATTTTTCAATTAACTGGGGCTTAAAAATTCAAATAAAAACCTATCCACATTAAATTGCTAATTAGATTTTCAGATATATTCTCTCAAAATGCAACTAAAGAACTATGAAACCAATTAGCTTGACAGCATTAACTCACTTAGCCCAGATTTATGGATAATTCAATACGTACTAGACACTTTTCTGCCCCTGGGGATACAGTGATGAGCAAGACACATGAGGTCCCTGCTCTTACAGATCTAATATTCAAGCAGCATGTGACAGAAAAACAAAACATACATAATCACAAATACAAAACAAAAAGAAAAATACAAAAAGAGAGATGGGGAATAAGAGGGACTGGAAGCTGTCTTTCACTGGGTGATTAGGAGAGGCATCTTGGAATAGGACCATTAAGCTCAGTTATAAATGACAAGAAGGGGCTGCTCTAGATACCATTAAGGCAGAGCCATGCCAAGAAGGGGAACAACAAGTTCAAGGCTTCAGATGTCAGGTGGGGAAATGTGGCTGGAGAGGTGTGTCCTGTTTATCAGCCATGGTAGGGGAGTTTGGATTCTACTTTAAGTACTACTGGATGCTTTTAAAAGGTAGGGAGCAATAGAATCCAATTTATGTTACGTTTAGACCTTTATGAAACCTCTTATGTTGAAATAATGTTAGACTTATAGAAAAATTATGTATAGTATACAGAATTCCTATATGCCCTTCCCCAACTTCCCCTAACATTATATCTTATATGACTGTGACACAAAGATCAAACTAGGAAATTAACATTGGAATAATACTACCAATGAAACCACAGGCTTTCTTAATTTCTTTTTAACCAGTTTTCCCAGGAATGCCCTTTTTCTGTTCCAGCATGGAGATACTTCAATCTGATAGTTCCTTTATCTTTCTTGTCTTTCAAGACTTTGATGCTTTTTCCCATTTCAGCTTTCCTGAAATATTTTTAAATATTTATTTATTTATTTTTAGGTGAAGATGGATATAATACAATGCCTTTATTTTTTATGTGATACTGAGGATTGAACCCGGGTCCCACTCATGTTAGGTGAGCACTATACTGCTGAGCCACAATCCCAGCCCCAACTTTCCTGAAATATTTTTTTAATGTAGTTCAATTTTGCTTGGTCTGATTTCTCATGATTAGACTGGGGTTATGGACTTGAGGGAAGTATACAGAGGTGAAGAGCCACTCTTAGTGGTTGGTATCAGGTTTACATAACAATATGTATTATCACTGGGGATGTTGACTTCTGTCACTTGGTTAAAGTAGTATCTGTTGGGTTTCTTCACTGTAAAGTTACATTTTTTTTCCTTTTGCAATTATTATTTTGTAATTTTTTTGTAACTTTGAGGAAAGAGTACACAAAACTTTCTTTCCACAAACTAACTTTCACTAATTGTGACACTCTTCAGTGACTCTGACCTGCCATGATTCTCACTGTGGTGTTTACTTAATGGTGATTTTGTGGTATTTTTCTATATATATTTATTAACTGGAAGTATTTTATAAGGCCTTTTCTTACCTGCCTTTCCATCCATCTACATCCAGATAGACATAATGGGTAATCATTTTTTTCCCATGTGTTATATTTCAACAATATCATTGTTTATCTTGATACTTAAATTGTACCAGCATGGACCATAGGCTTGCTGCTATGCCCTCTCAACTTGCACCCTTTTTCAAAAACTTTCTTGTATGTTGGCCATTATAAAATATTCCAGGCTCATTTTGAACTTTCCCTTCCTCAGCCCTGAAATCAGTCATTTCTTCAAGAAGCACTGCTTTTATGAATAAGGTTGTTTAGAAACCAAGAACTGTGTGTTGGTGTGCTCACTACTACATGGCATTAGTACTACAGGGCATTAGTACTTTGAGGTATTGTCAGCAAAGGCAGGAAATATATGAATGCACAGGAACCCATGTATACTCACTCATCTGTATTCATTTCTGAATCGCTCCATCTGTATCTATGTTAATAACAAAGACTTCATTGACACCTCTGATTCCAGCCCAATACCTCATGTTTATTCTAGCCTTCTCCCTTTATTCACAACTTCTTTCTACTATAGGCAGTAAGAACCCAGGCTGTCATTATCTATAATGTATTTACTTATTTGTTTTACCTCAATATACACACACAGTTTCAGAATTGCTAACCGTTACCCCTATAAGAAATAAATATATTAACAAAAGCAGTTTCCATGTACACTTTGTGTTTAGGTTTAGAATCCTGTAAAAAATACTGTTGCCCAAAATTACTAAGGTTAGTTCTTTTCTTCTCCACTCTAGTCAGTGTGGTGATGCTATTCAATTTGTAATGCAATTCAATTTGTTTGTTACTGCTTGCATTCCATTTTGGAGCCTCCCAGGTCCTGGCTGGTCTTAAGCATGTTTTGAGTATGTGAAACACCACTAAGTTTGCTAGATACAGTTCCCTCCTCTCCCTTCCGCCCCATTCTCATCCCTACTTCTTTCCAACACTTCCCTACCCACCCCCAGTCTCAATTTCTGGTTTATCTTTCCTGAAATTCTTTAGCATGATAAGAAGACTGTGTGCGCGCGCGCGCGCGCGCGCGCGCGCGCGCGCGTGTCTGTGCGTGTGTGTGTGTGTGTGTGTGTGAGTGTGTGTTTGTGTGTGTACTTTTCATTCTTTACATTTCTATTTTATTATACCCCCCTTCTTTCTTGCTGAAGGGTAGCATACTATCGATATGCATTTGTGCTTGGCTCCTTTCATTTAAAATTATACCCTTAAAATTACTCCATATCATCAGTTCGTAGAGATTTTCCTCATTTCTTTTCTTTGACAGCTGCATAGCAACACCCTCACATTAGCTACCCTATTTTTAGCCCTCCATCCAAGTCGGGATTCCTTTCCATCCCAGCAGTGCAGAACTCCTCCTTCTCATCCCTACTGTGATGGCATGGCTCACAGGAGCTTAGTGGGCAGACACAAAGGGCTCATCCACAACCTACAGCCAAGCTCTGCTGGCACAACCAGATGACTCCTTCAAGGGTGGGCTCACTGTTGCAGCCCCTTACAAGATGATCATGAGATTATATCTTTTGTTTTCTGCTGAGGAGAAAATGATCCATTTCATGCTAAGTATGAAGAGCATGGTAGGTAGAGTAAAAGCAATTTTGACCAATAATTCTTCGAACTTGGGGTTTAAACAAAGGAATGATCTGCTCTGGTTTAAAAGTGTACTCTGATTGCAGTGTAGACAACAGGCTAGTGGAGGCAGAAGTGTAGACAAGGGGATCAGATAGTAAGCTGATTTAGTAAACCAAGTAGGGGAGTGATGGTGGGGCCTAACTAGGGTAGTGGCAGAGAATACAGAAGAGGAGGGCAAAGCTGAAAGCTATTTAAGAGGCAAATCAGGCCAGCACCGAGAATGACTAAATGTGAGACAGGGAGATGTGAGGGCCGTCCGCATGTGCCTCAATTTCCTCATAGCTCAAGATCCTGGAGTTAGAGCTCTGGAGAAGTCTTAGCCTAGACATTTAGTAAATATTAACAAAGATAATTTATATAATTCTTCCTCTAAGTCCTATGAATTTTGGGCTTTCCTCAAACAGTTCCTCAATGAAACATTACTAATGTAGAAAAACAACTGATCCCTAACTTGTGATTATAGAAAAGGGCTTTGGCAGAGCATCAGAAATAAAATGACACACTGTATTCTAGTCTTAGAAATATAGAAATTATACTATTATATTTATTATGATTTAAAATAAAGTTTAAAAACATATCAACATACAACTTGATATTTAGTATTTCAGGGATAACTTTGTTGCGAATGCTTTTAAGACAGGATGACTGTGTGAAACTCTCCTTCCAGCCCAATACCTTATGTCTGACATGAGAAATGCTCTTGAGGACATACTGTCAACAAAATATCACCAGTGAATTAACTGTATATGCCTTCTCTCTCCACCTGACTTCTTTAAAAGGGACAACACTGGATATAAGAGAGCCAGGGCAATCAAATAAAAATAACCCCAATTTAAAAGCCCAAGGCATAAAACTGAGAAAACTTTTTTATACTTGGGAAAATAAATGGTATGTCTAAATCCATGGGACATCCAATATAATATTCTCCTAGTATGATTCTTACTTTGAAAGATAAACAACCTATGTAAATTAGGTAAAATTATTAGAGACCTTTCTCTTCATGGCTTAAACAAATAAATACCCATAAAGAATTCCTTAAACATATTAAATGATATATGAAGGTGAAACATACTGCTTTTTCTTAGGGTCTATCTGTCACACTTATGATATACTTACAACATATCCTCTTTTGATAGAGTACAATTGCTTTAGATAAATCCAAACAGGTTCTCTGAATTGAGTGAAACAACTGTAATAAAAAAAGAGAACAGAATAAAACAGATAGCGGTGAAATAAAAAAATAATTACACTGAACAAAACCATAGTGTATAAATTATCCACTAAAAACAAGATAACATGTCTAAGTGTGTTTGGTGTTATGTAGAGTATCATATAGAGATTGTGACCAGCACCATTAAATATGTTCTTATTTTCCTTTACTTATTGGAATTCATCATCTCTGTGATCTAAATTAAGATCTACAGCAACAATTATTTCCGCCAGACTATTGAAATAATAGCCGAAAACAGAAAACTAAGTGAAGGGCCCAATTAGAGGAGTTGGTAAACCAGAGACCCAATATTCATTCATAACCTAATTTATTCCCTTCACCATTTGCTGTCTTTTTTTTTAATGGAAGATTTGTCAAGTAAACATTATATTTAAAAGATGACGTCAACTTGTTTTATGATTTTAATGTATTTTATGGCAAGCTTAAAAAACTGGATAAAGCAAACAAAAATCAATCATCTGAGTGTCCTGTCTATTTGAAAGGCATCTGGTAAAAATGATGTTTAGTTAGGAGCAAACATCACTACTTATTTTCCTAATGATTTCATAAAATATACACAGTGAGACAACCTAATGCCATTGCTATGGTCATATTGGAGAAAACTGGGGGAAAGGCAAGCAGGATTGAATTGTGGAGAATCTAACTGGATTTTAACTTGGGGGGGGGGCATCTCAGTTTTTGCTTCAGAAACCAAGATAGCTCAAGGAAAGACAGAAGAGATAGTAGGGTTTGAATCTTAAATGTTTCCCCAGAGGCCCATCTGCTAACAGTTTGGTCTCCAACCTGTGGTGCTATTGGGAGCTGGTGGGACCAAGCAGAAGGTATTGGCGGGTGGGGGGGGGCATGTTCCCTTGAGAGAGATAAGGCACTGCAGCCTCTTCCCCACTGTCTTTGCCTCCTGGCTGTCCTAAGGAACATGTTTCCTCCAATTACACCACAGCCTCCAAAGTAATGGGGCCAAGTGACCATGGAATTAACCCTCTATAACTGAAACAAAATAAAAATTTTCCTGTTTTTAACTTGATTTATCTCACGTATTTGTTACAGTGACAGAAAGCAAACACTTCACACTTTCTTTACCTCTGACCACAGACTCAAGAGACCTAGGCTGGGAACAATTAGAAAACCTGGCAGACAAACATATTGCCTTGCGGAGTCACTCAGTGAGGCCAGACAAGGTTTTCTTTCTTCCTCTCTCCCTACTTAACTGGCCATGTTGTAGAAATTATGTTACAAAGCACTTCAATATTTGAGTGAAAACAGATGATCTGCTTCATTATAAATTTGACCAAATTATCTAATAAAAATGGATGCATGCACATGTACATGAAAGATTAAAACCATTCCTAGGAATACTTAATATAATAAAACATGGTCATGAAGAATATAAATATATGAGTTTACTAAATTGCATCCTCAACCTGTTTATAGATACGAAAAAAAAATCCTATACCATAAAAACAAAACAGAAAACTGGCAGTCTGAATCCGTCCCTTAGCAAATGCTTGATGTCAGTAGTCTGGGCCACAGACCACCAGAAAAGGACCAAGTCGGTTCTTTTTCTCATTCTTGAATATAACAGCTAAGAGATGTTCTGTTCTGACTGTTCATTATTTAAAAATTAAGATAGAAGTTGAATGTAATAAAATGCACAGTTCTTTAATGTTCAGTTGTATGAATTTTTATTATTATAAACATTTGTGTAATCATGTCCAAAGCAAGATAAGAAACATTTCCCCATCCATACTGTCCACTGTACTCTGGCAGCCACTAAAAACTTCTATCACCATAGATTCTTTTTTATGTCCTTATACTAAGGACTTGCTTTTGAGAAAATCATTTTAATATCAAGCAATGTGGATAAATGTTAAACTTAGCACAACATTTCTATATTAACTTCTCAGTGAATTGCAATAGTATCTGACCTGTATTAAAATTTGGCCCACAAGTTTTCTGAGCCAGCAAGGTCTTGGTTCATAAGCAAGGCTTCTAAGGATAACTCAGTATAAAAACATGTCATAATGATTTGCATTTCATTTTTATATTTTATTGATGGAATCAATTCTCTCTATAACCATCAACATCAGTATGAACATTTCTGCAGAATCCTCTGTCATGGGTAAAATTACTAGTCACTGCTAATTACTTTGAAAGTCACATGTTAGGACAGCAGTTATTTGGAATAAAGTATAGTGGTTTGTTAAAAGTGTTGTGGAAAAAGTCAACATATAAATATAATATTTAATATAGTAGTAATTAGCATCTTTCTTTTTGAATTATTGACTTGTATTTACTAGGTTGTTAAAAAGGAAAAAGCTATGAACTATGAAAAGCATTTATAACTTATAACAATTTACCCTGCATTTATAATATAAAAATCAGAACATGTTTCCTGATTCTACTTTTTTTTCCAATGTAGGAATATCCTTTAGAAAATCCTTGTCAACCCAGCTTCTTTGCAGAATTTACACTTACAGAAGGAGAGACAGGGCTGATATTAATTGCACCAACATGTACAGGTATTCATTTAGTACCTGTTGAATGTGTACTGTGAGACTGGTGGGGATAAAGTGGTAGGCTAGCACGGACTTTAGCCTTTTACTGGGGATAAGGCAGGCAAACAAACCAACACCTGAGATAATTCCATGAGATGAGACCCTGAGCAAATAAAACAAGGCCATGGTGAGGAGAGTGGGTGGAGTGCATGAGGAACAGGGGTGGATCTCAGTGACTTTAAACAGCATATTCAAGTTCAGGTGACCTTTAGGCTGAGACTGGAACTATGAGGAGGAGCCATTCAAGGGAAGGTTTGGGAAAAGAGTATCCAGGCAGACCACAGGAAATATTTTGATAAGCTTGAACTTGCTTGATTGTGGCCTGAGAACTAGGAAAAGGCCATTATGCCTGGAGGGTGGTGTGGGCAGTGTAAGTGTTATGGGAGAGAATTCTTAGGACAGGGAGGCAGAGCCAGGTGTGTCAGGAGCTTTGTTAGGTTCCAGAGATAATTTACAGAAGGCATTCTGAATAGTCCCTGGGACATAATAAGAACTAAGTAAACATAAGCTATCACTCTACTTATTACCTAATTTAATTCTCATAATAACTTCCATTTCAAGCACTAAAAAAAACAAGGATAAGAGAAATTTTTTTTTTAGGTCGTTCTCCCCAGGTCACAAAAGCTGGCAGGTGCAACTGTAGCCATATTGATTGGACAAAGAATTCACAGTCTCAAAGTCAGCCCATCTCTCACTGGGCAGCCTACACTTCAGAAAGCTCTGCCTGAGTCTAGGTCTATCCTCAGATGAATGGAAACCCTCTTCCACATAACAGACCTTCCTATGTAATTGACAACTAAGTCTCCCTTTAACCCTCTCTGTTTTGGGATAACCATGGTTTCTACCACCCCAGCCACCCTTCTGGAAAATTTGGAGCTCTTTTTTTTTTTTAGTTCCATTAGATAATGTTAGATTCATTAACTTTATTTTGCACATTAAATATAGAGAATCTGTTGAATCCTTATCAGACCATGTATTGTATTACTCCTTTTGATGCCCTGTCACCCACAGAAATGTTATGGTTTCAAAGTTGTAATCTAAACCATTGGCATAAATGTCCAGCAAGACAGTTAGTGGGCCTTCTACTAGTTACATTAATACTCTTGATCAACCAGGTAGGAATTCAGTTTGCTATATTACTAAATACTCAAAGTATCTGCTTAGTTAATTCATTCTAGAATTTTCCAGGGTTTAATACCATCTTATTAGGCTCTACTTTCCAGATTATTTTACCCATGTCCTCTTAATTTTATTATTATTTTTAAATGTAAACATCTACAGGAACCTTAGTTTTCTGAACCCTCCCCAATTCTGACTCCTCAGCTATCAATAGCAGCAACTCTTTGTAATAATTTTGACAGTAAACATTTATTGGGAATTTACCACATGCCATGCATTCCAACTAAGAGCTTGAAAAACAAATTAAGGCATGCTGGTGGCTATAGGAGAATTTGTTGATTTTAACAAAATGTACTGGGTATAATTATTTGATTCTAGATCTTCCTGATTTTCAAATATAAAGCACACCTAGGCCTGCCCGGGTGAAGTGATGCTCTCAAGACACTTTGCTGGGGCTGTGAGCTGTAAAGAGCTCACCTCTAGCTTGGCATCCAGGTCTGCATCAGAGGCGACAACATGTTCATCTTCCTTCTTCCCCGTGGCTTTAATGAAGGCCTGCTTCGTTTCCCAGTACTTCTGTTGCATCTTATTGACAACTGACTTATCTTGAGTATATCGATCCTGTAAGTCCCAGGAATAACTGCTGAAAACATATAAAGAGCTATTTTATTCAATACTTTCATAAAGATTTAAGATATTATAGCATGAAAAATTTATCTAGATATGGTGTTCTAATATACATTGACATTTACAACATTCATAAACATGTAAGTACTTTCTTATGTAGATATTACACCAAGAACATTAAATCAATTATTTCTAACCTGCTCTAAAATTGAATAAGTTAGAGTGAGGAAATTTAGAATCATTTGTAGGAAATCAAGAAAACTACATCTTCAGGAGAATTTAGATATCAATAAGTGGACACACTCCTTTTAGAGGTAGAGAAAGTAAGGCCAAGAAGGCCAGGTGACTGGCTCCAGGGACCACGGGGAATCAGGGATGAAGGAAGACACCATCACACTTTCTCCATCCCCCTGTATGGAATGAAGTGATGGCAAAGTAGAAAGAGGCTGAAAAATAACACCCTTAACATCTGTTAAAGAAGAATCTAAAATAATCAAACTCAGAACTAGGAAGTAGAATGGTGGTTGAGGCTGAGGAAAAAAAATGATAAACTGCTAATCAACATGCATAAAACTTTCATTTATGAAAGATGAATAAGTTCAACAGATCTGCTGTATAATACTGTGCCTATAATTAACAATACTGTATTGTACACTTTGAACTTTTCTAAGAAGTAGGTCTTATGTTAGTTGTTCTTACCGCAGTAAAGTAAACTAATGGGGCTGGGCATATGGCTCAGGGGTAGAGTGCCTGCCTTTCATGAATGTGGCCCTGGGTTGGATCCTCAGTACCAAAAAATAAAATAAAATAAATAAAAATTTAAAATCTGTTACTGATTTCTAATGTCATAAACTATACATTTTTCAAATACTACAGATAGAAAGCCATTGTTCAGGAAGGTCATAAAGCAAATCAAAAAGAATGTAAAGAAAATAACTAGAAACAAAACTTAGAATGAAATGGGATTCCTTCAATGAAAGTGATGAGTACACCAAATGCTGGCTCAAAGTTTCCTGTTGGTGCTCCATCCTTCCCCCTGCTCTGTATTCCTCCTATGTCTAAAGTTCCTGTTCCTAACTGCCACACAGGGCCCCTGACAACTGCCTTCTGCTGATATGTAACTTCTTTGACCCCAGCTCTAGATATGCCAGCTTATGTCCTGTGAGCTGCTTCATAGAATTAGATCAAAATACCAGAATCTCAAAACACAATGATTTATACTCTCCTTCCTTGACATTTTCATCAAATCAATAACTTTTAATTCACATGTCTTAAAAAGTCAGCATTTCAGATGATTTCCTTAACAACAGTTATTGCTGGTAAGGGAAGTAGGTTTATGGAAGACTTTCATGGTGGGCCTTATACCCTTCTGTAGTATTTAAACATTTTATTATGAGTTCACAAATGAGAAAATAAGATAAAAATATGCATAACATTTACGTAAAAGACAATCTGTCTATATAACATGCACATTAAAATATTGGAAGGATTGACCCCAAAGACTGCTGTTATTTCAGGGGAATGGGAGTCTCAAGAATAGGGCATAAAATGGATTTAATTTTATTCTCTCTCTCTCTCTCTCTCTCTCTCTCTCTCTCTCTCTCTCTCTCTCTCCTTCTCTCTCTCTCTCTCTCTCTTTCTCTCTCCAGCCATCATATTAACAACAACAACACAAAAATTTATTTTGGCATGTATAAAGATATGAATTGGCATGAATATAATTTGTGTACAACCAGAGATATGAAAAATTGTGCTCTATATGTATAATAAGAATTAGTGATGCATTCTGCTGTCATATATAAATAAAGAATTAATTTAAAAATTTTATTTTGGAACAAAAAAGGAGGGGAAAGAGATCTAATGAATACCCACCAGCCTCTACCACTCAAAAAAAGAAGAATCTCAGATTTCAAAAGTTTAAGAATTTTGCTCAAAATCACCCAGGATTAAAATCCAAATCCAGATGTTTTCTTCCACAGTTCAGTCATTTAGATGTACTCCGTAGCCCTTGTATTTTAGCAGCAAGCTCTAAAGTATAGTAAGCAGAAGAGTTTGGGAGGGCCTACTTCTTGGGGCTTTCCCATCTGCCTTAGGTGAGTAACTATTTGCCCAAGACTCCTGCCAGGATATGGCAGCCACTAAGAGAGTCACAAGATGGAACCAGCCCATGATCAGGAGGCAAGGTAAGACAGAAAATAAGAAGTCTGACAATTCTTAGATGACTGTCAAATGGGGATTCTTAATTACTTTTAAAAAATAATTCTATTTTAAGATATGCAAAATTTCTTTGAAGTTTGACATTGATGTTACCAAGGACTTGGGCCTAATTTCTTCTCTAATGCGAAAGGAGGGATTAAAAAGTGTATTTCTTGTTTTAATTAACTGTATATTTGAAAAATAAAATGGAATTCATTCTCATGATACAAATTAAAGAAGGTACAACTTGACAAAAATCTGCTTGCTTGTTGAGTCACAAGTTCAAAAGGTTTAGAAGCACTGCATAAAGGTCTCTAGAAGTTCCCAGGGGTTTAATATGCTATTTCCATATAACATGTTATTTCTACATAAATGAGAGAGCTAGTTTGGTTACCACATCTGTTCTATTCAGCATCATACACTTCAACCAAGACTGGCTTCCGAATGTTCATGAAGGTTGCAGTTAGTAAGTCTGAATAGTGTGTGACAGCAGAACCATACTTTATTTCATAGATACCCTACATAACATTCCTTATGCCTTCCAAAGGTGGAAGGTATAAATAAGAAAGTAATAAAAATGCATCAACCTGGAAAGGTTATTTACTGCAAATGTGTCTCAATTGTTCCATTCAATAGACATTTGCTGAGCATGAACTATGTGATTTCTACCTTATTAGCCTATCCCAATTTAGTTAAGACAACACACTACTTACCATTTGTGTCCTGACATGTTTTCTTTTTCTTCTTTTTCTACTGTTGTTGATGCGGGGAGAAGGGGCAGGGAAAAAGCATGAGAGGATACGTTATATTAAACCTGAAATAAAACAAACGTGTTTAACAGTTACACATTATGTTACAATTAAACATTAATGTGACACATAAAAATTGTCAACCCAAGCCATTTCTGGTTGTATTTTAGGGCCAAACACTATTCCATAATAATGCTGCATATCAGTGTGGAGAATAGCTCAGCTAAATTACACTGGAAGAAATATCCCAAATGGAGCTTAAGAAATGAACAGGCAATATAATACTACCTATTGTTGACATAATACCAATATTATGTACAATGAGCTGTGTAATAAAACCACCATGTTTTAATTAGCTTTTAAATTAAATTTATTTTAACTGACATATAAAAACATAAAATTGTACCTATTAATGTGGTAACATGTAATGCTTCCATGTAAAGAATTTCTTAGCACTGAAGAACAATAAATTCCAGACAGCGGCTGTCTGCAAGGGATGTGATTTAAGTTTCAACATGTTAGGTTCAATGGTGAATTTATTGCATCCAGATTTGAAATATTTCATATTCAATGTTTTAAAGAAATGAACGAGCACATTGCAAAAACAAAACAAATAAAAAAATGTAAAACCCCCAAACCAAAAGATACCAATGAGAGTCTAAAGGAGGAAGCAATGTGATATTTAGCAGCCCAGCAATGAATTTTCATTTCATTAGTTAATACGGGAGCCACTTCTGACCTTTGTCCTTACTCTATTTGCTTGCAGCTGGGAAGCTAGCCAGCCCAGGGGCAGAGCCAAGCAGCCCAGCTACGTGAGCAACACCTGCCTATGTAGGATACTGGAAAAAATAGAGAGCTCACTGCCCCAAAGGAGTGGCCTCAGGCTGCCACAGTGAGTGCTCAGCATGTGACCACTTCAGATGCTCCACAAAATCAACCCAATCCTTCTCTGTCTCAGACAGGGTCCTCAAAACCAGTACCCCTAAAATGATTAGAAATTTCCTAGGCTTTAAAAAAAGTGGTTTAGGGAAAGAATGTTTAGATGTCTCTGCAATGATTGCATCCCATAATTGACCTCTGTTCCTCGTGCAGGACACTCAGATATTTGGACAAGTGGCTCTGGGGATGACATTCAGCATGAGTGTGCTTTATAGCTTTGCCCTCAGTGTGGCCATGGAGGGACCACAAACTTCCAGTTCTCTCACAACGCACACAGCTTGCTTGCAAGTACGCATTTCCTTTAGCTCAAGATTTTCAACAAAATTTCTCACAAAAAGAAGTTGTTCAAAACAAATGAAATTGCCATGGTTCTTCCTAAGTTTCATTTTACCATGAACTATAAGGATAGTTAATGCTTTTTGATTAATGTTTTTATTGTGATAAAAAACACTTTTCTCTCTTAATTCTTAAGTATACAGGACATTTTTTGTTTGTTTGTTTTGGGTACTGGAGATTGAACCCAATGGCACTACATCCCCAGCTCCTTTTTAATTTCTAAATTTTGGAGACAGCCTCTCATTAAGTTGCAAAGGCTGGCCCCAAACTTGGGATCCTCCTGCCTCAGCCTCCCTTAAAGATGTGTGCCACTGCACCCTGTTCAGTATTGTTCAATATATGAACAATGCCGTACAGTGGATCTCTAGAACTTACTCATCTTGCATGACTAAAACATTATACCCACCTAATAGCAACTCTTCTGTATCTTTTTTCCAGTCCCTGGCAACTCCCTTTTTACTTTCTGATTCTATGAGTTGACTACTTTGGATACTACATATAAATGGAATCATGCAGTATTTGTGGCTTTATGATTGGTTTCTTTCACTTTGCATAACCTTCTTCAAGTTTATCCACATCGTAGCATGTGACTGGATTTCCTCCTTTGGTAAAGCTGGATGATATTCATTGCATGCAACACATGCTGTCAGTGGTCATCTGGGCTGCTCCCCCATTTAGCTATTATAAATAACGGTACAATGGTGATGGATGTTATATATCTCTTTAATATATCTTTCTTTTGGATATATAACCAGAAGTGGGATTGGAAGATCATATGGTAGTTCTATTTTCAATTTTTTGAGGGACTTCCATACAGTTTTCCATAGTGGCTGCAAAATTTTACAATCTCACCAACAGCACAGGATGATGCTGTATCTCTTCGTCTTGTCAATGCTTATCTTCATTTTCATGTTTTAGTGGTTTCAGTCAGGTGATAGCCTATTATGGTTTTGATTTCCCTGATGATTAGCAATATTGAGTATCTTTTCATATTTGTTGCCATTTTGTTCATTTTCTTTGGAGCAATACCTTTTGAAATCCTTTGCCCATTTAAAAATTGGATTATGTTTTTCTGTTACTGAGTTAAAGAAGTTCTCTCTGTATTCCAGATTTTAACTCCTTATTTAATATATAGTTTGCAAATATTTACTCCCATTCTGCAGGTTGCCTTTGATTTTGTCTCTGTTAATTGCTTCAAAGGAATCAACTTTATGATTATTAAAATATCTAACAATTGAAATTTTTTTATGTTAATGACGAAAATTACTGAGAAAACTGCTCACTCTATGTAGATTTCCAGGCTATTCCAAGATCATCATGGCTTGTGGCAATTTTTGCTGACATACTATTTACAAACCATTGGAATCTTCTGGAGTATTACCATGCAGATTTATGATCTCCTTCCCTTCCCTGCTGACATACAGTCTCTAGGAATGGGTCTGGGAATCCATGTTTTTGACAAAAATTACAAGTGATTTTTAAGCACATTAAAGCCTAAGAGCCTTAGTTAAATGACACACAGGATATGTCCCTTGTTTCTTCAACAAACTGCTGTATTATATGCCACTAGAGTAAGGAGTATGGATGGCCAAGTCAGGTAAGCTCTCCAGAGCACATGTGAAGGTCTCAGGAGAATCCAGTGCTCACATCTCTTTTTATACCTGTCCCAACTCCACATTAGAGACATTCTTAATATAACCAGACCCAATCCATCCCATCTTGCTCTATCACTTTTCAAACCCAACATTGTCAAAATCACTACCTTAAAAATCATCATTGAGGCTGAGGTTGTGGCTCAGTGGTAGAGCACTTGTCTAGCATGTGTGAGGCACTGGGTTCAATTCTTAGCACTACATAAAAAAAAAAAATCAATAAAACAAAGGTCCATCAACATCTAAAAAAAAATTCAAAAATAATTATAATCCTAAAACACTGATTTCTGTCCAACACTTTGGTTTATCAAACATTTACTGAGCATCTAATAAATCTAGAGTAGACACTGTCTCTGGCCTCAAGGAACTTGTAATCTAGATAGCTGTGTTCAACAGAAAAAACACTATCAACTGAATATGTAATTTTAAATGATCTCTTAGCTGTGTTAAAAAATGAATAAGAAATAGTGAAATAAATTTTAATATTTTATTTAATTCAGTATATTTAAAACATCTCAACATATAATCATTATTAAAATACTAATAATATGTTTGCATTTGTATATTTGTACCAAATCTGAAATATATTCACTCAGAGTGAATCTCAATTCAGACTTGACATGTTACATATTCAGTAGCTGCATAGGGCTAGTGTTTTAGTCAGTTTTTCGTCACTGAGACCAAAAGACCCAACAAGAACAACTTAGAGGAGAAAAAAATTTATTTTGGCTCACTGTTTCTGAGCGTTAGTCCATGGTCAGCTGACTCTGTAGCTCTAAGCCAGAGGTGAGGGAGAAGAGCATTATAGTGGAAGGGAGTGGTACAGGAAAGTTGCTTAGTTTGAAAACCAGGAAGCAGAGAGCTCCATTCATCAGGGACAAAATATAAACCCCAAAGTCACACCCCCAGTGACCTCCTTCCTCCAGTCATACCCTACCCTGGCTACAGTTACCACTCAGTTAATCCAGTCCAGTGAACTAATTCACCAATTAGGTTACAGTTCTCATAATCTACTTATTACACCTCTCAACATTCTTGCATTGTCTCTCACATGAGCTTTGAGGAGATACCTTGTGTCCAAAATATAATTTAGTGACTAGAGTATTTAGTGAAAAGTTAGTAGTAAAGACAGATGCATAAACATAATTTCCAGAATAAGGAGACCTTGAACATTTGGAAGCAAACTATAATAAGACCTTTATGAATCTCAACATTTAATAAATTTTGCTGTTAAAATATCATTTCCCTGTAAAATGGAGTAAAGTCTATGATTAATACTTCAATTTACAATTCTACAAAGGAATCTTCCTGTTCATCCACAAGGCACTCACAAAACGAGCCCCAAATGAATGGTGTCCTGTCTCAAGCTTCCTGACGGCACAGAGAAGAATGCCTGAAACTGCAGCAGCTGTCTCACCTTGGCAGACAAAGGATAGCAAGGATCATTGCTTAGGGACCATGAGCACCATGATGAAAGGCCGAACCCAGTAACTCAGGAGGCTTAGGCAGGAGGAGTGCAAATTCAAGGCCAGCCTCAGCAACTTAGCCAGGTCCTAAGCAACTTAGTGAGACCCTGTGTCCAATGAAAAAATAAAAAGGGCTTGGATATAGCTCAGTGGTTAAAGGGCACCTGGTTCAATCTCCAGGACCAAAAGAAACAAATAAAAGAAAAAGCCTGAAGCAACAGTACTGACCCGTCAGCAGTACTGTCCCCTGTGAATGTCTGTGTTTCACTCTTAATCATCTCCTCAAGGAAGACAAAGTGGTTGCATGAATAACGTCAAAGACCTGTAGAAGTCGAGGTCTAAAAGTTAATAAATCAATGGGAAGTGAAATATCTTATTTTGATATAACCCTGGGAGGGTGGGAACACATTGGTGAGGGGCCGGCTGTGAGTCTGTGACAGCAGTAAAGGGGGAGGATGTCTTTCTGCTCAGGGTTGGAACCTTCTACTTATGTGACACTAAAATGACCAACCCAATCCCATGAGACTTTGCAGGCTGCATCTCAATGGGGTTGCAATGTGTTCACCTCATGATCCACTGCCAGGCTTTAAAGCCACAGCTGTTCTCAGCCACACCATCCAGCTGAGAGATCTTGCCCTGAGAGATAACTGAGAACAAAGAAGAGGGATACTGTATTCAGGTTTTGTGTGGGGGTTATGTTAACAACGATGCCCCGCTTTCCCTCTTTCTGTATAGTTTTTGTGCTGAGTCCTCAATTTTAGTCTCCTATGTTGATGAACAAAAGACAGCAATAACTGTATCACTTGTCTTTACTTCCAGGTGCCACTTAGAAACAATTTTGGACAAACGAACAGCTTGAATATAAGCTAAAGGTCTTCCTTATCACCCTTAAGTACAGAATGCGAAAGGAAGTCCAACTAGAGAAGTTTGACTGCCTTGAACCTGATACTAGACTCACTCCTTGGAAATATAAGAAGGCACCTTCATTCCATATAGGTTGGCTTCAGCTGCAATGAGCACTGGTGTGGCCTCAAACCCCTTCCTATGAGCTTCTTCAAGACAATGGAGTTAGCTGATGGTACCTCTGATTACACTGGAATTGTGTGAAGAATCTAAAATTCTTAAACCAACCCTTACTCAGAGAAAAGGTAAGGTCAGTCATCATTACCACCATATTGGTACTCTCAATCCACAAAAATATTTGCATAGACAACTGGCTTCCTCTTGAATCACATTTTCTAAGCATGGTGTATTTCTTTTGCAAGGTTTCTTGTCTAAAATTAATTGCCTTTTCAACTTTAGTAGTAGAAGTTTCTCTTCCATTCAGTGAGTAGTTTTTCCATTAGTTGAACTACTAGTTAACCCTGAATCCAGAATCCCCTTTTCCTGCATCTGTACTGAGCATGTGGTAGAATCTGTTGAATTACATACCTGAACAAATGCCAAATTTGTAATTTTCCTTTCTAATTTATTCAAAGTTCCTCTTTTTCTGGATAAAAATGGATGCAACTTTGTAGCTCTCCAGTTCTAATTTACATACGGGGATTTAGTTTTATTTGGGAAGTGAACTATTTTTTCCTCCACAAGACATGTACTTTCCAGAAGAACAGAACAGTCTTACAGTGATGTAGGTACAAAGTTGTACATTCGAACCAACCCACAGTGAAATCACTCCTTCCCAAATACCGGTGTCACAGTGCCACATGACATTGAATCTAAGGAGCAAATCTCTTCACATTTCAACATTCCTGAAACTGAATGTAGTTTAGGATCATGTTCTTGTCAAGTATTTGGCAGTCATTTTTCTTTCTTAAAGGAAAATAGGATGGTAAGACCTCCTTATATTTGATGAAATGCAAAACAATTCTTTAAAATTAAACCTCAGTGAAATTGCACATCACCCAGCTATATGCTATTTGCATATAGCTGGAAAAGAGAATCTGTGCTCAGGGGAATCCCCAGGTTGCCTGTGGCTAAGAATGAGTGCCACAATAGAGGAAGGTGCCTGGGGTTCCAGGGACATTGGGATTGGGGGCAGAGCTGGTTTCCTAAGCAGGCTCTGAACTGTCTCTAAGAATTGGTGGTTGCCCGTCAGGCAAAGGGTGGGAGTGTGTGTGTGGAGTAAGCAGAGAGAAAGAAAGGAACAAATTCTTCCACAGTAGAGCTGCAGATGGTGCCTGTAACCAAGCATAAGCATTAGGGCAAACCCAGGCACCAGTCACAGAGGCACTTTCAGGAGGACTGGAAGTCATAATTCAGAGCCTAAAGTGAGGTGAGAAACAACAGAACACGAAGCCCCTTCCTCCTGAAGTAGGGAACCTGCGATCCTGCAAGGGCCAGCCAGCCTGGGAGTGCAAAGCCAGGGCTTCAAGGCTGGCTCCTATGTAGCCTCATGAATAGAAGAAATAAAGATTTATCAGAGGTCCTAGGTGACAAGGTAAAAACCAACAGAATGTCTACAGGTTTCTTTTGGTGGAATATGTTGTCATCATTTTTTTTTTTTTTTTTTTTTTTTTTTAGATCCTGGTCACTTTCTCTTCTGTCAAGAAGGTCTTCTATAATTTCTTATGAGGTGATCTAAGTGTGTTTTGAATATAAATATTGCAATGGCTTCAGTAGAAACAGTGAAAAAAACAGAAACAATTTCTCCAGGCCATAATTAACTGCATTTACTATTGATTTAAAATCTTGATTCATCAGTTGGTGTCCTCATGTGATTGAAAAGAGATCCTCAGGGAAGGTAGGAAGTTCAATTAGCCTTCCATTTTTTTTTTAAAGCTAAACATTGAAGTAATTTGATTTTGATTAGTTTTTAGGGATTTTTTTTCCTATCAGATAGCACACAGATTTTCCTTCACATTTTGATAAGGTTCTGATTACTTGAGCATTCCAATGGATGCTATTTCTGGTTTTGTGTCTCTTGCAAATGATTTTTGACATTTCATAAATTCATGAGTAAATGTGAAGCAGGATCATGCCTTAATTTTCTGAGTCAGCAAATCTTACAAGAGGAAAACAGAATCGTGACCTTATTCGAGGAAGCTAAAAGATGGATGAGTTTTTATTTAAGCCCTACAGATGCAAGTCACTGCTAAAATTTGCACTTACTGGGGTCTTATATTTTCAAAAGATCATTTTATTTACATTTCCAAGGAACTCGGGTGTTATATAAAAGCAGTAATGAAGCTTAATGATTCCCTAAAACTATTAAAATCTATTCCTAAAGTAAATATATTTATAATTTGTACTGGGGATTGAACTCAGGGGCACTCAACCACTGAGCCACATCCCCAGCCCTGTTTTGCATTTTTAGAGATAGAGTCTCACTGAGTTGCTTAATGTCTCATTTTTGCTGAGGCTAGCTTTGAACTTGTGATCATCTTGCCTCAGCCTCCTGAGTGCCTGGGATTACAGGCATGTGCCACTGTGCTTGGCTCTAAAGTAAATATTTTTAATGTCTCCCAATATGTTCTTTAGTAAAAACTGAAACATCTATGACCATGCCACAAATGTGTGTCTCCTCTGAGTCCCTTCACCCATTTGGCTTCTCTTTTTTCATCTTTAAAATATCAGACCAAACTAGTTGACATCTAGGATGTCCTCAGTAACCAAAACTATTTAACTGCTTTCAGAGACATTTATATCTAAGCAAAAGCTTACAGATAAAAAACACATTTTCTCTTTAAAAAATGATAATTGGAGCTTGATGTGGTGGTGTACATGCCCTAAGCAAATTAGCAAGACCATGTCTCAAAATAAAAAAAATAAAAAGATCTGGGGATGTGACTCAGTGGTTAAGTGCCTGTGACACCAGAAAAAAAAATAATAACAAGAACAAAAAAGATGAGGAAATTGGGTTCTAAAAATGGAGATAACTTGTCCAAGATCCGGTTCAAGATCAAGTTCACAGGGAGAAATGCTGAGAATGAAACACCAATGAGCCAATTAATAACCTCCTCAGCCTTTCATCTATTCCAAAAGATGGTTCTCAAAGGAAAATATCAAATATAACAGAAGATAAGGGGGGCAAGTTATTTAAAATGCTATCATCTTCAACATTAGTATTATTTTAAGATACCATATCCTTAGTAAACAAATTAAAAACAATAAACCACAAACTCAAAATGTTCAAGAAGGGTGTGGTCTAATTCTTATACCTCTCTCCTGTGTAAAGCCTTGCTTTCAAAGGATGATCCTGTGAGTATGTGTTCCAACAAAAATTGTAGCAGCAATAACAAAGAGGCTGGCATTTGCACAGTAAATCTGAAGGAAATCTACAAGAGCTAATCATATAAAATGGATTAGTAGAGTAGAAACAAAGAACAAATACTTTGCCTTTGCTAAAGAAAAGAGTACTTGTTAAAAAGGAAGAAACCTGAAATTTACTGTATAAAATGTATTTACCTTTGACTTTATTCAGGTTGGTTCATGTACTTTTCAAATGCCAATTCAAATTTAGTATACAGATCTTAATCTGCATTTACTGTGGACTTTTCTATAAAAGCTTAACCTCAAAAGGTGAAGAATGAAGGAACACCCTAGTCAGACAAGGTCTCAATCAACTTCCGGGAGGAAATACTATCCCTTTCAACTGTCAGCATAGAACATTATTAAAATGATAGAACTAAATGTTATCCTTAAATTACATTTCGATTGGGATCCAATTATGAAACTTGGAAGGTTCTTATGTTACTTTAAAAGAAATGACACCAAGTATGAAATTTTTTAACATAAGTATAATGTGAGAGAAATGAATTTTACCCTGTGAGACTATGCTATCCAATATAGCAGCTGCTAGTCACATGTGGTTAGTGAGCACTTGAAATATGGCTAATCTGAATTTAGATGTGCTCAATATGTTAAACTCAGTAGATTCCAAAGACAGCAACCAAAACAAAACAAAAGATCTCATTAATAAATCTATATTTTACATTTATTTGTACTTATATAAATTATTTGTATCTCATTGATATATTTATATTTAAATTTTATAACTACATTTATGTGTAAGTATAACATATAAATGTATATTATAGAATACATGTATATAAACATATATATTATACACTATATATGTATGTATTTTATAGTTCCTTTTCTATTTTATGTTGAAATAATATTTTGGATATAGTGAGCTAAATACAATATATTATCAAGTTAATTTCACCTGTCTTGTTTTTGTACTTGAACTAAAAATATTTTACTACAACCAGAATGATATATATATATATATGCATGCCATTATATTTTTGTTGGACAGCCTTGGTGTCTGGCATTAGGCAAATAAGCAATTAATTAATTCTACAACTTGGGTCACAAATATTCTGTACTAGATACAAGTATCTTTACTCAGTTTTCTGCCAAATATCTGATAATTATTCTGCCAGAGATGCCACTAAAAACATAAAATTATACATATATGTGTGTATATATTTATATATATTCATATATATGAATATATATATGTGTGTGTGTGTGTGTGTGGGTATGCAAAATAGTTACACTTAATATTTTCAAAATAAGTTATTCCAGAAAGGTAGAAATCTATGAGCAAAATGTATTGTTTTTTTTTCTTCATATCAGATTCATATGGATAATAATTGTAGTGTATGTATTACTATAAGACCATCAGAAGCTACAAATATAAAGTATACACATATATTTGTAGATGAAATACAGATACTTCATATATAAATAGAATAGCTACTAATCATGTAGTGAGGAGGAAGAATATGAATGTAGGGGCCATGATTTTGTAAAATTGCATGCAAAAAAAAAACTGCATAATGTCAGCAATCAGAGGGTAATTAGGGAGACACTGTTCTTTCTTTAAGGCTAAATTCATAATTTAAAGCCCCTTAAAGAGATGGTCAAGCTGTTTTTTACAAGTCTGTGGGACCTCCTAGCTGAGACCTAGGAGAAAATTTAGAGATCAACCTCCTCTTTTCATGGATCAGGGAACTAAGGATTGAGATTCAAGGAGATTTCCAAAAGCACTGAATAGACCTCATTTCATTAGTCTTAAATTACTGAAATAAACAGACACCAGGTGTGTGGTTTACAAAATGTCAATGCTGTGAGCCAGTTCTGTAAACAAATGAGCCACCATGGCTCCTTTCTCTGGAAATGGCTTGAATTCTAGCACTTTCTTTGGTTAAGTCATGGCAAGAAAAACATGTTTGAATTTGGGCTGGCTTCCTAGCAAGGAATGAAGGAGAATTTCCAGGCAGGAAAGCAGGAAGACAAGTCAGCAGCAAAGAGAAGCAGATAGAAATGAGATACTCTCCATATACCCCCAGCTATCAGAGTCACCCTTGCCTCTGTTGGGCCATCTAGTTGGTGTTACTTAAGAACTAATAAAGGCTCCTTTTTTCAGGTTCTCTCTACTTTCTCACAGAATTAGTTTATCAGATTAAATAGTAAAGCCCAGTGCTTATAAGGCAAAAGATTGTTTTGATGGGGATCAGGAAAGACAGGAGTCACTGGGTATATGCCAGGTAGGGCAGGCCTAGGTAGAATAAGCAGGAAGTTGCATGAAGGCACCAAGCTCCAGGTCAAGATAGCAAAGAAAAAAGCAAGAGCAAGAAGCAGAAAGTGGGCATTCTTCAAAACGATGTCAGTGTTGTGGAAAACAGCACAGAGCAGATGGTACTGATGAGAAGACCCTTAACTCCTGGCCTTTAGGGAGCAGCCGGTGGAATAACATTCTTCAGATGGATGAAGGAATTTTTACACATTCTGTAATCTATTGCCTGAGCACTGTGCAGGGCACCTTCTTTCAAAGCTTCTGATCCTGGGTCACCACTGCTCACATCTTTGGAGCTATCCAGCACCAGGGCCACTGACTTTCCCCTTCTTTTCTCTGGGAAGAACAAGGCCCATCCTCTTGCCCTTCCCCAAGGTGGGCCATCCATTAATCCTGTTTCAAGTCCATTGGTCTCCCCTGATTTCTGCCCTCACACACATTTGTTGACCTATTTTCCCCTCTGGTTACACCTTCCTCCTTTTCTTCACAGTCAGCGTTCTTCAAAGTCTAGTTCCTTTCTCCACCATACCGGAGACAGTCTTTCACTATAGGTCAAACTCAATCCTCATATCACTTGACCTTTGACTATGTTTTCTTCCATTCTCAAAATCTCCCCCTTCCTTGATTTCTCAAGAAACACTCTCTAAAATTTGATTTTCATTGTTAGTTTGTCTTCCTCTGCATCTATGTTGCATATATCAGTGATCCATAAGGTCTCAGTCTTGGCTTCCTTTTAAGACCCTTTACTTGCTCTTTCTTGGTGCTTTTGTACTCTTCCACACTTCAACTACCAGTTATATGCCAATATCTTCCAAAATTAAACACCTCTCCAGAGGACCACATCCGCCTCTCCATCTCTTGACTATAATCTTCACCTGGATATTCCACAGGCACTTCAGATTTGGCACATCTAAAACTAAACTACTCTCTTCCCATCTCCACCTTGAAGTCATTCTTCTGGTAACCCCTATGTTAACTGCTACCACCAAATCCACTGAATGCCTAAGTAGATAACTTGATTTCTCTCTCATCTCTTGCAGCCAGTCCTCTGCATCCTTCCTCCTAAAAGCAATGAAGTGCCTCTTCTTTTTGTTTTCACAGGGAGGCCTTAGTCTAGACCTTCAAGGCAATACTATCCCCATATCTGCCCACTCCAATATTTTATACTAAGTCTGCAATATTACTGTGAAATGCAAATCTAATCACACTGCTTTCCAACTCCAAATGTTTTAATTGCTTTCTCTTGCCACTAGAGAAATTCTGAACTTCTTGGCAAAAACCCCAAGCTATCTCATATTCTGGTTCTTTTCTTCCTGTTTTACTCTACCTCACAAGGATCTGTTCCTTCCAGTCATTGCAGACAGCTAGAGCTTCCCTGAATAAACTCTTCTATTTCATGGCTTTGAGAGAATTTTTTTCCACTTGGAAAGCCCTCCCCTTTTCTGTCCAGTGGACCAATTTACAACTTTCTTCAAGACTCTCCGTAAATATCACCTCCTCAGTAAAGCCTTCTCAACCCAGTATGGGCCCTCTGTCCCCTCTCTTCCAGGGGTCTTCCCCTGGAGGATTAACTACAACATGCTGGTGGTACCACTTCCCTTCTGTGACCCTCCTGCAATGGGCTTATTACATCCACATCCTGTTGGACATCATAGGTCCTTTGAGAGCAGGGACCCTAAAGTTCATCCTTCGCCTTTCGCCTCTTTAACAGCAAGCACGACACCTGAATCATAGTAGGAATTTAGTAAACACATGCTGCATAAGGGTCTATGTGTTTGGGCTACCATCTACTGAGGCTTTACATAGTAAAGCATTTAACACAATTATTTCATTTCCACAACACTATTGAGGGGATAGCAGCCCACTTTGCAAATGACAAAACAAAACAAAACAAAACAAAACAAAAAAAGCTTAGAAAGACGAAGCAATCTGCCCAAAGTCAAGAACTACTAAACTCAAGTCTGCTTTCAATCCCTGTGCTCCTGTTTTTAACTACTCTATTCTACTCTTGGATGAAAGGAATTGGGTTAAAGGGTGCTGAGAGCCATAGCCAAGTAGGACGCATGGCATTTTGGTTTGAAAGGTGACCCTGCTCAGGGATTAGGGTGGCTCTGGGTTTAGGGTGGATCCTGCTGGGATTAGGGTGGCTCCAGGTTTAGGGTGGATCCTGCTGCCTCAGGCGCCCTCTCCTTTAGAGTTCCCGTTGAGTTCTCGCGGGGTTCTGAGAGTATTGGTAGGCAGAGCCCGGTGGAGGGAGTGTATTTTCCCAGAACGTGCGTGTAGAGTGCCGGTGAGAGTTTGGGAATAAAGAGTTGCTGTTGGAATCTACAAGGCTTTTGTGGTGGCTCAGTTATTTTGTGCCCAGCCAGACTGCGGCAAAAGGGCTGTTTCTATAAAACAATCTCACCCAATCACAGACTCAAGTCTGCTGCAACCATGGTGCTACTATGCTGCAACTGCTGATGGACATAAAGAAATGGGGGCACCATTTATCAAAGGTAGCACCTTGCTCTCTGATTAAGGGTGCCCTACCCTGGAAACATCAAGCAGAAAGCTGGACTTCCTCTAAGTACTATACTTTCAGACATTGGTGCCCATGCCCTGGTCTGTGAACACAGAATTGGGAGTAAGTGATGGTAATGATGGTAGTGATGATAAAAATGGAATGGATTTTGATATGCTGTTCTTGAAAAGTAGTTAAAACACTCTAGAGTTGCTCCTGGTACAATACTCTTACCACCTAGAAGTAGAGGACTGTTCTACTTTGGACTCTCAAGAGTTGCAATTAAACATCTTAATATATTTATTCAGTTATCTATCTCTGAACACATAGACTTTGTATTTTCCACTCCACAGTACTGTATTATATTCAGTTTTCTTTTTCAATCATCCTTGTTTAATTTCATGTATTTTCTGCTAAATTTGTTCTAAACTTGACCCCTGCAATGATCTCTAATTCTAATGCCCTTTTAATATCAGTCCTTTATTTTCTACTGATACCTCCACCTCCATAACTATCCAGCACATAATTGAAATCTGTTCTGTGTTTACACTGATTAATGCATTTAATCCTCTCAGCTCACAGATGATCAAACTTATTCAGGGCCATTCAGCAAATAGAGGACAAACATGCATATCAGGGTCCAGAAAAAGGACTATCTGCCAGCATTCTCTCCCTTACCTCTGTGCCTTTTGTACATAGATTTTCTGTTTAGACTCTCCCACTATCCTCAGTCCTATCCACCTGCTGAATTCCTATTGGTCCCCCAAGATTCAAGGGTAACCTCCTTCATGACCCCTCTCAGGTTTCCTCTTCCCTTTCTTCTGCCTGGATGGAGTACCTGTGCCATGGGCTTCATCACTCCCTGTGCCTCTCTTGATTAGCTCACTGCTTTTGCTGAATGGTAATTGTCATCTGGCTCTGCTTTCTCCTTTACCAGGATGCAGTTTCCTCCAGATCATGGTAGGATATGGGTCTGGTGTTGAGATTCCCAGCATTTAGCACAGTGCATGGTACATGGTAGGTATACAACAAATATTTATTGAACACTGAGCAAATGACCCAATTCTCTGATTTGGTCAAAGGCCTCATGAATGATGTCACCTGCCTTAACTGGGGGTGGGGGGAGAGAGACACTATTCTCATCATGTGCAATGCAATGTAGGACATCCTTTTCTCAGCTTTTTTTGTGAACTCACTGTTTCTCACCAGGTTTACAAAGGGACAGTAGTTAACAATAATCAGGGAATGGACACTTCTCAGACACTGAGGTATATGTTCACCCATACCACTTCTTATCTTCACAACATTGCCATGTTGACACCATTCCCTTTTTATAATGAAGCTCAAAATCAGTTATCTTAAGTAATTTGGCTACAGTCATATGGAAAGAAGGCTTTGTATTAAAAGCATGCACAAAGTGCTCCATCATGTATAGTCATCCCTTACCTCCAGAGATTCATTGGGATTTGTGAAAATTACTTACAGACCCAAAATAAACAACAACAAAAACAACAAAACCCAAGTTAATCTGGATTCTGGAATAGTGAAATCATGGTCAACTAGGATTTACAGGGGTTCCACGGCATTCTTACCACATGCATTGTCCAAGGCAAATCATGCCTATAATCTTAATTTTCTTATCATATAGGTAAAACTGTAATACCTACTTAACTCGAAGGGAATTGTGTACCAAATCATGTCTGTCAAAATGCTTGTCAAAGAGGAGAAAAGATGCACAATTTGGAGCACTGTGCTGGACAGTTTGGTGCAGTATTTCTCAAATAACAGAGAGAAGATCTTGAGCAACAGAACTACTTGAGGTGTTAAGGGTAGATGGGGAAGCCAGGCTAAGAATCCACATTAAGTCCTCAAATGACTCTTTGAACACTAAACTTGAGAAATATCTTGTGAAAATGGCAACATTTTTACATGGGAATCTTATTAAAATGCAGATTTGAATTCAGTGGGTCTGAAGGGAAGGGTTGAACAGACCAAGATTCTGCATTTTTAATATGCTCCCAGAGAAAGCTTGCTGTTGATCCACAAACCATATGAGGAGCAGGGGCTTGGAAGATCTATCCCCACAGGAACAAATAAGTTTTGCTTTGTTCTTGGGCCATAGATTGCATCCATCAACTTCAGAGAGTATTTTATATAAAGCCCAGGCTCTCAGTATTGTTGCAAAACCACCTGGACTACTCAAAACCAAATTGTAACATATTCTCTATCACAGTTAAAGTAGTAGCATCCCTTTCAGATAATGATAGCACATGTGTTTTGCTATGAAAGAATAATTCATTGCTATTATTTGAGTCTTATTTACTATGCAAAGTGTTTTATATATATACATATATATACATGTTATATACATATACAGTGTTTTATATATATATATATAGCATATATTGTATATGTGTGTATATACACATATATACACACATATAATGCCTAATAGTCACTGTAATTCCAAAAGGTGTATATTCTTGTTCTATAGATAAGAAAATAGTGATTTGGAGAGTGTAAGTAACTTGCTGAAAGCCACATGGCTAGTTAGATGCTGTAACTGAGGTTCCAATCCTACTCTACTTGGCACTCAAAGACTGTATGTTCTCTGTACTACTTCATGGTGCTAGATAAGACTAAAATATAAAAACATAATTGCTTGAGAGTCTAGAAAATATGGAGGGAAGATGTTTCTCCTCTATCAGTTGTTGGGTTTAAGGCTCAGCTGAGGCAGATTCTGTATGGAGGTGAGGTAGGGATAAGGCTCATTAATTAGTAATGTTACCAAAACATTTCAATACCATCCTTGACCACAGGTCCTCTACATCTAGTATTGCAGATGGAATTAAAAGGATAATAGTGACCAGTAAGGTTCTAATAAGTGCTATTACATACTCTCAGGCTTCTAGCTTCCAAGTTCAACCATGCTAAAGGAAAAATTCTTCCTGATTTTTGTGGTTTATCAACTTCCCCACCCTCTCTTATATAAGATTTCTGTAATCCTAGAGTTCACACCAAACCCAGGTTTGCACTACTTCCTAGCACAGTTGATACACCTGTCTACTTCTGATAAAACTGCTTACATTTGAAAGATGTTCTATGTAGTCAAATATCTTGAAAATGCAGCAATGTTGGAGGGTGTTTTTAGAGTAACAAAATTTTCTGCTATTTCCCATAAGGTTGTTGTGGAGAGAGAGGCACAGCAATAAAGATGCTCAGAGAACACAGTCAGTACTCAAGTGTATGAAAAAGACAGAAAATAGCTATAAAATAAACCACTCAGGCAATTACCAACCAATGTATTTAGCATTCAACAATCTTTGGGCAGAAGAGCTAGGGTGAATCTTTTAACCTCTGGTCTCTCCTCTACTACAATTAGCATTCTGGAGTTTAACTGCTATGTTTCCTAAAGATCCACCATTAATAACAAAACAACTGTTTGCCTATGTAGTACAAAAAGATACAATTAGAAAGCAACATCTCCTGCAATTAAAAAAAATGTATTTGTCTAAAAGCAAACAGTGATATTTGAACTATTAAGGATTTTGTCCTATTGTATTCTCTACAAAGCATGTTTCAAAAATAAAGACTAAAATCCTTGGTTTGAAAAATTATTAAAAAGCAATTTTAGAATGAGTGTGCATGTGTGTGTGTGTGTGTGTGTGTGTGTGTGTGTGTGTGTGAATGTGTGTTAAACAGAAGGTAAGAAACTTGAGTCTTGGGGCATTCATTTCAAACTAATAAGCATTTGCAACTTCACTCCTCACCTCTACAAACAGTTCAGATTTCAGATCTAAACCAAAGGACCTCAGAAAACAATTTGAGTTTTTTTTTTTTTTTTTTTTTCTGGAGAGACTTTGCTGAAATGTACATACGTGGACATGTTTGCAATGAGTCATAATTTATAGGGCCTAAATGGCCAATTAATGCCATATGACTTTCTACCTCCATTCTGCATCATTGTCAAACCAGTTGGTGATGTATTTTTCCAGGGCCTGATAATTTTATACAGTTACCAGATCTCAGTTACTAAGGCTGCCACTCAGGTCCATGGACAAAACGCTTTCTTTGGTGCTGATTTTTAAAATGCTATCTAAAAGCACAGAACATGATTCTCTTTCTAAACCTTAATTTTCCCCAACCATAGTTAATACCTTTCGCCAGCCTATGGACACCGTACTTTAAAGACCCCCAAAGAGAAGTTGAGGGGCTTTGGGGCACTCCAAGTAGACAGTGGGAAAGGTTCATGAAGAGCTGCTTTAGGGAAAGGCAGACATAACAGGATGTGTTCTTTCTAGAGGAAGCAGGAGCTGTAATTGCCGCGGGGCAGGAAAGGCGGAGTCAGCAGCACCCAAAGGAAACCGGCGCGCTAGCGTTTGCAGGAACTTGGCCTGATCAGGGACGCTTGCCCCTGACTGGTACAAGACTGGCAAGCACCTCGCCCGCTAGGAACCAGGCTCAGGCCTCCTGGCACTAGTGGTTATAAAAAGGTACCCATCTGCTACCCCTGCCAAAGACTGGCAATAGGGCGAAGAGATAAAGCAAACATCAGGCACCAAGGCAGGTGAACTTGTCAACAAGTCAGCCCTGGAAGCAAGTCCCTGCCCAGAAAGGACCTCGGGATCCTAGGGCCGAAGTCTCTCGGATGGCGAGGCTCGGCACGGGAGGGTGAGGTGCACTGACGCGGGTGCGGGTGCAGGTGCTCCCAGAGCCGGGGCCAGTGCGAGATGGGGCCGGAGCGCTCCGGCTCTCCGGGGGCTGACGCACGCTCTCAGGGTGCGCGCATCCTCCACACCTTCCCAGGCCAGCGGGAGCAGGCGGGGGAGGGGAAGGAGCTCAGGCGGTTCCCGCAAGGAGATCAGGGGCCGCAGGAGTGACCCGCCTGTCACCCGCCGCCCGCAGAGGCCAGAGGAGGCAACCCCGGCTGGCGCCCCCGATCACCCCGGGTGCCGGGCGTTTCCCGCTGCAGCATGCAGCCCGCCCGGCGCGCCCCCGCCTCGGCCCCGGAGGGCAGGTACCTCGGAGCCCTGGCCCCCAGGAGCCTCCCGGCCGCGATCGGAGTGTCCCTCTAGATCCCACATCCGACGTCAGCGTCAGCAGAAGGCGAGGGAAGGGGCGGGGGAGCGCAGGAACCGGCCCTTCCTGCAGCGGCGACCGCCAGCCGGAATAGCAGCCGGCGGAGCCCGTGTGCGCGCCGCAGCGCAGCGCCGCGGCCGGGGGGAGCCGGCGCCCTCCCTTCTCCGCCCGCCGCCAAGGCCCCTCCACTCCTCCCCTTTTGGGGACCGCAGCGGGTCAACCCCTTTCAGCAAGACCCCGGGACCTGGTGTATGAAGGGCGCGATGGTCTCACCTTGTTTGGGGTGGGTCGGGGGTTAGGGGAGTAAATCTCCCTCTTTTTACTCCCTGGGGTCTTTCCTTGACCCCCCATCTCCTGGGGTATCCCCCCTGCTCGGATCTGCTGTCCTGGGTGTCACCGCCTCTGCTCTCCCGCAGGTGTTCCACGTGTCCATAGCATTTGCGTCACAATGACCTGGCTACAGGTGGGAGCTAAGCGGACGAACGCCCTAGGGTTCTCCCCGTGTGGTGTGTAGTGCGTGGGACTTGCTTCTACATTAGATTTCGGTGGTTTTAGGGGACAGCAGATTTCATGACTTCGGTGTCAAGAAAGTTAGAGGCCTGAACCTGGAAACCAAGTTTGGGCTTAAAGGGAAAAGGTCATGTTCAAAAATTACTGTGTATGTATACATATTTTTAAAATATCCATATATCCTATTTATTTTATACTTACTACTTACACTTATGGACTTCTTCTCTTATCCTTTGTCATATGGAAAGAACCAAATAATTTTTTCTGAAATACTTTACAGATCTAAGGAAGAAAAAGTGTTGGAACAGGTGTTTCTTAACATCTGTGCTGAAATGAAACCCCAATGACCATCCGGGTTATGTTATGTATTTTTTAATAAGTTTATTGAACAGTCACTGATGGAAACAATTTAGGAGGATGGAATAATACATAGGTATTGGGAAATGATGCAAACAAATTCGAAATCCACAGCTAATATGAGGTGCTGCTCCCTGTGTGCCAGGAATATGTTGTATAGTTTACATTTAATCCTTAGAGCAACCAAATATTGTAGGTAATGTTATTGTCCCATTTTACAGATGAAGATACTTCCCAGAATGCTGTAGAGTATCAATAAGGGTTTTAACCTACTGAATCTCAAGATAGAATGGAGTTGAAAGAGATTATTATTTTTTAACCGAATGAAAGGCTTTTGCTAACATTGTGGGTATTCAATAAACGGATGAATATATCTATCAGTTAATTGAAGCATTGAGAAAGGAATAAGACCTCCAGGAAGGTCTTTTTCTCTTTTTTTTTTTTTTCAATTCTATAATGTTCTTTTTCCTACGAATACTGATTTGCCAGTCATATGAAAATGTATTAGAAACTCTATATATCAAAAGTTAGCTCTGAGGCAGATATTTACATTTGTTATGAGAGAGTCAGTCCAATAGCAGATTGCTTGAACATGAAACATGTCCTTAAAATGCAGATAATTGGAGCACAGACATTGGGGGAATCGAGAAAGGCTGATGATTTATAAAATTACTTAGGTTTTTAAAAATTTTTAGTTGTAGTTGGACACAATACCTTTATTTTACTTATTTTTATGTGACGCTGAGGCTTGAACTCAGTGCCCTGCACATGCTAGGTGAGCACTGTATCACTGAGCTACTCCAGCCCCTATTTTAATTTTTTTCCCCTTCTGAAGATCAGGGTAGAAATCTTGGCTGTGAGTCCAACAACCTGTCACAGATACTAAAAGTGGCTTCAAAGTTAAGATAAAAGTGAACAAATATGCAATACAAGCACTATCTAGTCAACATGACACGAAATTTCCCTGAGTTCTCAGAGAATTTAAGAGAAAACTCCAAGTGACTTTTCATCAGTCTTAATCTTGTGCTAATACTTAGGAAAATATTGAGGAAGAAATAATAAAGTTTTGCTATTTTACTTCATCACAGTGAGTGCTTGTCTGTCCCTTAAAAAAATTCACTCCATCTACAACACTTGGTTTTTGGATATCAAATTGTTTCCACTTTACAGAGAACCCACAGGTTGCTAGTGAGAATCTAAACTAATTTCTAAGAATGGTCATTGAATAACATAAGCTGATATTAGGAAAGAAATAAAGTACAGTTTCCAGAGTGCAACAGGATGAGAAAGACAGTTTCCCAATGGCGGGGGTTGGGGGGTAATCCTTACATGTTAGATTCAATAAATTTTTTTATGAGTGTCCCAATCCAAGATGTGCTAATAAGACTGCATGACTTAGGAATAGTAGTATGCTACAATTAACAGACCCAGTATAGCAGTGGATTAAATGAGACAGAAATTTATTTTCTCTCACTTAAAAGAAATTGGAGGGTGGGCAGCCTAGCACTGGTATGATCTCCACAATGGTGTCAGAGTGTTACCCTCGTTTCTCTCATTCTAGTCCACCATCCTTAGCAAAGCAATACTGTTTCAAGGTAAATCCAGGTGAAGATGTGGAGAAATCAGGACCCTCACACACTTCTGGTAAGAATGAAAATGGTTCATACACTTCGGAAAACAGTTTGGCCCTTTCTCAAACCATTCAACATAGAATTGCCATGTGACCCAGCAGTTCTACTTCTAGATCTATACTCAAGAGAAATAAAAACCCAGGTCCATGTGAACATCTACAGCAGCAGCATTCAAAAACAGAAGGTTGAGACAATCCAATTGACCACCAGTGGGCAAATGAATAAACAAAATGCAATATGATCATATAACAGAATGTTATTTGGCCACGAAAAGGAACAAAGTATTGATATATGCTGCAACTTTTATGAACCCTGAAAACTTTGTTGAGTGAAAGAAGTCATTCACAAAAGGCCATGTATTGTATTATTCCATTCATATGAAAGTCCAGAATAGGGAAATCTATAGAAACAGAAAGCACATTGGTGACCTTTTAGGGCTAGAATATGGGAGTGTATGGAATAAGAGCTGAAGGGTGTGGAGTTTCTTTTAGAGATAATGAACTGTTCTGAAATTAATTGCTGTGATGCATTCACATATGTGCAGACATACTAAAAACCACTGAATTGTGCCTTTTACAGTTAATTTTGAATTGTACAGTATATGAATCTTACCTCAGTAAAGATATTGAAAAAGAAGTTTAAATTTTTGTTTTCATAAATAGTTTTATTTGAACTCCACATATACAAAGTACATGCAATATCTTTCCCAGGAACAGATATAGGGTAAGAAATACACACATACAGAGCAAAATGTGAATTATTCACATATCTAAGAATGTTGTATAAATTCTATTTACACTAAGAAGCTAAATACGAATAAATTGGACAAAAAGAAAAGGGACCACTGTTTATGGAAGAAAGAACTATCCCATGTTCATCCACTGGATACCTCTTGATGGTATAAAGAACTTCCTGTTACACAAATATTTTGAAAGTATCATCTAGTCTTACAGCATCTCAGTCTTCATAACTATTCCTGTTTTAATGAACGAAGAAGCAACCAAGCCTTTTAGAAATTGGACTTAATAACAAGAGAGTGAAATGATACTTTGCTGAGAGAAACTAGTATTGATGGAAGATACTCTTGGAGGTAAAACAAACACAACTAATTCCCTACTCTAACCCCAAATCCACACCTCCAATAAAAACCAAAAAAGAAATTAAAAAAAAAAGATAAAAGTGAAAAAAATAATTCTGGCATCGAAGCTCCAAATTTCTACCTTAATTTTTAAAAAGAACATTAATTTACGCGTTATTTTACATGAACAATTTAGTCATAAAAACAGTTCACATAGAAAATTAGTTTCTCAGGAGAGACGTTTCATGGTCTTAAGAAATAATGCTGAATAATGCTTAGGCCCCTTAATGTTTGCCAAGTTATTTTCCCTCTTCACCCTCTTAGGTAATCTAAAATAGATTAGCAGTGTACTTCATTCTATGTGACTAGAACAGTGTCATGTTACTGTTATGTGGGAATATGGATCTGTAGGCCGTTTGATTTACTGAATCAATAATTTAGCTCTTTAATATATGCATTTCATAAATCTGTATAATCTTACCTCTGTTATTAATGTACAATCCAATCTCTTTTAGCGGGATTGTTGGTAATCTATTGTTAATGTTTTAAATGTTCCTTACACTCTCAGCCACCATGAGCAAGCAAGGCAGAATGTTCTCCTTATCACTCACTAGCACATAAGGCAATACTCTGCCATTCGAAGTGTGAAATCCCTTTACATCCTGACTTATCTTTGTCAGAATCATGTGTATTGGTCTGGGGATGTGGCTCAAGCGGTAGCGCGCTCGCCTGGCATGCGTGCGCCCGGGTTCGATCCTCAGCACAACATACCAACAAAGATGTTGTGTCCGCCGAGAACTAAAAAATAAATATTAAAAATTCTCTCTCTCTCTCTCTCTCTCTCTCTCTCTCTCTCTCTCTCTCTCTCTCTCCTCTCTCACTCTCTCTTTGAAAAAAAAAAAAAGAATCATATGTACTCATTCTGCCTGGCTGTTATTGTTTAGATGGGAGGTGTCTCCCCAAAGCCCGTGTATGAGACAATGCTAGAAAGTTTAGAGGTAAAATGATTGGGTTATGACAGCCTCAACCTGATAAGTAAATTAATCCCTTGATAGGGAATAACTGAGTGGTACCTGAAGTCAGTAGGGTGTGGCTGGAGGATGTGGGTCATTGGGGGCTTGCCTTTGGGGTATATTTTTGTATCCAGTGAGTTGAGTCTCTCCCTCTTTGTTTCCTAATTGTCATGTCCTTCACCACACTCTTCTGCCATGATGTTCTGCCGCAGTCTTGGCTGGGCACAGAATCACGAGCCACCACACACCTTGTAGATTCAAACAGCAATTCTTTATTCCCGAACTCACACCGGCCTCTACACACGTTCTGGGGAAATCCAAGTTCTGCCGCACAATTCACGTCCCAAAATATTTTCTCAATTCCACAAGAACTCAACGGGAACTCAGGCAGCAGGATACGCCCTATTCCCCTGCAGGGTACACCTTAAACCTGGAACTTCCCTAAACCCAGATTGTCTTAAACCGGGAACGCCTTAAACCCAAATTATCCTAAACCGGGATACTTCCTAAAACCTGCAGGATACACCCTAAACCTGGATCCACCCTCGTCCTTGAGCAGGGTCACCTTTCTCAAACACACATGCAATGTCACAGCGAATTTCCAAGGCAAGTCCATTTAACATGGGGTACGCTGGCAAGGAAATTTCGATGCGTCATTCCTACTTGGCAATGGCCCTCAGCAATGTTCTGCCTTAACTCAGGCCCCAAAGAATGGAGTCGGCTGTCTGTTGACTAAGACCTCTGAAACCATGTCCTCAAATAAACTTTTTCTCCTCTGAAATTGTTCTTGTCAGGTCTTTTGGTCACAACAGCAAAAAAGCTGACTAAAACACTGGCTCATAGTAGGAGATTTTAAGATTGAGCTTAAATTACTGTTATTATCAATGTGTTTAGTAAGAGCTATACATATGACTCTCTCCAAAGCTCAGATCATTAATGAGAAAAAAAAATCACTTTTCATTCAGAGTTTCTGAGAGACTAAAAGTAGATAATCTCATAATAATCAATTTTGGAAAATGGATGTTTCAAAATTACTACTAAAATTATTGTCTGATTTCTATTGGTGTTTGAAATTTAAAGAAAATTAATCTTACCTATAAAAGGATGCTGTTGGGACTGGATATACTTAAGAACATCGATTGAGCATCTTGGCCAAATTTGTTTTAGTTCTTGTGATCATTTGCGCTCTCCATGTAGCAAAACAAGCTTTTTTTTATACCCTCTATTGAACTAGTTATATCTTTAAGAAAATTTGTATATATGAAAATAGAAGAAATATTTAATTAGTAGCATTAACTTTTGTTAATTAAAATTAACTTCCTTTCTTCAAAATTAGGGCTGCAATGAAGAGAGGAGGCCTATTCCCACAGAGAGAAAGGTAATTATTTTTATTGCCACACTAGCTTGGATTTCTGCATAAATAATATAGTTTTCCTCTCTGCCGCGTCCGGCCTCAGGAACCCAGTCAGGCGAGGGACGTCGAGGTTAAAAAATAAAAAAAAATACACAGGACACCAAGGTTCTTCATCCAGGAGGAGGCATGTGTGCCCTTTATTATCAAAGTTTGTTCCCTTATATACTTTCTATAACTGCAGTGGAAATTTAGCCAAAACAGGGGAGGAATAACACCTGCTACTCTTGGGTTACCGTGACCGTCCCTTATCAGAAAGCTCCGAGAAGGCCAAGATGTTCCCAAAAAGGCACATATGTCTGAGGCAGATAAACATGAAACCGCAAGCCTACATCATGACCCTGTGAGCTGGCCACTTTGACATGCAGAACAAGAAATTCGGGGCTGAACCCCAGGGGCCAGGGAAGGCCTGCTACCAGCACCTCTCTTCTATCCCCAGTATCATGCAATTCTCTAAGGAGAATGCTGGTGGTGGCATCAAAATGGGGCATCTTGCTCACTGCAGGTGGGAAATTTTGCCTGTCATGCACGGGTAGTATAACTCAGCTGACTAGGAACTGTGCCAGGGTTGAACAAACCTTAGCCCAGAGTTCACAGCTATACCCTGGTCTTGGTAGACATATGGCTGATATTCTCACAAAGTCACTGTGTCCAGTAAAGAACAGGACTTACTAAAAGCTTGGGATGGCATTCTCTAGGTTTTGGGGATCTTTCTTTCCCTCTTCACAGAGACAGTTAAGAAGAGTCACTAAGATATCAGGTACAGATGGTAAACATAGTGCAGGTGAAGCCTCACCTACACATTTAGTCAAATCATGGACTAAGGGGCTGATTAAGACTGCAGTCCCTATTTCCTAATTCTTAAACTACAGTGTGTTTCCTCTTTTTGTTTTAACTCTTTTACAAACTTGCTTTGATAGAGACTGTTAAAGCATTTCCTCAATAGTTATCCTCTCCTTTATTTAGAGCAGTAAAAGTTTAAGCTGAGCACATTGTTTCCCAGTTTAAAATTACCTATCTTAGTTTCCCTTGTTGTAAGCCGTGTCAATGTGACCTGGTTCTAGTCAATAGGATGTGACTGGAATACATGCATGTAATTTTTGGGTTATGTCCTTTAAAGGAACACAGCCAAAACCATTGCCTCTTCCCTTTCCCACTGGGTCAATCACCTTTGGCTATGCAAGTGGGAGTAATCCACTGGGAATGTCAAGGACTCTGGATTCCTGATCTCCTGAACTGCCATTCTGTTCAGATTGTTTTATCAGAAGAAACTTGGTTTGGTTTGTCACCTGTTAAAGACTTGGCTATTGGAAGGTGGTGGAAACTTTCGGGGTTGTGCCTAGTAGAAAGAAGTTAGGTCATGGGGACATGGTTTTAGAGGGTGTATTAGTCATATTTTCATTACTGTGACCAAAATATCCAACAAGAACAACTTAGAGGTGGAAAAATTTATTTTAGCTCACAGTTTCAGAGGTTTAATTCATGGTAGGCCAACTCCATTGCTCTGGGCCCAAGGTGGGGCAGAACATCGTAGCAGGAAAGTGTCATGTCACCCCATGGCAACCAGGAAGGAGAGAGAGAGAGAGAGAGAGAGAGAGAGAGAGAGAGAGAGAGAGAGAGAGAGAAGTGGCAAAGGGGCCACAGAGAAGATGCACTCTTCCAGGGTATTCCCCCAGTGACTTTCCTTCTCCAGTCACACCCTACCTGCCTGTAGTTATCACCCAGTCAGTCCATTCAATCAAGGTGGACTGATTAGGTTTGGAATATTCTGCATTAACACAGGAGTTTTGGAGGGACAAGGAGTTTTGGAGGGACACATGTGTAAACCACAACAGAGGGGATATTGGGTCCCTGGGCTCTTCCTTTCCCTCTTTCTTTGATTCTCAACAGCCATGAGGCAAGCAGCTTTTGCTTCTCCATGTGCTCCCTGCTATGTTGTTCTGTCTTGTGACAGGCCCCCAAACCATGGAGCTAACTGACCATGAACTGAAACCTCTATTATAAGCCAAAATAAGTCTTTCCTCTCAACAAAATTTTTATCCTAGACATTTGGTGTCATAGTCACAGAAAACTGATGAACACACACACACAAATTAGCTTTTTTAATTGTTTAAGCCACTATATTTTTGAATACCACTGTTTAGCTTTATCCTAATAAACCCTCATGTGCGTGGACTAACAAATAATGAATTCTTTAGGGTAAGCTCTGCAGACCTATGGAGTTCTCTCTATGTACAATTCTCTCCTGTCTTGTATCTGGCCTTGCAATCTCAGTCCATCATGGCAACCCTACACTCCCATTTCACCTCTGCAGCTCAGGGAGATTGCCTGTCTCTGTCTTTATTTCTAACATGACCTGGAAATTTTCTCCAGGTGGTAAGTTAGGTGAATCACAGCATCCACCTTATCTATCTCTGAGGGATCTCTGCTCTTTACCTGGTGATCAATATTTTTAAAGACATTTTGTCTACTTTAGTTATTTCAGTTGAGAGCATAAATCTGGTCCTGTTATTCCATTTAGATTTAGGATTTGTAATCCATTTTGAAGAAGTTCTTCCATTAGTGGATTCACATTCTATATTTTTTGTTCAACATATATTATATGCATTACCTCTATTTTGTGGGGGAGGTTCTAGAAATTCCATATACACCCCAACTAAAAAGTTGGCAAAGACACTGGGTGGGGTGGCATGTATCTGTAATCCCAGCTACTCGAGAGGCTGAGGCAGGAGGATCACAAGTCCTGGCAAGCACTGGCAAGTTTCAGGGCAGCCTTAGCAGCTTAGTGAGACCTTGTCTCAAAAAGTAAAAAAGGGCTAGCAATGTGCTAAGTGATTAAGTGCTCTTGGGTTTAATCCTTGGCACCAATAAGCACAGTAATTAACCAAATAAGATAAAAAGTGCTGAGGGTGTAGCTTAGTGGCAAAACACTCCTGAGTTCCATTCCTAGACCTGGGGCAGGGTGGGGGCGGGGAAGAAAAATAAAAAGCAAAGGCTAGGAACAGGCAATTCATAAAAGAAATTGAAATTGCAAATATATATTCAAAAGACCATTATTCAACTAAAAAAGTTGAAATGAAAGCATTTTGAAGAACCTATCATATGAACAAATATGAAAAAGAATGCTTGGGATGATGAGGATTGGGAAACAGGCACGGTCATATTCTCACAAACTGAGGATAAAGACAAAAAATGTATACATCTTCATGGAAGGCAACCTGGCAAATTTACAAAATGTTAATTTTGAATTTTTCTTTTTTTTTCTTCCTGTCTTACTAGGGATTTAACCTGGGGTCTCACATATACTAGGCAAGTGTGCTACCATGCTCAGCTTGGATACCTTTTTATTCACTATTTCTACTTAGATATTTTTTTCCTGCAGAAATAACATGTAAGTGTACAATGGTGAATATATAAAGATGAGCATCACAACACTGTTCCAAAAATCAAAACTTTGAAAATGGTAAATTGTTCATCTAAAGGAAGGGTTAGTTAACTAAATTTGGTACATTTACATGTTAGATCACTGGCAGCTGCTAGAAAGAGCAAGGTCAAGATGTTTACTTTGTTTAAAAGTGAAAATAGCAGCTTTTACCACACCATGTCAAATATGATTTAATTTATGTAAATATTTTATATATAACATTAAAATCTTATAATGCTACTCATTAAAATGTTAACTGATACTATCTCTGGGGAGTGCTCTCTTTTGGGCTGAGGATGGACGTGAAGGGAAGTTGTATTTTCACTTAGTCTTGGTAATGTTTGGCGTTTTTACAGTGTACGGAGGACTTTATAACTAGCAAAAATAGAGATTTAAATATCAACACCAGAACAAAGCAGATGAGATCCTCACATTTTAAAATGTTGGGAAATACTGGTTTATATAATCTACAAATTCCTTAAGGTGTAATAGCTGATGCTTCTAGGGTCTGGACTAATTTTAAGATTATTGACAAAAGTTGTAGAAGTTCCTGACTTTCTGTCTCCCGGCTGCTGCTGCCAAGACAAAAGTGAATTGTTTAGGCACACCTGGGACACCCTCACACTGGCTCAAGCTCTTATTTTCCTTCCACTTCCAGTGACTTTACTCCTGGTTAGCACTCTTGAGCTGGTAAGGGGGACCTGCAGAAAAGCACCATGGTTTAGAAAGGCGGGGAATGGTCTGGGATTCTCATCACCTCTTCGGGGCTTGATATTGTCCAGAACTGGGTGGAGAGAATCACGAATTGGCTTTTCATATACAGCTGGAGTTTTTTATTTCCAGAATTCAAGATATCACTTCATGGATGACTTACCATTCATTCAATAAGCACATATTATCTCAAACTAGATGACTGAACAATATTTTTCCCCAAAGTTCTTTTTCCTTGTTATCTTGATAAGCTTAATAACCTCAAAATTATTTTGAATCCCTTCCTCATAGTTTCCTTCATATGCTCAATTGCTTATTAAATTCTGGTTCATTACAAGTTTATGAATCCCTACAAGAAATTACAGCTTCTTTCATAATGTCTCTCAGCTATTCTGTTAGTTTTTCTCAGTGTTATTTCCACTGCCTTTCTAATCCTGAATTTTAAAACTTCTTTCCTTCTAGAATTGTGTATTTTAATCAATGCTAAGTTGGTTTCAATTATCAGAAAATACGTGTTTTAAGTTCTTTTTGCACCTTCTTATGCTAAAAATTGAGTGAGTGGTGTGTGTATGTTTGTGTGTGTGTGTGTGTGTGTGTGTGTTTGTGTGTGTGTGTGTGTGTGTGTGTCAGCGTGTCATGGTAATAGAAGAAAGAGCCCATGACTTGGAGTTACTCTTTTTTTTAAATTTTTTTTTTAGTTGTAGATGGTCGCAATATCTTTATTTAATTTATTTGTTTTTATATGGTGCTGAGGATCTAACCCAGTGCCTCACAGGTGCTAGGCAAGTGCTTTACCACTGAGCTACAATCCCAGCCCTGGAGTTACTCTTTAAGTAGGAAGTTAATTACATACTATATTGATTGGCTTCAATCTGAACTAAAAATTTTTCTAAGGCTTGCATGCAAATCAATTGCCTTCTAGAGAAATTCAAAACATTTATCAATCCTAATTGCTTTGCTCACATTCCACACTGATTTCTGCTTATTTTCTCTTGTTCACCATCCTCAACTTTTATCCTCCTTTCCTTTGATTCATTCACACTAGAATGACCATTGTCTCCAACTGTCAAGGCCCAACTCCAATTGAAGTGCCTTTCAACTCCTAGTTTGGAGTTCTCCAGAAACTCCTTATGTTCCCTTTACCACCACCACCTATGCTACTACTTTTTTTTTTCTGATTCTCCCAGATAATTGAGCTTTTGGGAAAGCTTGACAAAGCTATATTTAATGCAAACTTTCTCAGGAAAACAAGGACTATAGGACTTATAACCCAGACTCAGCTCAAACACTTAGAATTTTTCCAGAAGAGATGTGTGTAAGCACTCCCATCTGTTAGGACAAGAACTCTTATTCATCTTGTGTGTCCTCTAACATGTCTACCATAGTGTCTTGGATGCACTATCTTAGATGTTTAATGAAAGTTTGTTGAATTAATAAAGGAGTGAATTTTGCATACACGTAGTTCCTTTGAAGATGGAGTATCCAATTAATCCCTTTGGTATTATTGTTTTGGTAGTCTCTATTAATTCTTCACTTTTTTTATACCAAACTTTTGTACTCAGTGACATAATATAATATTGATGTGGTCTAACATTATTCTTCTTTTCTTTTTTTTTTTCAGTACTGTGAATTAAACCAGGGTCTTCATACATACTAGACAAGTTCCTTTGCCCCTGAGGCACATCCCTGGCCCTCTGATATTCTTTATGATAGTCTTTCTAAACTTATTTTAGCTTAGGAAATCAGGTAAACATTTGTTAAATGTGTACATTAGTCAGGTCTTATCCAAACCAGAAAGTTTTCTGGAGTGTTCTGAGACTTTTTTTTTCTAACAACCAATTCAGATAGTTCTTATGACCAAAAAATTTTGAAAATTTTTGGTGGTGCATGTCTATAATCCCAGTCACTGAGGGAGGAGGATTGCAAGTTCAATACGAGCGTCAGCAATTCAAGGAAATCCCAAGCTACTTGGTGAGAACTTGTCTGAAAATAAAAAATAAAAAGTACTGAGGATGTAGATTAGTAGTAGCACCCCTGGGTTCAATTCCAGGTACCAAAAAAAAAAAAAAAAAAAGAAAAGAAAAAGAAAAAGAAAGAAAAAGAAAATCCTGATCTATTGTAAAACTCAAAGGCATTAATTGAGTATAATTATCATCTTGAACTTTATGCTGAATATAATTTTGAGAGCATTAACTTGGTATCAAAATAACTGAACTCCAGTTGCATTTATTACCATCTGGGTTATTTGGGGCTAATCTGGTATTCCTTGAAATTGCCTGCATATTGGAATCACATTTAAAAATTCCAAAATTCATGCCACTTTAAGACCAATAAAATCTCAATCTCTAGGGCTATGAATATCAGTATTTTTTGGAATTCTGCAGGTGATTTTTATAGGAGTATAAGTTTGGGAAATACTAGGCTATTTTGATCCACTCTGAGCCCGATTTCTTGATATATTGAATGTAAATAACTTTCATTCAAAAATGTTATTAAGAGTTTATCCAATTAATGCACATGGATATACTGTACTTATAAATTATAAATCTCTATATAAACCTAATGCATTATATTTTCAGCTTCAAAATAGTTTAAAGTTTTAGCTTTGGGAAGAGAGAGAATACAAAAGGAGGGCTAACAGGACCTAAGTGCAAAATTCTGTAAGGAACACTGTTCAGAATCCCATCTTTATGTGCATTGTCTTTGTGCAAATAGTAGTAAGCATGTTATGATTCATGTCAGATATGTTTCTGTGATATTGAGGAGATTTACCATGCATTGGTTGCAAATTTGCAACAACTTTTCTTGCCAGTTCCAGCATAGAGCATGGGACAAAGTGGATGCAGTAAATATTTGTTGGTTTGCATTGAAGAAGTCATCTTCTTCCTCCTTATCCTGCACTTCTCCCTCTGTTTTCCTTTTGTTTCTCTACCTGACCTCCTCCTATCTCTTATCTTTTCTCTCTGACATGTTGGTTTGCAGTCCCCACCCTTAAACACCCATCTAGCCTGGGTGCAGGAGCACATGCCTTTCCCAGCCACTCAGGAGACTGAGGCAGGAGAATTGCAAGTTTGAGGCCATCCTCAGCAACTTAGTGAGGACCCGAGCAACTTAGTGAGGACCCTACCAACTTAGCCAGACCCTGTCTCAAAAAATAATAATAAAAAAAGGAAGGGGGGATGTAGCTCAGTGGTAAAGTGCCAATCCCCATTTCATCTTTAAGTTTCAGTAATAGGAAATTTGATAATTCACTTAGGTTAACTATTTTTACTGTCATACGTGATCATATTTAGTCTTTAGTTTCATGATTACGCTTTAATTTTCAGTAGTTTGCTTTTATTTATTAGCATTTTAATACAGCCCAAGGCTTCATGGGTCTTTGATTTCAGTTAAACTATTCTTTCTGTAAAATATGCAGTAAATGATTTTGTACTAAAATATGTAGGATTGGCAGGGGCATATCATCAGGATGTATCTGGATTTTCATATTTGATATTTTGTGTACTAAAGAAACATGCAAATTACTAATAAATCATGTTAAATCAGTAATGAGTATTAGCCTCAGCATTACTGAAACTTATAGAATATTAAGATTAGACCTTAAAATGAAGTTAGATTAAGATAAAGCTGGAAAATTGATTAATTTTTCTAATCTTTACTTAAATGTGGAATTATACATACAATTCTTTCTACTTCTCCCCTATAAACAAATAGGGGAAGTTAGAGTGTTTATTGTGATTTGTAAAGTACCAACTGCAAAGGGCTAGATTAGTGCTATTTAAATAAGAACTTTAATCTTTTTTTTTTTTAAGAGAGAGTGAGAGGAGAGAGAGAGAGAGAGAGAGAGAGAGAGAGAGAGAGAGAGAGAGAGAGAGAATTTTTAATATTTATTTTTAGTTCTTGGCAGACACAACATCTTTGTTGGTATGTGGTGCTGAGGATCGAACCCGGGCCGCACGCATGCCAGGCGAGCGCGCTACCGCTTGAGCCACATCCCCAGCCCCAAGAACTTTAATCTTATCTGCACTATCTCTACCTGGTTCTGGCACGAGGACTATCACATAATTATGGCAATTTCTAGTACCTTCCTTGTCCATCCCCTAGCCTAGAGCTAGGGCAATCTTTCTAAAGTACAAATGTAATTATTTCTCTCTTGCTTAATCTCTTCTGGAGGTTCCCTGTGAGGTGCTTATCTCTTGCTCTGGCCACCAGACTTACTTCTTTATTCATGGAAGTGAAATGACATGGGGTCTCACCAGGTTGCCCAGCTTGCTCTCTAACTCCTGGGCTCAAGCAATGCTCCTGCCTCAAGCTCACAAACACATGGGACTACAAGCCGCACTCTTGCACCCAGCATGATTCTTAATTTAATGTAAGAGAGGCATGTGCAAATCCTTCCTGGGGAGAAGCGAAAGAGAAGCTCAGAAGCTACCAGTGGTGACATTTTTCACCAGGTGCAGGAATCTGTTAGCAGTAAGGACGAGCAAAGCCAGGCCATGGGGAGAGGCAGAGAGGAGAAGTAGAGTGCATCCTGCAGGTGGTATTCAATCTCTGGTTCAGGTTGTCCCTAAAGTTTGGTGGTAGTCCTGTCCTTCCAGAAGTTGATGGTTTTACTCTTTCTTGGATCACATGGAATACCCCAGAACACTCCTATAAAGGTTGCTTTTCGTGTAGGTTAGGTAGACGTGTTTCTATATTGTACATAAAAGCGTGTTGGGCTGGAGGCATAGATTAATGGTAGGACATTTGTCGAACATACTCAAAGCCCTAAGTGCGATCCCAGCACCATAAATAAGTAAACAAATAAATATATGCTTGATTAGAACACCTTTAAACTCCCTTCACGATTTGGATCTGGCTTATCAATTCAAAATGCTTAGCTGTAAGAAACAGAATGCATTACAGACTTAAATAATAAAGGTATTCTCTCTTCTCCTACCATCAGAAATGTATACACAAGACATTTCCAGGTTAAATTAAGTTGTAGCAACTTGGTCAGTGCTTTGCAATTTGGGGGTCTTTTCCTTCATCCCAGGATGGCTTATAGCAGCTCCAGTTTCTAAGACCTCTGAGCATTTCAGACAGGGAAGAAGGGAGCAGTTTTCTCTGTGAGGAAGCTTCAGGGGACTTCTCCTTAGATCTCATTGGTCAAAACAGGGTCACATGCACAACCCTATCTATATCCAATAATTGTGAAGTACAAATACTTAGATTTTACCTATTTGTCCATAAATAAGGAGATCCCTGCCAATTATCTGAGGCTCTGTGAGTAGAGTGAGGGAAGAGGAGCTGGAGTGTGGGTGAGGAACTGTGTCTGCCACACTCAGGTATTTCCATTAGTACTGTTGCTGTCCTCCTACCCCCCAAACCACTACCATCACCCCAACTGTAAAAGCCAGCCTTACCGAACTGCCTTCAGTATTCCCATATGCTATGCTTTCTGTGGTTTCTGGGTCCCTGTGCATAACTTTTGTTCTGCCCTGAACATACACTATTTTCTTCATTTACAAGCATCTTCATGTGGGTGACCCCTACTTCTCAATTTAGGTCTCAGCTTAGATATCACTTTCATTAGAAGGCCTTCCCTGACTCCCAATACCACAGCACCTTCTGTTTAATCCTGTCTTACAACCTATCAAACTATATTGCTATTTTCCATTTACTTATTCATGTCATCCACTGGCCTACAAACCCTTCTATGGCTTATTGACTGGGTCTCATTTCTCTATTACCTCACATAGAGCCTGCACATGGTAGATGATCAATAAATACTTGCAGAAATAAGTGAAGTGAAGCACTTCTTTGGTGCATTCAAAACCAGCTTGTTTTAGACGTACTTAAATCATGGCTCATAGGAAAGTGGGTGTTCATTTACTTCTGATTTTTGTAAAGAATATGAACAAAAAATTGACATAATAAAAATTTCTGAGCTGGGCGCTGTAGCATATGCCTATAATCCCAGTGGCTGGGGATGCTGAGGCAGGAAGATCATGAGTTCAAAGCCAGCTTCAGAAAAACTGAGGTGCTAAGCAACTCTATCTCTAAATAAAATACAAAATAGTGCTGAAGATGTAGCTCAGTAATTGAGTGCCCCTCAGTGTTCAATCCAAGATACCTCCACAAAAAAATTTTCTGACAAATAAATTTTATAATTTTTGCTATGATGGCTTTGAATGGAAGAAAATAGAAAGGGATTTCACTTTTAGGCAGGGCAATATTTATTCAGCTTGCTTCACACCAGAGCTAAAGATCCTGGAAGTTTTTTGAATGGTTATTAGTTTTCCAGATGGGCAGATTTCTGCATATGGATTAATAACATATAAACATATATAACATATACATATATTTAGGTGATTAACTTACTGGAATTTAAGATGCTGTTTTACTCTGCAACTTCTCGCTACCATTTTGTTAGTGATAAGCAATAATGTGACATGACAAGAGCCTTTCAATCCTTTTTATGAGAAGGTGAATTTGAAATAAGGATTGAGGAAATGAAAGAAATTAAATGGGAGAAAAAAATTACCAAATTTGATTAATATAATATAGCAGCATTTTGAAATTTCAGCACTTGAAGTTAGACATTGAGTTTATGATTTATATGCAGCAAAAATTATTTGTTTCCATTATTTTAAAGAGAATTTACAAGGCATACTATGTGGAGGATTCACTGGATTTTAGTGGTATTGCATTTTGGGGTGCCACATTCTGAACTTTGGGTAGTCTCCCTCCACAAAAAAAAAAAAAAAAAAAAAAAAACTGCTCATTTTGAGAAGAGCCCAAAGCAAGAGGGAACTCTCTAGCTGGCCAAAGGACGAACAGCTCTGCCTCTTGACCTTGGTGGGCTAGTGAATCCTTTAATGCTGGAAGTCTGTGGCAAATTCCAAAGCTATAGAGAGCTTCATATGGGCTCCCAAAAGGCCATTACAGAGAAGAATCTTTGTTTTTGAGAAAACACAAAGGCCCCTGTAGAAAATGTTCCTTTATTTTTGAAACATGATTCCTGGCTTTTTCCTAAGGTCTGGCAGAGACTGAATCATCCAACTATCTGGCAGGAGGTGATTACAGTTCTTTGATGCCTGGCATGAAATGTGTGTGATCCTATATTCTTAGCCATAAAGTCAGGCATTCCCAGCAGTGATTCACATCAAATAAATTGAGAAAGAAGAGAAACCTATGAGGCTGAACCTGTGAGAAGCCAGAAACACAAGGAAATTATATGACTAGGCAGTTGTACTCATTCTGCATTACTTTTCTTTCTCTTTTTTGGGGTGTGTGTGCGGGGGCAGGGTACCAAGGATTAAACTCAAGTGCACTCAACCACTGAGCCACATCCTCAGCTCTATTTTGTATTTCATTTAGAGTCAGGGTCTCACTGAGTTGTTTAGCACCTCGCTTTTGCTGAGGCTGGCTTTGAACTTGCGATCCTCCTGCCTTAACCTCCCCAGATGGTGGGATTACAGGCGTGAACCACCATGCCCGTTCTCTACATTATTTTGCCTTCCCAGGCTAAATGGAGTTTCCCATGACCAGTGGATCAGGCAGATAGTGACTTGAACCTGGGGTAGAATTGGATTTGTGCAATAAACTGAGATCAGTCAGGATGCTGTTCTTCATGGTGGCCCTGAAATATAATTGAAAAGGAAAATGCTCACAATAGTTAATTTTGAGCATAAATTTCACTGTCCACTTGACATGCAAGGAAAGATTTTTTGTTTACTTTATCTGAAGTTAAGAATGAATGCCAATTATTGAGCTAATTATTTGCTCAAATCAAATATTAAAATATTTAATGAGCAAGAAAATTGGAATCTAGCACTAAAACTGGGCTGTTGCTGTGCCAGGTGATAATCCTTTGGTTGCTGAATTATAGGGAAGCCAGAGATGTCTCTGTGGTGTGACCAAAGTTATGTGGGCAATGTGAAGAGACTGGGGTGGGAGCTTGGGACACTGATAATATTTTCAAGATAGTTAGGTCTAAATGAGTTCATACTGGGTAACTTTTAGTACAGATATGAACATATGGTCACAGACTTGGAAGGCTCAGAATTGAAGAATTGATAACAAGGAAGTTTTAGGGAAGGCTGGAGAGAACACTGAGAATGGTCCCAAAGTGTGACAACATCTGAGTGTACATAAATGCTAAGAGGCCATTACTTCAGAAAAAGGTTCATAGTAATCAGGAGAACAATATGAGTCTTTCTATGGGCATCTGCCATTTTCTTTCCTCAGCCAGGATATTGATTCACAAACAGAACAACTGTGATGCCCAGACTGGAAGTAATGCTTGGACTCAACAGAATTCTTTCACCAAGACTCTTCTATATACTGTTAATAGCAGTGACTAGTACTTACTGTACTTCTAGGGCACATGATCTACTGCTTTATGGCAAGTAGGTTTTTTCCTTTTTCTTGGAGTTGAGAAGAACACCTCATCACTGAGGGGCAGCAACTTGTCATCAGTGGAATAGACTTTGTGGATTTGGATTTGCTTTCTCTGCTTTGGCACTTCTAAATTATCAACATGGCTGCTGACCAATGAACTCACTGCATGATATAAGAGTTTATCATCTCAGTACATATATATAATACATAATCCACCACCTTGATAAGGCTAAGATTTATTGAATGACTTATTGAAAACTTAGACCAGCTCCATCTTGGAAATAACAGCTGTGATATGGGGGCTATGCTGTAGGATGTAGACATGAACAGGTATTGTGTTCAGAGCCAGAAGACAACCTAAGAATCTAGACACGAAGCCTCCCTCCTCTTATAATTATACCTGTTCTATCACTCTTAGATTTTTTTCTTTTTTCTTTTTTCTGCTTTAACTCTTAAATTTAACTCTTTATCCTGGAATTCAATACCCAGTGGAAGAATTCTTCATCTAAGAGTTTAAATGAAAGTAGGTTTTTAAAATTGAGGTGCTAAGGCTGCCACCTGGCCGTTTTGGATTCTATTTGCAATCAAGGCAAAGATCCTTGGCATGCTGAGGTTGGCTGAAAGCCAAAGGAACTTGGAACAAGCCAAGAAAGAATATATTTTATATGTCACCAGCAGTCTTTTCAGTTCTTAAAGAATGGAGGGCTGTGGCCTGAACCAGTATTTCCTCATTTGCTGCTACTTATCTCATATTTCCTTTTAAAGTGAGAATTGTACTAAAAACTTATGCCTTCTTTGTTCCAGGGCTGTATAGTGTCTTCAAAGGATTCAAACAACTATGGATTGAAATTTTTTGCGGGGGGAAAATGTATCTTTGATGAACATGTACAGACTTTCTCTAAACAATATAGTATAACTACTCTCAGAATTTATGTTGTATTATATATTACCAGTTATTTAGAGAGGACTTAAAGTGTACAAGAAGATGAGGTATATGCAAATAACAATGCCATTTTTATCAGGAACTGGATATCTGTGGTTTTTGGTCATTGAGGGAGGTACTACAACAAATACCCCTGTGGATACTGAGGGACAACTGCATAATGTTATATAGGTAGCAGCTGAATTTACCACATGGTCCATAAGCTGTAGAACACTTAAATAGGATTGGAATTTTAACTGAAGAAGAATGACGTATGTCAGAATTCACAGACCTAAAGGGCAATGTTTTGCTGCTGTGTGCAACAGCTACAAATGACTTTGGATGTTTTCCATTACTTCTATGTAACGATTGGTTGGATCATGTGTAATGCATGTGTTTTGGGATATAGGAAAGGACATCTATGTATGTGTGTAGTATATCTCTCTGTGTGTGTTCTGGACAGCCAGAAGTGGACTGTGGGGATAGTAGAGGATAGGAAAGGCAGTAGAATACAACAGACACTAGTATGGCAATATGTAAATCAATGGAAGTGTAACTGATGTGATTCTGCAATCTGTATACGGGGTAAAAATGGGAGTTCATAACCCACTTGAATCAAAGTGTGAAATATGATATGTCAAGAACTATGTAATGTTTTGAACAACCAACAATAAAAAAAAGAATTAAAAAAAATAGAAAAAAAAAACCAAAAAAACCTCATGTCACCTGGGTAGACATGTTTTCCCAATTGAATTTTGAAATTCTTCAAAAACTTCTACATCAGAAAGTTCTTTCTTTCCTCTTTGGTCTCTCCTTCCCTCCCTGCCTCCCTTTCTTCTTCCCTCACCCATTCATTTTCCAAATATTCGTTGAGTAATCAAAAAAACCTGGGAAAGTCAGAGACTGAGAGAATACAGCCATGGACTGTCACTCCTCTTAATATCCACAAAACTTAGAGAAAACCTAGCTCCTGTAGTCTGTGATTTGCTGCTGATCTGGACAGATGTTTGACTTGACATTATTAAAAATAAAACAGGACCAAAAAGAAACCATGTGTTTCACTTTAAAGCTAGTTTCACAACTTAACCAGAAACATTCTAACCTTGAACATTTAGAAGACTAATTACTTTCAAGTATTTTTGAGCAATAGTGAGATATAAATAGGAAATTGCATCTCTTTTGTCTGGTCTGATTGTCAAAAAGCTTAGGGACATTCTTGAGTTTTACAATAAGGTTTAGCTTTGTTCTTTTTTCTTTAATACTGGTTTTGCATGGGAGAGAACCCATGAAGTGGGTTCAGGCTGGCTGCTCACATTTAAGCCAATTGTAGTATAAAAGGGGTTTGTTAAAAGAGAAATTTGGGGTCTCAAGAAAAACGCACCAACTTGGCCAAATCATTGATTTCATATAGCACCAAACAAAGATAGGAAAAATTCTTGGCAGTCATGTTAACATTATTCCATCCACTGAAAATGGACTCTTTTCAAATCAAGTAAGCACTTGCTGGGAAGAAGGAAGGCATTAACTATTTCAGGCACCAATAAGAAACAGTACTTCTTGTAAAAATAAATTTAAAAAATTATGTACATGATGACATGGAAGAATGTTTCCTTAGAAGATCTGACCATATGAATTTCATGCTTAAGGGAAAATGATCCCTCTCTACAGTTTTTTTAAAGTTAAAAGTTCTAGTGAGTTTGGAAGAACTTCGTGCTGTTTATTTTATTCTCCTTTATCAAAAAAAAAGGAATTTATTCTCAGGAAGATACTATCATCTGTCTTTGATCTTTGTTGATGATGTGTCATACTAGAGATGTTTTAGAATATTTGGAACAACATAAAGCACTTTGATGGAGAGATACATGTATTTTAAGCAAGCTATTATTTTTTCCCTTGACCTTTCATCTTTTGTATATGACTTACTATAAACACAATTTAAAAATCCCAAGTTGAAATTCTTTATTTAGATTTAGTTTTTCCTAAGAAACTCAGCAAGAGGGAAATGTCAACTCTAAGCAAACATTTCTTATGCATAAGCTATACCATAGTGTAATTCCTGTAAAATAAAATTCACTTCAACTTCCGTTAACCTACATTTTGCCAGGAAATTCCTTAATGATTCTTTTTTCCTTCTTCTTTTTCACTTGCTTTCTGCAAGTCTATTATGTGAAACTTGTTCCTTCTGGCTTCCTGCTGTGTTTCTCTACTATTGCATTACTGGTAATCACTGTGTTGCAATAATTTCTCTTCATAAATTAATTTTATCCTTCTAATTTTTCCAATGCTCTTGTTGTTTTGAATTTGTACAAATATTTTTATTTTTAATTCTGAAAAGACATCCTTATTTAAATGAGATTTATTCTGCTTAAAATTTTTAATTAAAAATTTTCTTCCTCAATACTTTAAATTTGTAGCTATACTTAGATTTTAGTATTTTCTATTAGTTTGAATCAATAAGGGAGATGAAAATATTTTTATAGTGCTCTAAATTATTTTACTTTTCTGTCTTCTGAGCAGGTGATTGGATGTCACTTTATCATCTTCAGTATCCTTTAAATATAAAAACATGTTGTTCTGTTTCCCCTATGTAAAGTTATTTTATAGTTCTTTTCATATAGACTTTATATCTGACATTCTTTTCTCTGTCTATTCATTTAGTCAGATGATTATGGAGCTTCTGTCATGGGTTAGATACTATGTTATGTTTATTTGTTATTGTTTCTTTCTGTTTGCTTATTTTTTAGGTTATTGTTTTAATGTTGCTCACAAAAAGTTTGTTAAAACTCTTTTCCTATGACTTGAATCTTATTTCCTTGCATTAATTGAACTGCATGTATTTATATATCCAAAAACATGACTAGCATATGAATATAAAAGTAGTTAACAATAATTCTAAAACTACCCAGTGAGGGCTTGGGATATAGCTCACTGGCAGAGTGCCTGCCTTGCATGCATGAGGTCCTGGGTTCAATCACCAGCACCACACAAATACACACACACACACACACAAAAGCATACAATTTCAGTGAAAGCTGAAAAAAAAAAACCTACAGAAAATTTGGTTAGCTTTATTGGGAACAATTTTATTTAAAACGACAAAGTAAAGACAAGCAAATGTAAACTGTAAATTAATATCACTTAGATATGCACCAACTTGGCCAAATCATTGATTTCAGTTAGCACCAAACAAAGATAGGAAAAATTCTTGGCAGTCATGTTAACATTATTTCATCCACTGAAAATGGACTCTTTTCAAATCAGGTTTTGGTTTTAGATCTTTATAAATTATTCTATGGGAAAAAAATTAAAAGACATTGGAAATAAATTAAAAATGGAAGTTTTGCTCAGATGATTTAATTAATTGATATAATTGTAAACCATTGACATAGCTCTGTCTGGCAAGATTGGTAGAACAGAAGATGCTGTACAAAGCTACTCAATGCACCAGGCACTGTGGAACAGCCCAGAGTGGAATTCTTGACTTTGGCCTCTTCTGCTCTCATTTTGCCCATTTGATTGGACCAAGGCCTGGCCAGTAGTTTATGACTCATATATTTGAAAGCCTCATTTATTGGAATCCCTGCAATGTTAGTATGCATAGGAAAAGAATTTAATATGAACTAATCTCATGAAATATGAATTGAATATCACAGAGAAAAACTATTCAATAAATGTAGGTGTTGGACATAGGTCAAATGGGCTTGGGAGTATTTAGAATATTACAAGTGGGTGTTAGAGAAGAAATCCTCTGTAACTAAACTGGAAGTCCTCTGGGATGGATATTGGGGGGAGAAAAGGGGAAGGGGAGAGAGAGAGAGATAGATATGAGGACAGGAGAGGAGAGGAGAAAAGAAAAGAAAAGAGAGAGAGAGAGAGAGAGAGAAGGAGTAAAGGAAGCTTGGCTCCTCACAGGCAGCTTTATCTTTGCCCATCCTGGGAATTTGGGGTTAACTCTTTCTCCTCAAGACCTTCCCATTTTTTTTCTGCTTTAGGTGAACTCTATTTCACGAATTTGGAAGATTCTGACTGTAGCTTTTAGATAGATTTTGATCATTAACTATGACAATTATGTAAAGGGAGATTCAATTTTTGCCCCTCTAATATGGGAGCCCTACCAACAGAGGAGAGAATTCTAGCATTCTTTTTTTTTTCCATGAGGGGAGCTTCTGGAGACAGAGCTTTCTCACCTCTAGCCATACTCTTAGTTTTCTGTCCCTGAGGGATAAATAGCTAATAGGATTAGTTAAGAGTCTCATGTTAATTGGGCCACACTTTTACTGCTGGGAGGCTGGCCAGGATCACTATTTGAAAGTACCTTGATCCGGTTGGGTGTATGTTCTTTTGCTCACTCTTTCCTGATTTCTTAGACCATGATCTGATATGGTAAGAAAACCAGAGCTATGTTCCCTGTATGGGCAGCAGCTCAGCCATGTTTGTTTTCCTACTGCAGATGGCAGCCTGACTTAGGCTGTTGGTAGAGAAGCCATCCAGGGTCAAGACAACTTCACGTCAAGCAAGGGCACAAATGGGCTGTTCCTTGTGGTCTGTCTCCTTCTGCTGAGGGCCATTACCAAGTAGGAATGACGCATCGAAATTTCCTTGCCAGCGTACCCCATGTTAATTTCGCTGTTGACCTTGCATGTGTGTTTGAGAAAGGTGACCCTGCTCAACGACCAGGGTGGATCCAGGATTAGGGTGTGTCCTGCAGTTTGAGGAAGTATCCCGCTCCTTGGGTTAAGGGCGTTCCCAGTTTAAGACCTTGGGTTTTAGGGAAGTTCGATGTTGAGGATTATTGCTGCTGGAATTAGGGCGTTCCTGCTGCCTGAGCTCCCGTTGAGTTCTCGTGAGATTCAGAGAGCACTTTGGGAAGAAAGCCTCGTGGAGTAGGTGAATTGGGTGGCAGCAGAACTGGGATTGCCCCAGAACGTGTGTGGAGGCCGGTGTGAGTTCGGGAATAAAGAATTGCTGTTTGTATCTACAAAGCTGTGTGGTGGCTCGTGATTCTGTGCCCAGCCAAGACTGCGGCATTTGGTGGCCCATACGGGGAGTGTCTGAAACTTGGAGGTAAGTGAAATTGCTCGCCCCTGAGGGAAGGCGAGAGAATGGGTGACCATTTTAAAAAACGATGTGTTCTTGTTTTGATTTATTTCGTTTTTGTTTCAAGCTGCCTGTCCCTAGAAATTTCTCAGGCAAACTGGGAAAAATGGTTGGCTCAAGGTTTGAAGTTTGTCCACCCTGAGGAAGAGAAATTTGATACAACGATTTTTTATTTAGTTTTTGTTTCATTCAGTTGCGGTTTTGTTTTGTGTTATCTTATTGGGTTGCGTTATCTTTATAGAAGATTAGAAATTAGTAAAAAAGAAACCGAAAAGGTGTTAAGTAAATTGCTAGAGGTTCAGACCATGGAGAAAGACATTTTAGATCAAGCAAAAGAGAAGGTCTCTCGAGCTAGTCAGACAGAGGAAGAAAATTTAAAGGAAAAGGGGTTATTAGGAAAAAGGCCACAACAAGAGGCTGTTAGTAACTCCGTTTTATTACCAGAGGGCGTAATTCAACCAACAGCCCCACCGATGGAAACAGCTGAGTGGCCCTCAAACCCCGTAGTTGATAAGTGGGATCCTGAGACAGGACCTCAAAGATTAGCATGCCCTGTACTTGAACAGGTAGGAGGGCAGCAAATTCACCGTGCTTTAGATTTTAAAACAGTGAAGCAGTTAAAGGAGGCTGTAACAACCTACGGTCCCCAAGCTCCCTTCACGGTAAGCATGGTCGAATCCATTACTAACTTGGACATGACGCCAGCAGATTGGGCTAGCATGTGTAAAGCTGTGCTAAATGGAGGACAATATTTGTTATGGAAAGTTGCCAATGAGGAATTTTGCACGGAGACAGCTAGGCGAAATGCAGCAGCCAGTTACCCTCAAAGAAATCTAGATATGCTTTTAGGAAAAGGACCTTATGAGGGTCAACGGCAACAAATTGAATATGATCCTGCTATATATGCACAAATTGCTGCAGACGCAGTTAGGGCATGGAAGACCTTACAAGGACATGGAGATTCACAAGGTCAGCTATCTAAGGTAATACAGAGACCTAATGAACCTTACGCTGACTTTGTAGATAGGCTTATTCAAACAGCCGCCAAAATTTTTGGGGATACAGATCAAGCAATGCCATTAATAAAACAACTTGCTTATGACCAACCGAATCGTTGCTGCAGAGAGGTTATTAGACCATGGAGACATGAAGACTTAAATACATATATTAAATTATGTAGAGATATTAATGAACAAGGGCAAGTCTTGGCAGCTACAGTACAACAGGCTTTAGATGCCAGGCCAGAAACATGCTATAATTGTCAACAAACAGGACATTTTAAAAGGAGTTGCCCTATAAGAGGAGGTTTTAACAAAACTAGAAATCAAAGGAATAGAATACCAGGTATTTGCCCACGATGCCGTAGAGGGAGACATTGGGCTAATGAATGCCGTTCTCAAACCACCATAGAAGGTACTCAGTTGTCAAAAAACGGACAAGGATCAGGTATTTACCCATGATATCGTGGAGAAAGGCATCAGGCTTCATTGCCAAAAAACGGAGTGAGGGGCCCAATGCTCTGGGGCCCCAAACCACAAATATACGGGGCAGTGGAGGAACCCAGCAACACCATCAGGGTGGTGCCCAGGACACATTGTCCATTAAATCCCTCATCAGACAAACCCGAGGGAGCGCAGGGTTGGACATCTGCGCCTCTGCCAGAGCAGTATTAACTCCAGAGATGGGAGTTCAAATCATTCCTACAGGAGTAAAAGGACCTCTTCCCCAAGGAACAGTAGGCTTATTATTGGGATGTAGTTCATCTACATTAAAAGGACTTATGATAAGTCCTGGGGTAATTGATCCCGATTATGTAGGTGAAATAAAAATTATAGCTAGTTCTCCAGGAGGTATATCAGTAATTTCACCTGGAGATAGAATAGCACAGTTGTTAATAATACCCAGCCTACATAATAAGTTCTCTAGTCATAATGTAGAAAGAGGTTCTAAGGGATTAGGCTCCACAGGTGTAGATTGGGCTATGTTGTCTTTAAATTTAGATTCTCGCCCGATGCTAAAACTAAATATTCAAGGTCACGAGTTTAATGGGCTACTGGACACAGGTGCTGACCTTAGCATCATATCTCGTCAAGAATGGCCAAAACATTGGCCATTACAACAAGCCACTCAAACGCTTAGAGGCCTAGGAGTGGCGACTAATCCCCATAGAAGTTCTATGGTATTAGATTGGAAGGATCCAGAAGGATGTGAAGGAACTATACAGCCATATGTTTTGGATCACCTTCCTATTAATCTATGGGGACGAGATGTCCTGGATCAACTAGGTTTGATGTTAACAAATAACATCAATTCTAATGCGCCCACTACTAGGGCTAGACAAGGTGTTAAGAAAGAAAAAAGATTAGGAAAGCAAGAACAATGTTTAGCAGCACCAATTCAATTAGATCAAGGAATAGACAGACATGGGTTGGATTTTCAGAAAGGGCCACTGAGACAATCAAAATTACTTGGAAATCAGAAAGACCAGTGTGGGTTCCTCAGTGGCCCTTGACTAAAGAAAAGATACAAGTAGCCCATGATCTGGTCAAACAACAATTAGCGGAAGGACATTTACAACCTTCCGTATCTCCCCATAATACTCCCATTTTTGTCATCAAAAAGAAATCGGGTAAATGGAGATTATTGCAAGATTTAAGAGCCATTAATAATGAGATGGTTGTTATGGGACCTGCTCAATCAGGGATTCCTCAATTGTCTGCTTTACCAAAAACGTGGCATGTCTTATCTATAGATATTAAAGATTGTTTTTTTTCTATTCCAATTCATCCCGAGGATAGTCCACGTTTTGCATTTACTATCCCTGCATTAAATCATGAAGGTCCTGATGAGAGATATGAGTGGAAAGTACTCCCTCAAGGGATGGCTAACAGTCCAACTATGTGTCAAATCTATGTAAATAAAGCAATCCAGCCACTTAGAAATCAAAATCCTGAACTAAAAATATTTCACTATATGGATGATGTATTATTAGCACATAAAGATAAAAACATTGCTGGAATGTTATGCCACACTTACGAACTTATTAAAAAAATATAATCTAGAAATAGGAATAGATAAAGTACAATTAAATTTTCCAATTAATTATTTAGGAATTCTATTATCCTCAACCATGGTCCGTCCGCCAAAAATTCAAATACGAGTAGATCAACTCAAATCACTCAACGATTTTCAAAAGTTATTGGGAGACATAAATTGGATAAGGCCTTATCTAGGCATACCAACAGGAGAGTTGGGACCTTTATTTGATATTCTAAAGGGTCCATCAGATCCAAATTCACCCCGAATATTAACTCCTAAAGCTAGAAAGGCATTAAAAATTATTGAAACATATATGGAAAATATGCATCTAGATAGAATTGATATAAGTTTGCCTTTATTATTTATTGTACTACCAACAAAAAATATTCCTACAGGAGTATTTTGGCAAGAAGGTCCATTATTGTGGATACATTTATCTTATTCTCCTAACACTATTCTTACTAGGTATCCTGAGGCTGTAGGACAATTAATACTCAAAGGAATAAGAGCAGCAAAGGGAGTGTTTGGAATTTCTCCCAATAAAATTATTACTCCATATACTATGGATCAAATTGATGAGTTAGCTAATGAGTTAAATACTTGGGCAATAATCATGTGTAAATCTAATGTTTCATTTGATAATCATTTGCCATCGAATCCTTTGTTGTCTTTTTGGTCTAAGCATCCTGTAGTTTTTCCTAAAATGACAAGGAAAACACCTATCATGAATGCTCCAAATATATTCACTGATGGGTCTAATAATGGTACAGCAGCCGTAGTTACCCCTGATCAAACTTTTACATTTTTAGTACCCAAACAATCAGCTCAAAAGGTAGAGCTTAATGCAGTTTTACAAGCTTTTGTGATGTTCAAAGATTCTGTATTTAATTTATTTTCTGATAGTCAATATATAGTTAATGCTATTAATTCCCTTGAAGATGCTGGTAGGATTTCCCCTTCCTCTACTGTTTTTTCTTTGTTTTCCACTATACAAAGTCTAATATGGGACAGAAAAGATCCATTCTTTATAGGACATATTAGGGCACATACAGGATTGCCTGGAGCCCTTAGTTTGGGCAATGATTTAGCAGATAAAACTACACATGACGTACATATTTTCTCTACATTAGAAGAAGCTACAAATTTTCATAAAAGGTTTCATGTTAATGCTAATACTTTACAAAAGCATTTTAAAATAACTAAGGAACAAGCCAGGCATATAATAAAACAATGTCAAAATTGTGTGACCTTCTTACCACAAGTTAATCTTGGAGTCAATCCTAGAGGACTGATACCTAACCATATTTGGCAGATGGACGTCACACACTTGCCAGAATTTGGAAAATTAAAATATTTACATGTTACAGTTGATACTTCTTCTGGATTTTTGATGGGCTCCCTTCATGCCGGAGAAAAAACTAAAGATGTTATAGCTCATTGCTTACAAAATTTTGCCACTGTGGGTGTTCCTAAACAGTTAAAAACTGATAACGGTCCTGGTTATACATCTGCCTCTTTTAAACAATTTTGCTCATCATTTGGTATTACTCATATAACAGGAATCCCATACAATCCACAGGGACAAGGCATAGTTGAAAGAGCTCATCAAACTATTAAAACGTACCTATTAAAGCAAAAAGAGGGAATTGGAAAGGGGTATATATCCCCCAAAGATAAACTTAAAATAACCCTTTTTACTCTAAACTTTTTAAATTTGGATTCATCAGGACTTAGTGCTGCGGGAAGACATATGTACCCGAAAAATGTACATAAGCCTAAGGTACTTTGGAAAGATATTCTAACAGGACAATGGAAAGGTCCCGACCCAGTTATTGTCTGGAATCGGGGTTCCGTTTGTGTTTTTCCACAGGGAGAACAGCAGCCGATTTGGATTCCAGAGAGATTAACTAAAGCAATTTCTACAGAAAAAGAAGATGATTTGACTCAAATCCATAACAGCTGATATCCAGAGCTCCAGCTTGGCTATTCTTACATCTGCGACAGTGATTAACCACGGTGCTTTTTTCAATATCTATTTTATTATTGCATTTTTCCCACATCGTAAAGTTCTATTTTATTTTTTGAGCTCATACAAACCTAGGTTAATGTTTTTCTGATCAGTTTTATTTTTTGACAGTGTTTTATTTTTTGACTGTAGAGTTTTTAAACATTGCAATGGAGATTTCACCTAGGTAAAACTACAAGGCCTTTATTGTCTTATGTGTTGTATGTTATGTGTGCACTGTTTTGTGTTGTATGTCTGTATGTGTGTATGTCCATATTTCATATATGAGGAGCGCTCATGAAAAAATGGATCCTAATTTTTTTTTATTCACGTGATTTAAATGGTTTAATTTAAATTAGGTAAACAGCTGTTAAGGATTGTTTTAAAGGTGGTTAACAGATCTGTTTGCTTACTAATTTAAATTAGGTAAATAGCTGTTAAGGATTGTTTTTAAAGGAGGTTAACAGATCTGTTTGTTTACTTTCACCTTTCCTTTTCATTATATTTAATAATTCTGTTCAGGATAATGTCTCTTTAGCATCATTGCCAGAATTCCCATCTCCATCCCAGTGCCGGTGAAGACTAAGATAAAACCAAACTACAGCTTCTATGATAGCTATCACAGTAACTGTATAAACTGATGCATCAATGAATATAACTCAACAAGTAATGCTCAATCAAGGACTTGATTTACTTTGGGAGGAAATGGACATATTGATAGACTCCTCCGATTTGAACTGCCTGCAGAACTTGCCTGGACTATATATCAGTTGCATGCATTGTGAAATATCGTCTGGTGCAGCGAATTGTGGTACTGCTGGCATATCTTTGCTGATGGTGTCACCAGTGATGCAATTTCCTTGCCAGTGCACCCCATGTTAATTGTGGTAATGCTGGCATATCTTTGCTGATGGTGTCACCAGTGACGCAATTTTTCCAAAGGAGCCGTCAATTGGCTTGGTGTCGTGGCATTTCTGTATCCTCCTCCCTTCTACTAGTGATGGTCTAAAATTTGGGGGCCAACAGAGGTGAGGCAAGAACCTCACCCCCCTACTGGTGCATAGGCCTATCCACAAGCATGGCTAATGCTGGACCGGTAGTCAGTGACGGGTTGATCTGATTGCAGTGGATTCAACCTAAGACAGGAGGCTGACGCCTAAAGGTCAGTTTTCCCATGACGGGTAAGAACCATATGTTGAATTGGACAATCTACCCGGCACGGTCCTTAAGCCACATTGCTTGTTGTTTAATTAATCAGAAGGGGGGAGATGCTGAGGGCCATTACCAAGTAGGAATGACGCATCGAAATTTCCTTGCCAGCGTACCCCATGTTAATTTCGCTGTTGACCTTGCATGTGTGTTTGAGAAAGGTGACCCTGCTCAACGACCAGGGTGGATCCAAGATTAGGGTGTGTCCTGCAGTTTGAGGAAGTATCCCGCTCCTTGGGTTAAGGGCGTTCCCAGTTTAAGACCTTGGGTTTTAGGGAAGTTCGATGTTGAGGATTATTGCTGTTGGAATTAGGGCGTTCCTGCTGCCTGAGCTCCCGTTGAGTTCTCGTGAGATTCAGAGAGCACTTTGGGAAGAAAGCCTCGTGGAGTAGGTGAATTGGGTGGCAGCAGAACTGGGATTGCCCCAGAACGTGTGTGGAGGCCGGTGTGAGTTCGGGAATAAAGAATTGCTGTTTGAATCTACAAAACTGTGTGGTGGCTCGTGATTCTGTGCCCAGCCAAGACTGCGGCATCCTTCCTTTACCCTGATACTAAAGAAGGATTTTGTATTAGTTTCTTTTCTCATTGCAGTATTGGTAGTCCACTATCTGGAACCAGTATTGAAACAAGGCAATTTATTGTGGGAAAAACAGGAAACATTGCTTAATATCTCTTAGCCTAAGCTATGTTCTCCAATCTAGCTTTTAAAGAACTGTATAGAAGAGTATTGGCTACTTGCGACTTACCAAGATTTATCAGGTTGTACTTTGTTTCATATTTGTTCCTGTATGTTTACTCTCTGGGTAGGAAATACTAGGGAAAAGGAGAGACACAGGGCAGCTGGCCCTCATCAGTGAGGTTTCACTCCATTATTTCAAAAATAATTTAAATTAAAATTATACTTAAGAATATTTTCGTCAGTTGTAGGTTGAAACTTCTGTTTTAATAATGTGAAAAGCTGTCATTAACTTTTTTTGGCAATTTTTATAGAATAAAGTCTACTTTATTGGTTTAATTTATATTAATAGAAACACACACACACACACACACACACTAAAAAGATCACAATTAATCCTAAAATCCTGGTATATAGGAACATCTGAACAAATTTCTGTTTCAGTACAATCTCCATCATTGAACAAATATTCACAAAACGCTTGCTGTGAGCCAGGCAGAATGCTGGGAATATACCACAGTTCCCCAGGATCATGAGCATGGATGTTGTCTGACTTTACTCTTGATTTAGGGGTTTGGGTTCTAAAGTCACTTGAAACTGAAGTTATATCATTTGTATTAGTAATCCACACATAAAATAATGTCCCTCTTGAACATTAATATTGGTTTTCTTAGTGTGCATGTCATGTAGCTTTGGTTTGGCAGAATCTGAAGTGCTCAAAGATGTGTCAGTACCTAATGCAAACAACTCACTCTTGAGCTAGGTTAAATAGAATGTCCCTCATGTGGATGCCAGTGTGCTACTTAAATAGTATGAAATATATTTCTGAAACATCATTTAAACATTTAGTGGTCTATTTCCTAGAACCCAGAGATGTGGCACAATTTAAAAGAAGTACCTGGCTCTGCTTCAGCAACACCTATGAGTTATAACCTTTCTGCTCCGTGAGATCTCTTTTCCTAATCAGCAGTTTCATCTTCCTTATATTTACAGATGTTGTCTAACCTGGGTTCATTTGTCTTGTGGTCACATGTGTTCCCGAAACTTAATAGTTTCTATTTGAAAATGTACCTTCTTTCTCAGACTTATTTTTTAGTTTCATTGCCTGGCTTAATCATTGAACACATCTTCAAAATTTATAGTTGAGGTTTTTTGGTAGTTTTTTCCTCATCCTCTAAAACAGAGGTTTGAAAGTCACTTGCAACTGAGGTTATATCATTTTTGTTACTAATCTATACATAAAATAGTGTCCCCATTGAACATTGGTATTGGTCTTCTTAGTTTGAGTTACATAGCTTTGGTTTGGTAGAATTTGAAGTGCTCAAAGATGTATCAGTACCTAATGCAAAAAACTCACTATTGAGCTAGGTTAAATAGAATGTCCGTCATGTGGATGCCAGTGTGCTACTTAATGGTCTTTCCTAGGAAAATCCATGGTTTCTATAGCTCTGCATCATGGAGAATACATATTACAACTACAAAATGCTTTTTCTTACCAAATGGAGTTTAAAAACATTGACATCTGTCCCATTCTAAACAGTCCAATATTTGAGCTTTATACCTAGGAAACAAAATTTAAAAAAATTGTACATAAAGAAGACCTGACATACATATATTTTCTATTCAAGTATATTTTATTATTATTTCATATGAAGAAATCTCTACATGAATGTTTGTATTCAATAGTTGGTCCTGAGATAGTTGATACTGATTTATTTCCACTGGCATATGTTCAAGTGAACTTCCTTGCAGAAGGATCTTCATGTAGGACAGAACAAGCAGTAAGCAACTTGACTGTATAGAATTCACTCTCATTGAGGCTTATTTCTAGTTTAGTATATTTGGATTAAATCTGATGCTTACAAAATGCTCAATAAACACTTTTTTGGATGAACACATAAATGAATGAACAAGTAAATTGAAAAGCAGAAAAATAAAATTACTGTGATACCCTGCCTCTTATAATGTGTAGAATTTGACAATTTTTACCCTGGTAAAATACAATAAAGGACACATGTGACAGACCCATAGCTAGCATCATACTGATTAGGGTAAAGCTGGAACAAGACAAGAATACCCACTTCCACCAGTTTTACTGACATGGTACTAGAAGCCCTAGCCAGAGCAATTAGGTAAGAGAAATAAATAAAAATCAAGCAAATAGGAAAGGAAAAAGTCAAATTATCACTGTTTACAGAAGGAATACAGGATTTTACTTCTAGAATATCCCAAAGATTACACCAAAAACTATTAGAACTAATAAATGAACACAGAAAATTTGCAAGATATAAAATCAACATAAAAATCAGTAATATCAGATAATTATCTGAAAAAGAAATCAAGAAAGCAATCCTTTTTTATAATAGCTACCAAAAAAAGGAATAAATGTAACCAAAGACATGAAAGGATTCTACAATGAAAACTATGAAATATTGATGACAGTAATGAAGAGGACATAAAAAATGGAAAAATACCTTTTGTTCATGAAAAATGAACACTATTAGGAACTCAATACAGTATATAAAATCCCAAATGATTTAAAAATCAATATTGTTAAAATGTACAGATTATATAAAGTAATGAAAGCTTATATGTAATTGCTGTCAAAATGTCAATGACATTCTTCACAGAATTAGCAAAAATAATCACAAAATTTGTATGAAACACACACACACACACACACACACACACACACAAAAGCCAACACTGCCCCCCCCACTCCTGAATAGTCAAGCAATCTTAAGCAAAAAGAACAAAACAGGAGGTATTGTATTACCTGACTTCAAAATATACTACAAAGTATTGTAATCAACATAGAATGATGTCGACATAAAAATAGATGCATAAACCAATGGAACAGAAGAGAGAGCCTAGAAGTAAACACACTTATCTACAATCAACTCATCTTCAACAAAAATTCTAAGAACACACATTGGGGAAAGAGCATTCTCTTTTATAAATGATGCTAGGAAAACTGGATATCAACACACAGGAGAATAGAAAAATAGAACTAGACCCCTGTCTCTAGTCATATACAAAAGTCAACTAAAAATGGATTAAGGACTTAAATATAAGACTTGAAACTTTAAAACTACTAGAATAAAGCACAGGGGGCCTGTTTTAGGATACTGGATCCAAAGAGTTTTTTTTTTATATTATTTTTGATAAGATACTAAAAACTCAGGAAATAAAAGCAAAACCAAAAAAAAATGAGATTATATCAAACTAATAAGCTTCTGGTAGCAAAGTAAACAACTGAAAGGGTGAGAGGATACCCTAAAAAATGGGAGAGCATATTTGCAAACTCGCCATCTGACAATCACATAATATCTAGAGAATATAAGGAACTCAATACAGTATATAAGAACCCAAATAGTTTAAATTAAAAATGAGGAATAAATCTAAATAGACATTTCTCAAAAGAAGACATAAAAATGGGCAGCAGGTACATGAAAAAAATGCTCGTCTTTAATAATCAGGGAAATGCCAATCAAAACCACAAGGAGAAACCACCTCACTCCAATTAGAATGGCTATTATCAAAAAGAAAAAAAAGAAAACAAGTGCTGGCAAGGCTGTAGAGAAAAAAGACCCCTTACCCACTGTTAGTGGAAATGTAAGTTAGTATATTCATTCTGGAATGCAATGTATGGAGGTTACTTAAAAGAGTAAAAATGGAACTATCATATGATCCAGTAATCCTACTATTGGTTTCATCTCAAAGGAAATAAAATCAGCATATTAGAGACATCCGCACTCTGATGCTTATTGCACCACTATTCAACTTATATATATGGCTGAATACTATTTACCCATAAAAAGGAAGGACAGAATCCTGTTATTTGCAACAACATGTATGGAATGGAGGACATTATGTTATGTGAAACACATTGGGCACAGAAAGACATATTGCCATATGATCTCACTCATATTTGGAATCTAAAAACAGCTCATCTCATAGAAGTTGAGAGTAGAATAGTGGCTAGCAGAGGCTGGGGAGATGTAGTGGGAAGGGATAAGGGAGAGGCTGGTCAATGAGTATTAAGTTATGGTTGGATGAGAGAAAGATGTCCCAGGATTCCATGATAATAATGCACCATGTATTTTGAATAATCTAGAGGAAAGAATTTTGAAGGTCTTAACCACAAAGAAATGATAATGTTTGTGGTGATAGATATGCACATCTTGACTTGAACATTGAAGCATGTGTGTATATATAGAAACATCACAAGGTCTCACAAAATATGTATATTTTTAATATGTTAAATAATAAATATAAAAAATTACCCCAAGAGATTTCAAGTCATTCTTGAATCTAGTAAGGACAGGGATAAGGCGTAAACAAAGCTCCAGCAGTTAGTTCATTTAGGGTGGGGGTGAGGTGATAAAAAATGTACAGTGAATTATCGAGGACTCACCATGCATCATGCTACAAACTTCCACAGATGTTATCCTATTTCAACCACACAAAAATTCTGCTGATGAGACATTGCTAGTGTCGTTATATTAGGGAGTATATGGGGACCCCCCCCCCAATTAGCCTACTACTCAAGGTTACACCATCTTCAAGTGGTGGAACCTGGATTTAAACTTCTAACTCTATAGGGGGTGATTTTAGGGCAAAGACGGGATTTCAGCATCTTTCTGTAACTGCTAGGTGAGTTTGAATTTGAGAAGGAATGAAGAAGCAACAGTTGTGTTCAGATGTCATTCATCAGGGAAATATGGGGATTTAGGAATGCAAACTTGTCTTAAGGATCTGAGTTCCAGAGTATTTCCTTTCATTGATTTGTTTAGGATATATTTATTTATTCATCAAACATTGACTTGGCATTCTCCACATACCATGAGCCCACACTGCTCACACTTGGCGTGGGTCTTGGGAGCCTCTCTGGTATGCTGCTGTATATTATTTGGCTCTCCAAAGTGAAACCTGTTTACAGTTTCATCTTTGAAACCACCCACTCAAGTTCAGATGATAATTTACCTCTTGGTTTGCAGCCAGGGGCTTTCCAGTTAGAGAACCTGATTGATATAAAGGAGAATGAAGAACCAAAGGAGGTAATTTGTCTTCATTTCTACTGGTGAGGCCACCCAAGCAAGTTTTCCTGGGGCTATGGTAATCTGAAAGGCTGTTTCTCACTTGTTATCCACAAATCTAGAAGCCCTGTGGCCATATTGCAGAGATAAGCTAATGAGCACACATTACCCAATAACAGACACTCAGCTATCTAGCCTTCCTTTGTTATTGTAAGGTGGCCTGGGAACACCAGGTGTTAGAGACAGGTTTTCTTGTCACTTGTCTCACCAGTAGCATATGCTATGTGCAAGAGATAATATGTACAATGACTAAATCAAGTTAAAAATTAACCAGTTAACTCTGAGAATAACAGAGATAGAATAAGATTGTAGAAGAGCTTTTTAATACTAAAGTGCTGTGACAAATTTCCTGATGCTGAGTCTTCAATGGACTGGTACAGTCACAATTGGAAGGCATTGAAATCTCACATAAACTTATCTATGGATGGCTGTCCTCTGGGGGGATATAAGGCAATACTTCTCTAACTTTAATGTGTATGTACATGCCCTGAAGATATTATATGCAAGTTGTGTTGGTCAGGAGGTCTGGGGCAGAGCCTGAGAGTCTGAAGTTTTAAATAAAAAGCTCCCACATGATGTGAATGCTTCTCGTTTATGGACCATACTTTGTAAATGGGAGTACTATTATCATTTCATGGAAATTCATACTGCCTACAGATAATGTATGAACGTATGTATTTTTCTTTTTTGGTGTTTTAACCTCAGAATGCATGGCATATCATCAATTCAACTTTATTTTTGTCTCTCCTACCCTTATAAAATTTATTCGATAATCACTGGGTATCCTGGATTAAAATTTCTTTAGACCCCCATCCCTTTCCTGCTCATGCTTAAGTAACCGGCCATCCTACTGACAATTAAGATCATGAACACATGCTCCATTCAATAATTAGATTGCAGGCCCAAGATATGAACCAAACTCTGACCTTGATTTAATAGGCAAACCTCCCTTGGCCAGCCTGGGCCTGCTTTTCCTGCAAGTCTTCTCTGGAAAGGATCCCTCATTACCCTTTCTCTATCTGCTCCTCCTGGGCTTTTTGGTTTAGAGTGGATTCTCTTCCTTGTGAGGTCCTTTGTGGAGTCTGTGATTCTCTTAGCAGAGGACCTCTCTCCACCTTGCAGACCGACAGTCATTTCAGTTCAGATGGACACTTGTTGCTCTTGCTTCAGATCTTAGGAGTCTGGCCTCACCTTTGCTGCTGCCCTCTGGGACCCACAGTAGACCAGATTCGTGCTGGCTGGCTATCATCTGCTGCCCCCTCTAGTCCACAGGAAACACATTTGCCCTGGAAAACTTTTGGAAATGCAGGAGATCTGCCCCAGAGCAGTTATTCACTTTCCTATGGCCCTCTAGATTTCTTCAGGAGAAGGTAAAATGCAGACTCCTGGTCCCCAAAGGGCAGGGATGCACCATCAGGAGCTCCAAGTGGACCACTGGGCGTCCTACTCAAGAGAGTGGGAAGTGGAAACTATTAATAAGCCAATGGTTTTCTCCTAAGTTCTCTCTTCAGAAATATCCCATGTCCTCCCCTCTCTGAACTCTTTCTATAGTCTCTAAGTGGGTCAGACAGTTCAGAGGTTATGAGGTGGATTCTCAAAATTTTCTTTGAAATTCTTTCTGTGGTAGTTTAGTCTCTCACTTTTAAACGGGACATTCTGTTACATACAATAATAACCTAAGGTTATCAAGCACAGTACCATCATGAGGCAAGTTACATATCCCCATTTTATGGGTGAAGAAACTGCAGAAAAGAAGCATAGTTTATTTACATCAAGTAAAAAAGGCTGAATGTGAACTTAAGACCCATTAACCCATTATTCTCCATTGTCCCATTTATGGAACAACTAAAAACTCAAGCAACTTTGATAACTCATACTACTTATGGTAACTTTGAAATAAATATGTCTATTTTTAGAGTTCTGTGCTCTATTGAGAAAAAGGAATAGAGGAATTATTGATGATAATAATCATTAATATTAATAATATCATGAATAATAAATTATAAACTCTATGATTTTTAACTAATTTTTAATGCACCTGTGTCAATTTCTTTGCAGTAGTCACAGAACTAAAAGTCTTACTTCAGATCCTAGGAGTCTGGCCTCACCTTTGCTGCTGCCCTCTGGGACCCAATGTTATTGGTAACACCAATAACATTCTTTGGAGAAGCTCCCCAGAATGAACTTTTGGAGGTTTGATAGTGGATCCATTTGGGATCCATTCAAAGATGAGTGAAATTGCTTTTGCTAATTATGTTTTCTTTTTCCTGTTGACTGTGAAGAATTTTAGTTTACAAATCACCTTTTGCAGTGATTTGATGGATTTCTTTTTCTTCCAAGCACAAGTTAAACTTAACTTGGAAGTAAAGGCTTTATAAAGAACATGGGAATAGCAAAACAATAATGGGCTAACCTCTGTATGTATAAAATTTGAGGTTAGTTGTGAGGATTTTTAACTTTGCTTGCCTGTTAAAATCACCTGGGAAATTTTAAACACCTGATACCTCCATCACACCCAGACCAATTAAATAGAAATCTCTAGGATAGGATCCAAGTATATAGATCTTGTGCTGTGATTTGATCCTATCACAGTTCATGTGACAAAGGACTTTAGGTAATTGAGTTCAAAGTACCTTTCTCTTAAAAAAGAGATCAAATTATCAACTACCAATGGATTCAGCCTGGCTCAAATAAATGGGTTAAAATATGTAAGATTTTCTTTAAAAGAAACAAACATCCTGAAATGCATACTACTTAAACTACTTAAACTTTCTAGTCATGGCAGTTATCTAGGATATTCCTTACTGAGGTTTTATAATTTATGACCTTTTGTGTAATCCCTCTGTCCTACTGTGGCTCCCATTTATCAATTTTAAATTTCCAAACTGCATTCTACTGAAAACAGTGTAATTACATCCATATAGTTATGTTAATAGACATAATATGCACCTCATTTTAAAGAATGAAAATATATATTTTCTTAAGTTTTATATTATTCAATTCATTGACCAGAAATGTGTTAATGATATAATACTAGTATTTTGAATGTCTGAGAGGTTCCTTGATGGCATCATAGAGATACAAAACTATTTGATTCACCTGAAACTGAAAAGAATGACTGCACTGAGTGTATTTAAATTATTGTTAATGTCCTGTTTTTAAAAGCAAATTTTATTCAAACTCCTAGACAATTATTCCAGGATTTAAATAAGTCCACTGTGTTTTTTTCTTCATCTTGGCTCACACAATTCTTTGTCATTTTCTTCGAATAATGAGCATAATTCTGTTGCCAAACAAAAGAAACAAAATTATGTGGCTATAAAAACACAACACTAGAATCGTCTGATTTCATAAGAACAAGGAGTAAATTCCTATTTTTTTTCCCTTCGCATTTCAGTTGCTCGTACTTCTTTACTCTCTTCCTTGGCCTTTATCTTTCCTCTGTTCTTTGCTCCTGAGAGTTCCACGCGTCGTGGAGAAAACAACACTAAGAGTTTCTATGTTGTGAGCAGTTTCCAAGATAATCTTTGCAGTACGTTTAGGAGATAGAATCTATTAGATATTTCTCCCGAGAAGTTGTAGAAATTGTGAGAATGTGAAGAAGCTAGCAATTAAATACTTATTGAAATATCTGTGTAGTTGTGAAGGTGCAAGAGTCTCATTGGAGAGAAAATGGATTTGTGTACATGGAAGATTACTTAATATTCTATAGAGAGAAGCCAAAGAATTAGCAACCAAGGGAATTAGCATGTAATATTCTGTATACTCACCAAAATATTGGAGGAACTAAGAAATAAAATAATCGTGGGGGTATACCCATTCAATGAAAAATTCATTTGTGATTTTCCGAAATGTGAACTGCCTTCTGGGGACCACTGTTTAAATGTCACCTACCTAAAAAGAATACATTTTAATTTGACTTTGATTAGTAAGTCCTTCACTCCTTCCTTAGTGATGATCTTTTTCAACAGGCAATATCCAAGAGAGCATCATTTTAAACAGAGAAAAGGTGAATAAACACTAAGATCTGACTTGCGACAAAGGCAATGGTTTTGATATAATTCTTGATAGCTGTGGTTTCCTAAACTAGATAACACTATCAGGCTTGTTTATCTTGCAAATAAAACAATGAAACAAAACAAAAACCAGGGAACAGGAAAGCATTAGCAAGGGAGTTTGAAGGTGCTAAACTGTGGCCTGATTCTCTGTGGATAGCTAGGAAATCACTGGAGCCTGTTTCATTACCTGTCCCGGTGGGGTGCCCTCCATGATTTTGAAGGAGTCACAGGTTCTTGAATAATTCTTCAAGTATTTTGAAGAATTGCGCGAATTAGCCTGGAGCTAGGTACAACATATTTACTTAAACCAAACCAATAGTGACATCTGGTGGCTGGATACACCAATGACAGATTTAGCCTCCTTCAAGCTTTCCTTGTTTTGAAAAATGGCCGCCTTTTCCATTGGATGGTGAACCAAGGACCGATTGGAAATCTTATTGTTCAGATTTAATCTAATTTATGTCATAAATTCAAAAAACTTTTTATATTTAAGTAGGTGAACGAGCAACATGTTTTTCAGTGAATGGCCCTGGGTTCATCCTTTTCTTTTAAATGTGATATGATGAACAAAACTCTAAATTCCTTTGCTCTTGCAGCCAGTTCTTTATAGCAGATTGCACCACCTTGCTTGCTTGGATTAGCACAGACTTAAATTTGAAAGTAAGCCAATAAACTTTATTCTCCCACTTATTGAACTCCTTCCTATTCTTGTCAACCTCTGTGTTACACAACGTGATTCCATAGACAGCAGATATTCAGAGACAAAAGCACACTACTAAACTGTTGGTGGCCCTGGCTTGGAACCCCAGGAACTGACAACATAGTGGGTGGGGTTTGAGCCCTCCTTCTGTAAACATAGATCAAGGTAGGGCAGGTCCCAATTTTCACTTCATTTATCGTAATTCCCCAATTTTCTAGCCACCTTTTCATAGTGGTTAGGGCCTTGCCCCTGCCTCTGAATCCCAGCTCTTGTTTTCTCAGACAGCTTTCTTAGTTTCCATACATGAACAAATGCATAAGCAAGTACACTCCTAGCGAATGCTATTTTCTCCTCACATTGAGCATGATTTTTGATGTGTGGAATGTTAACTTTCCCTTTAGTACAGAGCAACCGGCACTCCAGCTTAGCCCTTCTCCACATGGACTGACTCAAATTCACACCATCCCCCGTTTCTACTGCAGTGCTGTTTTTTTCTTCTTTACAGCATTTCATAAAACTATTTAAAATAACTATTTATTGATCTGGCTACTGCTAGTTCTTTCTTTCCTATTTAAGATGAGAAACTCAAAATTTTAGCACACTTAAACAAATTCCCCAAGATTCTTGTAAGGACCAAAGTGGGGAACTGAACCCAGGTCTTTAGGCTCTGTAGTCTGTGGTTTTAACATCACATCTGGGTTGCCTGAATGTGCTCGTGCAAGGCTGAAGCTCTCTTTACCCAGTTTCTCCTGTTCAATTTCTCCTTCCTTAACTACTGTCTATGGCTTCTGGGAAGTTAGTAGACTAGACTGTGGATTTGATAAGAATGTGAAGACAGCCTCTCTCCCCTGGGTATCTTAGTCCACTGTGGCTTTTGAAACAGGGAATGGAGTCACAGGCAGGTTTATATTCCATTTGGTTTCCCTAGGAACACAGACAGGTGGTTCAAACAGAAACCTGAATTATTTATAAATGATGGAAGGAAAATATTTACTCTGGGAACCCTAACCATTTTATGTTTGAATCATTTATATTCTCTGTTATTTAGAGCTGCAGTTATCTTTACTATCATCTGTTCATTTGTATACTAAGTCAGAGAGCCTAAACTCAGTAGCTACTAAGGGAATAGATCAAAGTAAATTTGATAGACTTACAGTTGTATTTTAAAAACATCACTCCCATGCTCACGTTCCTCTATGAAGTCTAGATGGATGATAATTTAGGCACTTGACCATGACACAGGGATAACTGTTGTTGCTCCCCAATCGAGGGATGCATGTGGCAGCACCTCACAGTGCCTGTCACATGGCGGATGTGCAGTATATAATTAATTGCTCACTGACTGAATGAATGAATATGCATCTGCTAAGATCCTCCAGTTGCCTCCTACTCTACATGCACTAAGGCCCTGTTTTAGTCAGCTTTTCTGCTGCTGTGACTAACTGACCTGACCACCCCAACTGTGGAGGAGGAAAAGTTTATTTGAGGGCTCACAGTATCAGAGTCTTAGTCCATAGAAGGCTGGCTCCATTCCTCAGGGTTCAAGGTGAGGTTGAAAAACATGGCAGAAGAGTGTGGCAGAGGGAAGCAGCTCACTTTGATAATCAGGAATCAGAGAGAGACTCCACTCTCCAGATATAAAATATATATATATATATATATATATATATATATATATATATATATATATATATCCCATATATACGCCCCCAATGAACTACTTTCTCCAGCCACACCCCACCTGCCTCCAGTTACCACTCAGTTAATCCCATCAAGGATTAATTCTCTGATTAGGTTAAAGCTATTGTAAGATCAGGCACCAGTGACCATAAGGGGGCAGATTAAAAGCTGCTGAAGGAGGCTTTATTGAGATTCTCTCCCTGGCCAGACCTTCCAGTTCAACAGAGTGGATCTGGGGGAATCACACCCAGGCTCAGCCAGATTGTAATTTTATCTGGCTTAGGGCAGGAAGTGAGGTTTTTAGGGTCGCTTGTCGTTCTGGGGTTGGTCGGGGGATCTTGCTGAGCTCCATGTCCTTCCAGGATCTGGTGCTCTCAGCCCATTTGTTATGTGTGGACCTCTGAAGCCCAGTTCCTTTGAAGATAATGCTTTTAATGTACTCACCCACCTGTCTATTCAGTGACCTTTGGTTACTCTCTTTTTTAAAACTTAGGTTTTAACATCAGCCATATTTTCCTTTTGTGTAACACTGTTCCTGTCCCCATTTTGAGTGACTTCAATTAAAAAAAAAACCAAAAAACAAAAAACATAGGTTACACATCTATTGCTCTGACTTTGATTCCTTGATCTCCTCACTTCCAAGATTTCTTCTTCTGTTCCCCTTGGTCCTATCCTAGCTAGACCTTGTCATTACTGAATACTGCCTCTGAAATAGTCACGTTAAGCAGACCATCACCTCCTGACGTCCCAGGTGACTAATTCTAGTACTCAGCTTCCATAATTTAAAAACTTTATTGGGAGGTGGGGTAATAGCACAAGCCTGAAATCCCAGTGAATCCAGAAGCTAAGGTAGGAGGATTGCAAGTTCAAGGCCAGACTCAGTATCTTAGTGAGGCCCTGTCTCAAAATAGTAAAATTAAAAAAAAAAAAAAAGGCCAGGGATGTAGCTTAGTGGTACAATGCCCCCAAGTTCCATCCCCAGTCTCGCAAAAACAAAACAACCCACAAAAACAATTTCCCATACTTTACTGTGACCTTTAGTTCACTGCCCTAACCAGCCTTCAATGTTCCCTCACTTCCTTCAGCTGTTCACCTCCCTTGTTACACTGCTTAGATTTCATGGATGATCAACATGAGCCCTTCATTCCACACACCCTTCACTTTCTTGTCCCAATCTCCTTCGATTATTTATTTTCCTGATTAAACCTAACCCTTGTTAGACCCAATCCTTTCATTGCTCTGCACCAGCACCCAAGCAGCTCAAAGTATTGCAGAAAAACACACATTTGTGCTGATTAGAGTCACTTTAGGTTTAGGATTGTGGTTTTCCAGTGGCTTGTAACACCGCTAAAATGTGAAATTCAACTTTACCTCCTTGATACATTCAGTTTCCATCTTTTCTAGATAACTGTATTAGATAAAAATCTTCTCTCCTTTTCAACTTTTTACTCCAGAGACAACTTATTTCTGGGCTTTTAGCTGATGATAGAACTTCTTGATTCATTTGGAAAATATTAATCATTCTGCCACCAAGTGGACAAACCTTCCTGCCCCATACTTAAACATGCTGTCTTGTCTCTAGTACATCGTGAACCTTCCGTCTTGTTCCAGGGTAACATTTCCGTCTACACTTTTACTCCCTTTAACACTCTGGTTACCTTCCTGTCTCTCATTCCTTTTCGGCTGGATCATTCCTATCAACATACATTTGTTACCTGGGTCCCACAATTTTCTGCGAATTGTCCTTTGTCTACTTTCCTTCATAGAAAAATTCTTGTGAAGATGCTCAGACACTCTTTTTCCACTTTCTTACCATCCAATCTTTCTGAATCCTGCTTTAATCAGGATTCTTATCTCAGCATTCCACCTGGTTGTTCTAGATTTGCAGAAGCACCAGTGACTTTGATCTTATTAAATCCAGTTGCTATACCACGGTCTGCAGTCTATTTGAGCTCTCAGCTGCATCTGACAATAAGCTTCTGTCTCCTTTTTCTTATCCCTTTTAAATTAATTCATTCTAACTTGTTGTACATGACAGCAGAATGCATTTCAATTCATAGTACACATATGGAGCACAATTTTTCATTCTCTGGTTGTACACAAAGTAGAGTCACACCATTTGTGTCTACATACATGGACTTAGGGCAATGATGTCCATCACATTCCACCATCTTTCCTACCCCCATGCCCTCTCCCTTCTCTTCCCTCCTCTTTGCCCTATCCAAAGTTCCTCCATTCCTCCCACATTTACCCCCACCCCCGCAACCCCTATAATGGATCACATCCACATATCAGAGAAAACATTTGGCCTTTTGGTTATTTTCAGGATTAACTTACTTCATTTGGCACGATGTTCTCCAACTTCACCCATTTACTGGCAAATGCCATGATTTTATTCTGTTTTAATGCCAAGTAATATTCCATTGTGTATGTATACCACAGTTTCTTTATCTATTCATCTACTGAAGGGCATCTAGATTGGTACCACAGTTTAGCTATTGAATTGTACTGTTATAAACATTGATGTGGCTGCATCACCATAGGATGAAGATTTTACGTCCTTTGAGTATAAACCAAGGAGTGGGATAGCTGGGTCAAATGGTGGTTCCATTTCAAGTGTTCTTAGGAATCTCCATATTGCTTTCCAGATTGGTTACACCAATTTGCAGTCCCACCAGTAATGTAAGAGTGTGCTTTTTCCCCCACATCCTTGCCAGCACTTATTGTTGTTTGTCTTCATAATAGCTATCATTCTGACTGGAGTGAGATGAAATCTTAGAGTAGTTTTGGTTTGCATTTCTCTAACTGTTAGAGAGATTTTTTCATATATTTATTGATTGATTGTATATCTTCTTCTGAAAAGTGTCTGTTCAGTTCCTTAGCCCATTTATTGATTTTTTTTTTTGGTGTTTAGGTTTTTTTAGTTATTTTTTCCTTTATATATCCTAGAGATTCGTGCTCTATCTGATGTGCATGTGGTAAAAATTTGCTTCCATTCTCTCTTCACCTCACTGATTGTTTCTTTTCCTGAGAAGAAGGTTTTTAGTTTGAATCAATCCCATTTATTGATTCTTGATTTTATTTCTTATGCTATAGGATTCTTCTTAAGGAAGTTGGGGCCTAATCTGACATGATGAAGATTTGGGACTACTTTATCTTCTATTAGGCTCAGGGTCTCTGGTCTAATTCCTAGGTACTTGATCCACTTTGAGTTGAGTTTTGTGCATGCCGAGAGATAGGAATTTAGTTCCATTCTGAGGCATATGGATTTCTAGTTTTCCTAGTTGAAAAGGCTATTTTTTCTCCATATATGTTTTTGGCACCTTTGTCTAGTATGAGTTAACTAGGTTTATGTGGGTTTGTCTCTGTGTCCTCTATTCTGTACCACTGGTCTACATGTCTATTTTGATGCCAATTCCATGCAGTTTTGTGACTGTAGCTCTATAATATAGTTTAAGCTCTGGTATAGTGATGCCATCTGATTCACTCTTCTTGCTAAGGATTGGTTTGGTTATTCTGGGTCTCTTATTTTTCCAGATGAATTTTATGATTGCCTTTTCTATTCCTATGAGGAATGTCATTGGAATTTTAATTGGAATTGCATTAAATCTGTATAGTGCTTTTGGTAGCATGGTCATTTTAACAATATTAATTCTGCCTATCAAAGAGCATGGGAGATCTTTCCATATTCAAAGGTCTTCTTGGATTTGTTTTCTTAGCATTCTGTAGTTTTCATTGTAGAGGTCTTTCCCCTCCTTTGTTAAGTTGATTCCCAAGTATTTTATTTTATTTTTTTTTTGAGGCCATTGTAAATGGGATAGTTTTCCTTGTTTATCTTTCAGAGGATTCGTCACTAATATACAGAAATACATTTGATTGATGAGTGTTGATTTTATATCCTGCTACTTTGCTAAATTCATTTATTAGTTCTAGAAGTTTTCTGGTGGAATTTTTCAGATCCTCTAAGTATAAAATCATGTCTTCAGCAAATAGTGGTTTGAGTTTTTCTTTTCCTATTCGCGTCCCTTTAATTTCTTTCATCTCTCTAATTTCTCTGGCTAGAGTTTCAAGAACTATACTAAACAGAAGTACTGAAGGCCGCCGCCGCCGCCGCCGCCTCCCGCGGAGCACCATAGAGCAGACGCTTCACCGCGCGATTGAGTTGCCGAATTATATGAAACAGCTGATAAGATGAGTGACAATTTAAAATCCAAGTGATTCGAGAACACGCACTGAGCTCTGACCCGCTGAATTCAAACTCCCGGTCACCTGTTTCCCGCAAACAAACAGCTATGACTCGGCATTAATTCGTCCGGCTGAAACAACTGGTCAGCCCTTCTCATCATACGAAGGTAAATGCCTACCGAGCCTTCATAAGTAGTGGCCACAGGTTTGAAACGGGGCTTGGGAGAGAAGGACCCACCCGTTGAATTGGTCGCCCGGCAAAGGGAAACGACGTCATCAGACTGCTTCAGAGGAGATAACTTCTTTGAAACAGGGGTGTGATCCCATAGCCTTCCCTCTCCACACATCAGGAAAACTCAAGGGCCCCTCCCAGATCTCCCGTGAGTGCTACAGCCAGCCCGAGGGAATCAGAGGTGGTGCAGGCCCCGCGGAGCTAAACTACCGCTCCCACCAGAGCTGACTTCTGAGGTCTCTTGCACCAGCTACGGGGAAGTGGATACTGGAGGGCAAGTAAAATCCGCTGAGGATTCTCAGCCCCAAACGCTACAAGCTTAGGGTCTGAGGGAATGGCAAACTGGAAGAGTGTGCCCAGTCGTTCATGAAAACAGGGCTCCCGGGAGCAGCAGACTTGGCGTGTAGCCAGTATTGTGGTGAGAGGGGCCTGGCTAGAGAAAAAGTGGGAAGTGAATAGACACATGAGGAGGCCCTAGACACCCAGGATTGGAGACTCGCCCAGTCTTGGAGGAGCTGCTGCACAGTGATTGGTTCCCGCGTATGGACAGGAGAAACTTGACCTGGTGGGCACAGCGCCATCTACTGGAAGAGAAGCTAATCAAACTCTAAGACTGCATTTATTAGGTTTTTTTTTTTTCTTTTTTTTTTTCTGATTTGGGTTTTTCTTTCATTTTCATTTTTTTCTTTCTTGTTGTTTTATTAATTTTTTTTTACAAAATATTTTTTTATTTTTTTCTACTAATTTCAATTTAAATTTTTTTAACTATTATTATTATTTTATTTTTTATTTATTTTATTTTTTTTTTAATTGTTCTCTTTTTTAGTTCCTATTGTTTTTCATCGTTAGTCTTTTCATTTTTCTTATCCCCCCTTTTTCCTTGAATTCTACCTGCCTACTCTCATTCTCTTTAGAGACTTCTTCCCTTCCCTTCAAATACCTTTCCTCCCAAGCATCAAATTAATTTATAGGAGTAAACTGTAACTCAGCAGTCAAACAGAACAAGAAGCAACATGAGCAGCTTCAAAAAACAAGAAAGAAAAGGAGTACAAACAATGCAGGACAGCCTAAATATTCAGGAGGACCTAGAGTCATCAGAAAAATGGTCATATAAAGAACTCAAGGAACACCTAAGACAGATGGAATGGAACCTTAAAGAGGATACAAGACAGCAAATTCAAGCAGCGAAAGAACACATTGAGAATGCATTCCATAAACAGTTAAAAGAAGAAGTTAAGCATCTTTATCAGGAGATAGAGATTATAAAAAATAATCAAACAATAATTCTAGAAATGAAGGAAACGATAAACCAAATTAAAATCACAATTGAGAGTATCACTAACAGAGTGGAGCAAGTAGAAACCAGAACGTCAGATAATGAAGACAAAATATACCATCTTGAAAAGAGTCTAGCCAACTCAGAAAGGCTGGTAAAAAATCACGAGAAAAACATCCAAGAGTTATGCGATAACATGAAGAAACCAAACATACAAGTCATCGGGATAGAAGAAGGTACAGAGATTCAAACCAAGGGAATGAGAAAACTGCTGGATGAAATAATTACAGAAAACTTTCCAGAAATAAAAAAGGAAACAGATATACAAATTGAAGATGCATACAGGACACCAAGCACACAAAATCACAGTAGACCAACGACAAGACACATTGTTATGAAGATATCCAATATACAGAACAAAGAGAAAATATTAAAAGCTACAAGAGAAAGGAGACAGATTACATTTAGGGGTAAACCAATACGGTTAACCACGGATTTTTCATCACAGACACTGAAAGCAAGAAGGTCATGGAACAATGTATTTCAAACACTGAAAGACAATGGATGCCAACCAAGAATTCTGTATCCAGCAAAATTAAGCTTCAGGTATGACAACGAAATAAAAATCTTTCATGATAAACAAAAATTAAAAGAATTTGCAGCCAGAAAAACAGCATTGCAAAGCATTTTGAGCAAAACCCTACAAGAAGAAGAAATGAAAAACAACAACCAAAACCATCAGTGGGAAGTGCCTCAGTAAAGACAGAGGGCGAGGGGAAAAACAATCATGGAGAAACAAACTAAAATTTTTTTAAAAAAAGGATAAACAATCAAACATGGATGGAAGTTCAAACCACATATCAATAGTAACTCTGAATGTTAATGGCTTAAACTCTCCAATAAAGCGACATAGGCTGGTATCATGGATTAAAAAAACAAATCCAACAATATGCTGCCTCCAGGAGACACACCTGATTGGAAAAGACATACACAGGCTGAAGGTGAAAGGATGGGAAAAAATATACCACGCACACGGTCCTCGCAAGCAAGCAGGGGTGGCCATCCTATATCGAATAAAATCGACTTCAAGACTAAGTTAATCAAAAGGGATAAAGAAGGTCATTATATACTGTTAAAAGGAACCATTCACCAACAAGACATAACAATTATCAATATTTACGCACCAAATAATGGTGCTGCGACATTCATAAAACAAATTCTCCTCAAATTCAAGAATCAAATAGACCACAACACAATAATTATGGGAGACTTCAACACACCTCTCTCACCATTGGACAGATCCTCCAAACAAAAGTTAAATAAAGAAACTATAGAACTCAATACCACAATCAATAACCTAGACTTAACTGACTTATATAGAATATATCAACCATCATCAAATGGATATACTTTCTTCTCAGCAGCACATGGATCTTTCTCAAAAATAGACCATATATTATGCCATAGGGCAACCCTCAGTAAATATAAAGGGGTGGAGATAATACCATGCATTTTATCTGATCATAATGGAATGAAACTGGAAATCAATGATAAAAGAAGGAAGAAAAAACCCTACATCACATGGAAAATGAACAATATGTTACTGAATGATCAATGGGTTACAGAAGACATAAAGGAGGAAATCAAAAAATTCTTAGAGATAAATGAAAATACTGACACAACATATCGGAATCTATGGGACACAATGAAAGCAGTTTTAAGAGGAAAGTTCATCGCCTGGGGGTCATTCCTCAAAAAAAGAAGAAACCAACAAATAAATGAGCTCACACTTCATCTCAAAGCCCTAGAAAAGGAAGAACAAAACAACAGCAAATGTAGCAGAAGGCAAGAAATAATTAAAATCAGAGCGGAAATCAATGAAATTGAAACAAAAGAAACTATTGAAAAAAATTAACAAAACTAAAAGTTGGTTCTTTGAAAAAATAAATAAGATTGACAGACCTTTAGCCATGCTAATGAAGAGAAGAAGAGAGAGAACTCAAATTACTAACATACGGGATGAAAAAGGCAATATCACAACAGATGCTACAGAAATACAGAAAACAATTAGAAATTATTTTGAAAACCTATATTCCAATAAAATAGAAGATAGTGAAGACATCGATAAATTTCTTAAGTCATATGATTTTCCTAAACTGAGTCAGGAGGATACACACAATCTGAACAGACCAATATCAATGGATGAAATTGAAGAAGCCATCAAAAGACTACCAACCAAGAAAAGCCCAGGACCGGATGGGTATACAGCGGAGTTTTACAAAACCTTTAAAGAAGAATTAATACCAATACTTTTCAAGTTATTTCAGGAAATAGAAAAAGAGGGAGCTCTTCCAAATTCATTCTATGAGGCCAACATCACCCTGATCCCGAAACCAGACAAAGACACCTCAAAGAAAGAAAACTACAGACCAATATCTCTAATGAACCTAGATGCAAAAATCCTCAATAAAATACTGGCGAATCGAATACAAAAACACATCAAAAAAATAGTGCACCATGATCAAGTAGGATTCATCCCTGGGATGCAAGGATGGTTCAACATACGAAAATCAATAAATGTTATTCACTACATCAATAGACTTAAAGATAAGAACCATATGATCATCTCGATAGATGCAGAGAAAGCATTCGATAAAGTACAGCATGCCTTTATGTTCAAAACATTAGAAAAACTAGGGATAACAGGATCTTACCTTGACATTGTAAAAGCTATCTATGCCAAGCCTCAGGCTAGCATCATTCTGAATGGACAAAAGTTGAAGGCATTCCCTCTAAAATCCGGAACAAGACAGGGATGCCCTCTATCTCCACTTCTATTCAATATAGTTTTCGAAACACTGGCCAGAGCAATTAGACAGATGAAAGAAATTAAAGGCATAAAAATAGGAAAAGAAGAACTTAAATTATCACTATTTGCAGATGACATGATTCTATACCTAGAAGACCCAAAAGGGTCTACAAAGAAACTACTAGAACTAATAAATGAATTCAGCAAAGTGGCAGGATATAAAATCAACACGCATAAATCAAAGGCATTTCTGTATATCAGCGACAAAACTTCTGAAATGCAAATGAGGAAAAACACTCCATTCACAATATCCTCAAAAAAAATAAAATACTTGGGAATCAACCTAACAAAAGAGGTGAAAGATCTATACAATGAAAACTACAGAACCCTAAAGAGAGAAGTAGAAGAAGATCTCAGAAGATGGAAAAATATACCCTGTTCATGGATAGGCAGAACTAACATCATCAAAATGGCGATATTACCAAAAGTTCTCTATAGATTTAATGAAATGCCAATCAAAATCCCAACGGCATTTCTTGTAGAAATAGATAAAGCAATCATGAAATTCATATGGAAAAATAAAAGACCCAGAATAGCAAAAGCAATTCTAAGCAGAAAGTGTGAATCAGGCGGTATAGTGATACCAGATTTCAAACTATATTACAGAGCAATAGTGACAAAAACAGCATGGTACTGGTACCAAAACAGGCGGGTGGATCAATGGTATAAAATAGAGGACACAGAGACTAATCCACAAAGCTACAACTATCTTATATTTGATAAAGGGGCTATAAGCATGCAATGGAGGAAGGATAGCATCTTCAACAAATGGTGTTGGGAAAACTGGAAATCCATATGCAACAAAATGAAACTGAATCCCTTTCTCTCGCCATGCACAAAATTAACTCAAAATGGATCAAGGAGCTTGATATCAAATCAGAAACTCTGCACCTGATAGAAGATAAAGTTGGCTCCGATCTACAGATTGTGGGGTCGGGCTCCAAATTCCTTAATAGAACACCCATAGCACAAGAGTTAACAACTAGAATCTACAAATGGGACTTAATTAAACTTAAAAGTTTTTTCTCAGCAAAAGAAACAATAAGAGAGGTAAATAGGGAGCCTACATCCTGGGAACAAATTTTTACGCCTCACACTTCAGATAGAGCCCTAATATCCAGAGTATATAAAGAACTCAAAAAATTAGACAATAAGATAACAAATAACCCAATCAACAAATGGGCCAAGGACCTGAACAGACACTTCTCAGAGGAAGATATACAATCAATCAACAAGTACATGAAAAAATGCTTACCATCTCTAGCAGTCAGAGAAATGCAAATCAAAACCACCCTAAGATACGATCTCACTCCAGTAAGATTGGCAGCCACTATGAAGTCAAACGACAACAAGTGCTGGCGAGGATGTGGGGAAAAGGGTACACTTGTACATTGCTGGTGGGACTGCAAATTGGTGCGGCCAATTTGGAAAGCAGTTTGGAGATTCCTGGGAAAGCTGGGAATAGAACCACCATTTGACCCTGCTATTGCCCTTCTCGGACTATTCCCTGAAGACCTTAAAAGAGCATGCTACAGGGACACTGCCACATCGATGTTCATAGCAGCACAATTCACAATAGCTAGACTGTGGAACCAACCCAGATGCCCTTCAATAGATGAATGGATAAAAAAAAAATGTGGCATCTATACACAATGGAGTACTATGCAGCAATAAAAAATGACAAAATCATAGAATTTTCAGGGAAATGGATGGCACTAGAGCAGATTATGCTTAGTGAAGCTAGCCAATCCCTAAAAAACAAATACCAAATGTCTTCTTTGATATAATGAGAGCAACTATAAACAGAGCAGGGAGGAAGAGTAGGAAGAAAAGATTAACATTAAACAGAGACTTGAGATGGGAGGGAAAGGGAGAGAAAAGGGAAATTGCATGGAAATGAAGGGAGACCCTCATTGCTAAACAAAATTACATATAAGAGGTGTGAGGGGAATGGGAAAATAAACAAAGAGAGAAATGAATTACAGTAGATGGGGTAGAGAGAGAAGTTGGGAGGGGAGGGAGGGGAGGGGGGATAGTGGGGGATAGGAAAGGTAGCAGAATACAAAAATTACTATTAGGGCACTATGTAAAATTGTGGATGTGTAACTGACGTGATTCTGCAATCTGCATTTGGGGTAAAATTGGGGGTTCATAACCCACTTCAATCTAATGTATGAAATATAATATGTCAAGAGCTTTGTAATGTTGTGAACAACCAATAAAAAAAAAAAAAGAAGTAGTGAAAGAGGTCATCCCTGTCTTGTTCTAGTTTTTAGAGGATGTTTTCAATTTTTCTCCATTTAGAATGATGTTGGCCTTGGGTTTAGCATAGATAGCTTTAACAATGTTGAGATATATTTCTGTTATCCCTAGTTTCTTTTAGTGTTTTGAACATGAAGGGGTGTTGTATTTTGTTGAATGCTTCCTCTGCATCTATTGAGTTGATCATATGATTCTTACCTTGATAAATTACATTTATTGATGTGATCAATTACATTTATTGATTTCTGTATGTTGAACCAACCTGGCATCCCTGGAATAGACCCCACTTGATCATGGTGCACTATCTTCATAATATGTTTTTGTATTCAATTTGCCAGAATTTTATTAAGAATTTTTGCATCTATGTTTATTAGAGATATTGGTCTGAAGTTTCCTTTCCTTGATGAGTCTTTGCCTGGTTTTGGAATTAGGGTAATATTGGCCTCATAGAATGAGTTTTGAAGAGTTCCCTCTTTTTCTATTTCATGGAATAAATTGAGAAGTATTGGTATTAGTTCTTCTTTGAAGGTCTTGTAGAACTCAGCTGTGTATCCATCTGGTCCTGGGCTTTTCATGATTGGTAGGCTTTTGATGGCGTCTTCTATTCCATTGCTTGAAATTGATCTGTTTAAATTGTGTACGTCCTTCTGATTCAGTTTGGCCAGCTCATATTTCTCTAGAAATTTGTCATTGTCTTTGATAGTTTCTGTTTTATTGAAGTACAAATTTTCAAAATACTTTCTAGTTGTCTTCTGTATTTCTGTAGTGTCTGTCATGATATTTCCTTTTTCATCACGAATTTTAATAATTTGTGTTTTCTCTCTCCTTCTGTTCATTAGCATGGCTAAGGGCTTATCAACATTATTTTATTTTTTCAAAGAACCAACTTTTTGTTTTGTCAATTTTTTCAATTGTTTTTTTTTTCAATTCCATTGATTACATCTCTGATTTTAATTATTTCCTGTCTTCTACTGCTTTTGGTGTTGGTTTGTTCTTCTTTTTTGAGGGCTTTGAATTATAATGTTAGGTCATGTATTTGTTGACTTTTTCTTCTTTTAAGGAATGAACTCCATGCAATGAACTTTATTTTTAGTACTGCCTTCATAGTGTCCCAGAGATTTTGATATGCTGTATCAGTGTTTTCTTTTCCTCTAGTAATTTTTTTTATCTCCTCTCTGATGTCTTCTGTAATCCACTGTTCATTCATAGCATACCAGGTGTTGAAGTAGCTTCTATTTTTTATTTTAGCATTGATTTCTAACTTCATTCCATTGATCTGAAAGAATGCAAGGTAGTATCTCTACTTTTTTTTTTTTGGTATTTTCTAAGAGTTGCTTTGTGGCATAATATATGGTCTATTTTAGAGAAGGATCCATGTTTTCCTTAGAAGAAAATGTATTCACTCATTAATGGATAAAATATTCTATATATGTCTGTTAAGTCTAAATTATTGATTGTTTTGTTGAGTTCTATAGTTTCTTTGTATAGCTTTGATTTGGAATACCTATTTAGTGATTAAAGAGATGTGTTAAAGTCACCCAGTATTATTGTGTTGTGGTCTATTTGACTGTTGAAATTGAGAAGAGTTTGATGAATGCCGATGCTCCATTGTTTGGGACATACATATTTACAATTGTTAAGTTTTCTTGATGTATAGTTCCCTTAAGTTCTTTATCTCTTCTTACTACCTTTGCCTTGAAGTCTACTTTATCTGATATAAGAATGGAAACCCCTGCTTGTTTACACAGTTCATGTGAGTGCTATGTTTTTTCCAAATCTTTCACCTTCAGTCTGTGGATGTCTTTTCCTATGAGTCTCTGAAGGCAGCATATTGTTGAGTCTTTTTCAAAAATTCGAATCTGACAGTTTATGTCTTGATTCATGAGTTTAGGCCACTAACATTCAGGGTTGTTATTGAGACATGATTTGTTTTCCTGGTCATTTTTGTTTATTTGTAACTTGACTTGGTTTCTCCTTTGATTGTTTTTTCCCTTAATGTAATACCTTCCATTACTGATTTTTTATTATTGTTTTTTATTTCCATCTCAGGGAATATTTGCTGAGGATGTTCTGTAATGCAGGCTTTCTAGTTGTAAATTCTTTTAGCTTTTGTTTATCATGGAAGGTTTTTGTTTCATAATCAAATTTAAAGATTAATATTACTGATATAAGATTCTTGGTTGGCATCCATTTTCTTTCAGTGCTTGGTATATGTTATTCCAGGCCCTTCTAGCTTTGAGGGTCTGGGTTGAGAAATGTGCAGAAACCCTAATTGTTTTCCCTCCATATGTAATCTGATTCCTTTCTCTTGTGGCTTTTAAAATTCTCTCCTTATTCTATATGCTAGGCTTTTGTATTATAATGTGCTTTGGGGTAGATCTATTGTGATTTGTACATTTGGTGTCCTGTAAGCCTCTTGTATTTGATTTTCCAATTCATTCTTCATGTTTGGAAAATTTTTTGATATTATTTCATTGAATAGATTGTTCATTTCTTTGGTTTGTAACTCTATCCCAGTAATTCTTAAATTTGGTCTTTTCATGCTATCCCTTAATTCTTGGATGTTTTGCCCATGGTTTCTTATCATCTTCACTGTGTAGTCAACTTTATTTTCAAGATTATATGTTTTGTATTCATTGTCTGAGGTTCTGTCTTCCAAGTGATCTAATATAATCTGTTGGAGATGCTTTCTATTGAGTTTTTTATTTGGTTTATTGTTTCCTTCATTTCAAGGATTTCTGTTTTTTTTTTTTTTTCCAGAATCTGTATCTCCTTATTGAAGTAATCTTTGTTTCCTATATGGGCTTATGTAGCTCTTTATCAAAATGATCTTCTGCTGCCTGTGTTTGCTGTCTTATATCATAATCCATCAATTCACAAAACATTTTAATTATATATATCCTGAACTCATTCTCTGACATTTCTTCTGTTGTGTTGGCCATGGATTCTAATAATGTAGTATCTTCATTTATTTGGGGTACTTTCTTCCCTTGTTTTTTGTTTTGTTTGTGTATCTTCCCTTCTCGCACTGAGGATCTGAGTTACAGTTTTTACCCTATAGGCTTATAGTGTCCCTGCAGAGTTTCAACACCTCTTTTTTAAGGAGGAGATTAATATTAACAGATCCCCCAAACAATATACAGCTTTAAACCAAATAGCTCCTATTAAGATTTTTACGGTTTTGTCACAATATATAGAAATGATGAATTCAATTATTATCTACAATATAAACAGTAGGTTTGCAAAAGGGTCTACAGTTTCTGATGGTGGACAAAGAGAGAACTGTGGGTGGGGTGTAGGATGAGATGTTAAGAAAGGAGGAGGTGAGGATATAGAGTTATTAGCTCTTATGAAGCATAAAAGAGGAATCAGAAGAGGTTGACTAGTAGCAGAAGAAAAGAGAAAAGGAGATTTTGAGGACACAAGTAAGTGGGAAGATAATAGAGAGAATACAAAAAAGCAAACAAACATAAAAATTAAGAAAAATAAAAAATGTAAAAATAGAAGGTAAAGGAACATATAACACTATTGTAATATATTATTATTATTTTTTTAAAGAGAGAGAGAGGAGAGAGAGTGAGAGAGAGAGAGAATTTTTTTTAATATTTATTTTTTAGTTCTCGGTGGACACAACATCTTTGTTGGTATGTGGTGCTGAGGATCGAACCTGGGCCGCACGCATGCCAAGCGAGCACGCTATCGCTTGAGCCACATCCCCAGCCCATGTAATATATTATTTAGACAACTCAGTCTTTAGTAGCCTAATGTATGAAAAGTACTTGGTTTCATAAATGTTGGGGATGTGAAGGTATGAGATGACAGAGACAAAAGAAAAAAAGAAAAGAAAAAAATCTTGAAGGAAAATACAGGATTGTTTTTGTTGGAGTTCAGTATCTTTTCTGCTTCCTTTCTTATCCAGTAGGTAGGTTCCTCTGTTGTCTGCTGGTATCTCCACCCACAGGGTGGTGAAGGTTATTAGGATGGGAGGATTGGTTTAGAGGCAGAACTCCTGGAGGTGGGGTATAGTGCTTTGCCAGTCCTGTCGTAAGACAGTACCCCAAGATCTCCTTTGGGGCCCACTTGTGTGATGAGGGTGCCTGGTCTTATCTTCTTATATTGCCTGTAGACCTCACAATTCCCAGTCTCTAATTTAGTCTGTAAACTGTATCTCGCTCACCCACTCCCTTTCTACTTCCCAATCAAGAACTTCTCTCTCAAGATGTAAATGACTTGTGGGCTCTGCTCTGGGGCCTGAGCATCTGTCATGTTTAGTAGGTCAGGACCAGGCTTTGTGAGCTGCTGACTGAAAGGAAAGTGAGGAACTGGGAGAAAGCAAGAAATGAAAAATAGAAACCAGGTAGAGATACACATGAGAGTTTATTTGTCAGAGCTGACAAATAAAGGCATGTGTCTTCATAGATAGAGAGAGGCACTACAGGCTTGGGGTTTGGGATTTTATGGGGCAGGCTTGGGGATTAGAGCCTAGTAGGTCCTAATTTGGGTGGTTAAGGGTGGGATTGGTATGAAGGAGTTGTGATACACCCTTGGACAGGAAAGAACATAGGAGGTGAAGGGTTGGGTTGGTATGAGGGAGTGGTGAGCCTGTCTCAGAAATGTCCTTGGGTGGGAAAGCAAAATTTTTCTTGAAATGGTGGCTGTCACTTAAGATACTAAGCAAGGACCTTACACCGACCAGCCAAGTAGCTGCAAGCACTGTGCCGGGTTAGTGGCTGCTGGGCAGAGGGGAGAGTTAGGGGACTATGGTATCTTGATATTGCTTCTAGGCCCCAGCCAGTGTTCCAAGCTGGGAGTTGCTCCAACTAAAGATGGTGATGGATAACCCAAGATGGCGACAAATGTATCCCAAGATGGAGGTGGTTGCTTTCAGAGATGGTGTGTTGGGGAGGGCTGGGCAGTGGTGTTGGGTGGCATGTTTGTAGATGCAGTTCTGTGGCATACAGTATTGTGTTGGGCGGCTGTCTCCAGACCCTGTCTGGTGTTCCCTGATGCACAAAGGGGACTAGGGCAACGTTTGCAGTGTCCCACGGTGGAGGCAATCAGGGGAGCACTATGCTGGTGCCGCAGTCTTGGCTGGGCACAGAATCACGAGCCACCACAGCTTTGTAGATTCAAACAGCAATTCTTTATTCCCGAACTCACACCGGCCTCTACACACACGTTCTGGGGAAATCCAAGTTCTGCTGCCGCCCAATTCACCTACTCCACGAGGCTTTTTTCTCCAATACTTTCTGAATCTCACAAGAACTCAATGGGAACTCAAGGATCAGGCGTGCCTGAGGCAGCAGGATACTCCCTATTCCCCCGCAGGGTACACCTTAAACCTGGAACTTCCCTAAACCCAGATTGTCTTAAACCAGGAACGCCTTAAACCCAAATTATCCTAAACGGGGATACTTCCTAAAACCTGCAGGATACACCCGAAACCTGGATCCACCCTCGTCCTTGAGCAGGGTCACCTTTCTCAAACACACATGCAATGTCACAGCGAATTTCCAAGGCAAGTCCATTTAACATGGGGTGCGCTGGCAAGGAAATTTCGATGCATCATTCCTACTTGGCAATGGCCCTCAGCATGTGATCATATGTTATGAAATCTCTCTGGGCCTCATATTCTTAATTGTATAATAGGAAGAATATCACCTACCTCATAGGCTTGTAGGAATTCAATGAGTTTGTATTCATGAAGCATTTAAAGCAATTCAATCCAAGCACATGGTAAATACTATTAAAAAAATCCCCATCTTCAATTATAATAATGAAGACTCCAATTACTTCTCATTTCATTTAAAATAAAATGCAAAACCCTCCTTATTATGAACATTTAAAGCTCTATGTTGTTTTGTTCCATACCTACCTCTTTAACTGATTACTTATAACTCTTCTCTGAGCTCACCATGCAGCCACACTGGTCTTCCTTTGAGTCTTTGAGAGACAGCCTGTTCTTGCCTCTACCTTGCCCTAGAACACTCTTCCTCCAGATCCTTGTTTAGCCTGCTCACTCTTTATCAGTTAAGGGCTCTTCCTCCCAACCTCTACTGGTTGCTGGGAATCAAATTCAGGTTCTTGTGAATGCTAAGTCCATACTTTACTCTTGAGCTACACTCCCAGACCAATTCAAGGGTCTTTGGAAACACTATCTCTTCAGAGAAGGTTTGTATGACTGATTTATCGAAAAATCACCCTACTTCTCCCTCAAGCATACTTTGTTCCCAGATCTCTAATATTTTTTAAGAGTTTTCATAATCTGTAATTATCTTACATGAGAGAGACTCCACTCTCCAGATACAAATATATACACCAAAGCCACGTCCTAATTCTCACCTCTTCCAGCCACACCCTACCACTTCAGTTACCACTCAATTAATCCCTATCAGAGGATTAAATTACTGATTAGGTTAAGACTTACAAACCAATTATTCTTCCTCCAAACCTTCTTGCATTATCTCACATGTGAACATTTGGGGGACACCTCACATCCAAACCATGACAATGGTGGAGAGATTAACTCGGATAAATACAACAGCTGTACTTCTCCACACTAACACCTATGAGGTAGTGCTAGTACAGTAATGCTGTACTTGAAGGGCTTTCTGTGCTGAGCTCCATACTCCTGGAAAAAAATTCAATGCCATAATATTGTTACTCTTCTAGGGTTTTGCTTTAGGTTGGTTATATAAATACATTTGTTGGCCCCCATGATCAGGCATCAGTCAGAAGTGGCCCCGTGGCAATGTGAACAAAAGTTACCCAGAACATTCTTAAGGGCTTTACTAGGTCAGGATATTAAGGAGGCCACATAAATACTCCCTGTCTTCCACATCCAGCCCCTGCTAAGAATATCTTATAATTGCATTTGAATGAGACTTTGATTCTTCCAAGCTTGGTTTGTGCATGTTTTCCCAGCATTTTTTTTTTTTTTTTAGGCTTGGAACATTTCCTGAACTGGTCATTATTAGCTATTGACCTAGAACAACATGCAGTATGAAATAGAATATTTTGACAAATCTGTCAGAATGCAGAATCTCTGTTTTCTGTCTCTGACTCTTAGCCAATTATTGGGAGCTCTGAGTTTCTATTTTATTTGTTGCTATAAAGGTTGGATTAGAAATATTTTCTTGGTCCATTATAATTATATATAGTAGTAGAATTCATTGTTACATATTCATACATGCACTGTTTTATTTACTTTTTTTGGCTATTATGGCAGAAATACCTGATAAAAACAATTTTTGAGGAAGAAAAGTTTATTTGGTGCTCATGGTTTCAGAGGTTTAAGTCCTAGGTGATCAGCTCTGTTGCTCTGAGCCCAAGGTGAAGCAGAACATCATGGTGGAAGAGTGTGGAGAAAAAAAGCAATTCAGATCCTGGCTACCAAGAAGCAAAAATAGAGCTCATGCTCACAAGGCACAAAATATATGCCCCAAAGACACACCTCCAGTGTCTTACCTCCTCCAGTCACATCCTATCTGACTACAGTTACCACCCAGTTAATTCATTCAGGTGAGTTAATGCACTGATTAAGTAAAGGCTCTCATCACCCAATCATGCCACTTCCAAATTTTCTTTCATTGTGTCATACATGAATATTTGAAGGATACCTTATGTCTAAATCATAATATGCATGCAAGTTTAACAATATAATATGTTCAGGTTTTGTTTTTTGTTTTTGTGGTGCTGTGGATTAAACCCAGAGTCTATGTATGTAAGGCAAGCACTCTACCAACTGAGCTATATCCCCAGCCCAATTTGCTCAGCTTTATTCTCAAGTGTCTTCCTCTTTTATTTTTAACAAAAATGGGTTACACGAATAACATGCAGGTGGTTTTAAAAAAATCTTAAGTGATGTTGTGGACAGAGCCTAAACTGACTCCCAGTGATTTTCATAAATTTGTGTAGATTTCCCTTTGAGTGTAAGTGAAACCTATGACTTGCTTCTAATCAATAGAATGTACCAGAGATGATGGAATATCATTCTTGTGGCTCTTATGTTACATACTAACACAAGATTATTCTATACATGGCAGACTTGGTCAGATAAGAGTCCTCAAAAGAGGTGCTGGGTGCTCTCATATGTGAGATACTCTCCTGCCAAACTTGAAGAGGCAAACTTCCAAGGTGACCTGCCTCTGGAGAGGGCCATATGACCAGGAACACATGGTCCTACAACTACAAGGAACTAAATTCTGCCAACAACCAAGTAAACTTGGCAGAGGACCCTGAGCTCCAGGAAGAAACATTGCCTAGCTAATTGTTTTAGTCAGCTTTTTCACTGCTGTGACTAAAAGATCTGACCAGAACAATTTTAGGGGGCGAAAAGTTTATTTGAAGACTCACGTTTCAGAGGTCTTAGTCCATAGAAGGCTGGTTCCGCTCCTTGGGGCTTGAGGTGAGGGAGAACATCATGGCGGAAGAGTGTAACAGAGGGAAACAGCTCACATAATGATCAGGTGGCAGAGAGAGAGAGTCCCTCTTCTCTCCAGATACAAAATATATACTCCATAGCCATGCCCCACAATAAGTGACTTCTGCCAGCTATACCCCACCTGCCCCCAATCACCGTTCAGTTAACCCCATCAGGGATTAATTTGCTAATTAGGTTAAGGCTATAACTCAATCATTTCTCCCCTGAACCTTCTTGCATTGTCTCACACGTGAGCTTTTGGAGGAGACCACACATCCAAACCATAACATGTTTAACATCTTGCAACCCTTTACAGAGGACCCAGCTAAGCTCTGCTCAGACTTCTGACTCTCAGAATTCTAAGCTTAAAAAAAGCATGATGTTTTTAAGCTGCTAAACTTGTTATATTTTGTTATATAGCAATAAAAAACAAACTCAAGTACCAATTTTTTTTACATGCACACACACAAAGCAGTTGTAAGTGAGTTTTATGATGTCAAACACAATGTAGTCAGTTTATATGTGAGACTTATGTGGAAAAGAGTTGGAGAGAGATTCTCTATTTTCCAAAGTAAATGTGGGAACGTATATGGGAATGTCATGTAGGGCATATATGGGAAAGATATCCATGCTAAATAAGGTTGATTTAGACAAGTTACTTGGGAAGGTGTGAATTTCTCTCATAGACTAGAGAGCTTTGGCAGAAAAGTAATCCTAATGGGACTGTTAAATAAAATCTATATGAGGTCATTGATTAGACTGAGTTGAAATAGCTAAATTCAGTTGTGGCCAACATGATAAAGAAGTGTCCTCTGTTTTAACCCTTATAAGAAAAATAATCTGATACTGACCAATTCCTTTCTGGTACCTTGTTGGTGCTCTCTTCAGCCCCTTTCTAACTATAGTCAACTTTCTCTGCCCTGCTCCAGAGAATACGTTTTCTGAATTTTTAGAGTTGTCACCCAATTTATGAATTGCAAATAAAATCTAATTAGATCTTTAAACTAAATTTGTTGCAATCTTGTCTTTCAACAGGGCTTCTTTTTGTTGTTTTTACATAAGGCAGTGAGACTACCTCTCCCCTTCCCCTTGTGATTAGAGAGAGGAAGGGAGACCATAGCCAAGAGGATACCAGGGACAGCCCAGTCCTCCCTTCTCTTGAGCAACATTAAATACAGAGGTGTACAGCCATTTGAATGTGTTCCCAAGCTGAGAATCAGTGAAAAGGATTGATAGGTACATAATTATTTCAGTGGGGAGACATCAGGAGCCTGATTTGGAGTAGGGGGTGCAAAGCAAGAAGTAAAGCAAAAGAATAGAGTTGGGACAAGGAGGTGGTGTCCTGGGTTGGCCTGGGGAAAGATCAGGTCTCCCCCCACCCCATATCCTTATCAATGGAGAAGAGTGGGCCTGAGTGACAGGAGAGGGTAAGACAACTAGCCCAGTGGCCACGATGCCTGAATCCCTGATTTCCCTCCTTTACTCCATTCTCTCAACATTTCTCCTTCCAATACACAGGCGCCCCCAGTACAGTCCCCTGGTAATCATGACCCCTTCAGTAAAGAAGTGCTGGAAGGTTGTCTGTAGCTGGGGTTAGCTGTGGGCAACTGCCTTTGTGAGGCACCTACCCACACAGCAGGACAGGTTGGGGAAACAGTCAAGTGTACTCTCTTTACCCTGGGCAGCTAGATGCCAGTTCTTCTTTTAATAAAGGAGCCTTCACACAAGCTCCAGCTATAAATGAGAGCATTAAGAAAGCTATTAGAAATTCAACAGAGGATTTCCTGTGAGGCTGAAGCTGAGACTAGAGAATAGGCTCTGTCCTGATACCCAACCTTTCCTTCCCTCATCCTTGGGGTTGGTGGCAGGAGTGGGGGGGTCCTATGGAAACATAATCAAATGAGACTGGCCTTGACAAGAAGAAAACATTGAAAAAAAGCAAAGGAGCCCATTCTCTCATGTACAAACAGAGCAAGTTCTATTATTACGCAACTAGAGATTTTTATAAAAGTAAATGACCATTCAACGTGAAGTCAGTTCAAGATACAGGTGAATATTTAGATAATAACAGAAATTCCACCTAGAATCATTGATATTCCTCTCTCAGATGAACAAGTGTGGGAAACCAGTTCTCAAAGATGGAAGCTAATCTCAGCCCAACTCTCATCCATTTCCGATTCTCTTGGTCATGAGCTTTATCTTTGGAATCTCAGAGTTGGAATGAAGCTTTTGATACATGAAAGAAAACAAAAGGTAGAAATCTGGCAGTTTGTTTTTAGATAGTGTCACAATGTTCCTGCTTCAAACGGGTCTCCTTAAATTGGCCTCATCATATTGTCCTTGGCATCAAAACGGTTGTGTCAAAAAAGCTTCATCAACAGATCACACACTCAAAACAGAAAACAGGTACAACCTTACCTCAACACAAGCGTGGCTGTCATGCCATCTGCCCTTGCAAATGTGCATCACTGACATCCACGCTAATTAAATCAAGTCGATTAGAGTTCAGCAATGACCTAATCCCATGTCTTACACATCAATAGCTGTTTGTTTATATCAGTTAGCAGAACAGGGCAGCCAAGCCATAGAAGTAATTTAGGTAGCACTTTCTAAACAATGTAGATCAACTTAAAGTGAGGTAAGTGACTCATGGTGGAATAATGAGATCAAACCTATAATAAATAATGTCTGTGAATGGAAAAGAATGTGACAAGGATAAAACATTCTTAATAGAGTTATTTTAATACTTCAGATAAATTAATCCCAGTAACAACTACTTCTTGAGTGCCTGTTATGGACCAGGCACAAAAAATCTCTACCTTTCACTTATGGGGAGGGATAATAGAAACATTGAGAATTAAATTGTAGGATGTCAGAGGTGATAAGTGCTCTGAAGAAAAAATAAAGCAAGAAAGAAGGACATGTCACACCTAATTTGTCAGCTAATCTTGATGGTTTTACTTTCAAAATATATTCAGAATTTGTACTTTCTCCATTTCTGTTGCTCAGACCAAGCCACTAGTGTATTAGTGGCCTCTCAATTATTCTCCCTGCTTTAACTTGCCCTCTTTCAGTTAATTCTCAATACAGCATCCAGGAACAATCTGCTAAAAAGTTGGATGGTTTCATTCATCTCCTCTACACACTTCGATAGTCTACATCATCACAAGAGTAAAAGTTTAAGACTTCAAGGCCCTGCATTTGCTGACCTCTGTTTTCTCTTTGTGTTTGTGTTCACCTCTAACTACACTCCTTCTGGTCCAGCCCCACTGGCCTGCTTGCCTGTCCTTTAATCCTGGGTATCTCCTGTCTCGGGGCCTTTGCTCTGGCTATTTCTATAGTAGGAGTCAGCTCAATTGTTCTTTTTGCCTTGAATATCACCAGCTCCTGTGTCATCTCTGGTGTGGTGACTGTTCTTGCATGCTGCAGTCCGGCTGCAGCAAAATAGCCGGGGGGTGACGAGCAACTTGTGTACATTGATACAGCAGGAGTGGGAGCCGTTTATTGTAGGACAGGAGGGGTATATATACATTCCACACAGCTTATCTTAATTAACATAAACTAGCAGTCAACCAATAAGGAATCTCCACACTTAATGGCTTGCTGGCGTTACTTCACAAACCACTCCCTCTGGCAAAAAGCCAGGAGCCATCTTGACTTGTTTACAGACCCTAACACTTGCACAAAGCAGAATAAACAGGGGTTTGACCTCAGTGATCACCTATTACCAGTTATTTTGGCCATGCTATGGAGGCCACATTAAGAGGGACAGCAGTTACATTGTGTCCTGCTTTGTGCATCACTGCTCCAGTCTGGTGTCTTCCTGATGGTCCCCTTGTCTCCTCTGCACCAAGACCCTGTCACTCCATCTTGGTGACATCCACTTGAGCTGCCTTGGTACTGTTCCTTCCTTCTGACTCAGATCGGGAGTATTTCTAACTGAAGCCTGTCAAAATTCACCCGTGCCTCATACGTAGGAGGCAGAATTTTGATATCGCTAGCTTGAGAGTGCAACTTCAATTTAAGGTTATAATAAATAGCAAAATGAGGCCAAACATATGTATAAAATTTTACCTTAGAGCTGTAATGACCCTCAGGGTGGAGTGGAAGTTCTCCACTCAGCTCCTTATTGCAGGAAGACATCTTCCTTCTCCCATTCCCTCTTGAGTCCTGAAGTGCAGGAAAGGTTATTTAAATTGGATATTTAGAAGATTACTTGCACTGCTCATGATGGAGTTACTCATTGGCGTGGCTCTCTGCAGAGATCTACACTTCTCTTGTCTGCATCTTGCCCCAGTTGCAACTCTGTTAAATTCTGTTATCCTTCCCTCTCTCAGTCCCTTTCATGTAGCTGGTCTTAGGGTTGTAATATTAAATACTTAAGTATAGGCTTGGGGTGGGGGACATATGAGGACATGGTTCTAGCTTTCCAGAGTTCTTGTCAATAGTTTCATTTGCCAGGTATTTATATATGTAATGCATATATGCATACATAAGTGTATATATAATGCATCTATCTATCTATCTATCTATTTTTGCTCCATGATATTGGAGATTCCAGCAGGGAAAAATTGAATGGCTGCAGGCTGGAATCATCTGGAGGATGCAATGACTTAAAGGGTAGGCTCAGCTAGATATGTCAAGAGGTGCATCTATATGCATCCTTTCCATGTGGCATGGAAACAATGATTTTGTGGCACATTAAAATGCCGTATAATGCTATCTAAAATATAGCTGCTGAGTGAAGAAAAATAGCTTTCACAAACTCCATGTTTTCAAGTCTGTCAGCCCTCATTTAGGAAATTGTTACTCTTATTTTCACATATAATTCCAACTGGGGTGCATTGTATGTTACATGGCCTATAGCAAATTATATGCAATCAATTAGACAGGCAAGGCTGGCTGCTACAGGCAGGTGAATAGACAGGGCAGTAGCTGTCAGATTTGTACTGGGGTTGCAGAATCATTTTTAATTAATTAGAGGAGGCATATAAATCACGACTGCAACTCCAAAAGAACAACAGTGTGAATCATTGAGCATAAGGATCAATACATCTACACAATTTGCCAGCCCTTCAAGACAGTATAGTGTGGTAGGGGACTGATTTCATTTAATTTTCTGGACAAGGACACAGGTTTTATAGTGAGACATTCTTGGCTTTATATTCCTATTTCTGTTACTTAATGTCTGACTCCTTGGTTCTGTAAAGTAAATAAGGTCAACTTATCAGACCAGTCTCATAGTTTTTTTTTTTGGCAAGGTAAAAATGGGAGATTAGATGAGGTAATGTCTGTAGGGCATAATGTGGAATGGTAAGAGTTGATAAACAATTGTTCCATCTCCCAGAGTCACTGATGACCCTGAATCTGAAAGAGAAGGGCTCATTATCATACAGACCCTCACTTTCTTATGGAAACAAGGAAGGTAGGGTTAAATATTTAGATTTTAAGAATCATAAATAAAACACTGTTATTGGACAGGGTCCTGATGGAAACAGACAAGTCAAAATAAGTCATTTGTGGTACATTGATGCTTGGGCAGGTCATAGGGAAACCACTGGATGAGTGTGGAAGAGAGTGGCGGGTAAGAAAGAATTAGACTCCTAAGTCTTAGGTGAGGAAGGAACATTACCAGGACTGGACACAGTGAGGCTATGTGCAGAGTGAGCTGAGAGCTTCCAGGGAGGTATGAGGCCCACCCCTTGGGGAGGGAGGTGGAGTAATAAACAGTCTGGCCTCACTCCAGTCTTTCTAATCTGTTGCTACCATGCCCACTGAAGCCCTCAAATAGCCAGTGGGAAGAGAAGTTTGTGTATGAAGTCTGTGCAAGTTGGCCTTCTGGGGCTTGGAACAGAGTGAACAAGAGTATCCTTTTCATCTCTCAGACAAAGAAGATGAAAAGATAAACAATATGCAGTATGTAAAACTTAAAACAGAACTTTTGCAAACAAGATAAAAGGGCCTTCTCCATCTGGGTTTGTGAGTGTTCTCTTCTCCCTTTCCTTCCACCTGTCCCCCACCTCCCCTACCCCATGTCTGTCATGTAGCAGTGATTTGAGATGAGTTTAGACCTCTGTTAGCTTTTCATCACTGTGACAAAAATACTCAAAACAAGAACAACTTAGAGGAGGAAAAGTTTTTCTTGAGTTGACAGTTTCAGAGGTTCAGTCCATGGTTCACAGGTTCCATTGATGTGCCCAAGGTGAAACAGAACATCATGGTGGAGGGGTGTGGAACAGGAGCTCCTTGTCCACCCTGACCCTCCTCTTCCAGCCATGCCCCACCTGCCTACAGTTGCTACTCAGTTCATTCAAACTAGGATGAATGCTTTAGGTTATAGTTCTCACAATCCAATCATTTCATCTTGCATTAACACAGGTATTTTGGGGAACATCTCATTTCCAAGACCATAGTAGATTTTGCAGTGAAATGTTTAATGTAGATATTTTTCTTGTTTCTGATTATTGCTGTTCTCATTAAACAGCCCTATTAGATGAAGAACTGTGTTAAAAACTCTGGGAGAAACAGACTAGGTGGGAGATTCCATCCTTGTTTTATAAGAACTTGCTGTCTAGTTAAGGAGGACCATGATACTGGGAAATATATGATAATGTATAATTTAAAAAGTGGCAGAAATTCCAAAGAAGGACACCTTGGAGGACATGGTGCAGAGGAGGGAAGGTTTGTTGGAGAGGAAAGCACAGTTGAGCTGCACTTTGATGGTGGGTAGGTTAGGAAAGCCTTCTAGATAATCTTTAGCAATAAATTTTTGCCTCCAGCACCACTGGCCAGAAGAACAAATATTACCCAGTGAGCAAGGTTATCAGACTTGGAGGAGTTAAAGGACCTTAAGACTGGTTTAGGGGAAAATGTATAGTGAATCTAGGGAAAGCAGTAGGTTTGTTTTTAAATTTGCTGTCTTAATAGGTCTGGAATATCATGCAAAGAGACCAGAACAATTCCTAATGTTGAATTTTTTGATTACCATAGAATTTTCAAACTTGACCATGTTTAATCAAATAATTTTTGCCAGTTTTTCTAACTGCTGAATTTGCAATAAGGTGCGGTGAATCTCAAAATAATAAGTTTGATGGATTTACATTAATTAATATGGTTACAGGGATTTAGCTGATTCTGTCTTCCTGATACTGAACTTTTAATTAACTAACAATGAACATAAAAATAGAAATTAACAGTATAATTACACTTAGGAATATAAAAACAATTACGATGTATTTTCAAGGTCTGACTTTCAAATGAGCCTTCACAAACATTTGAAAACATTAATATCATATTTTGTATGTGAAATAAACTATTGACTTGATTTTGTATTCTTAGGATTTCTATAATAAATTTTTAGTGCCCTTGTGTGGCACCTTTTAAAAGTTCTCCTTAGCTAAATTCAAGATGCTTCTTCCTTATATATGTGCTATTACTTGATTTATCAAGTCTTCTAGCAGCCTATGCATTTGCTGTGGTTTAGATATGAAGTGTCCCCCAAAAGCACATGTGTGAAACAATGCAAGAAAGTTTAGAGGTGAAATGATTGAGTTATGAGTCTTAATCAGTGAAGTAATTCCCTGATAGGCTGGTAACTGTAGGCAAGTGGGGTGTGGATGGAGGAGGTGGATCTTTGGGGAGCATTCCTTTGGGGTATATATTTTGTCCTTGTTGAGCAGGGCTCTCTCTGCTTCCTTCCTTCCACATCATTCCACCATGATGTTCTGCCTGACTTGGAGCTACCTGCTATGGACTGAGACCTCTGAAACTGTGAGTGACAAATAAACTTTTCCTCTGCTAAGATTGTTCTTGTGAGGTCTTTTGCTTACAGTGGCATAAAAGCTGACTAAAACAGCTTTGAAGAAGGAATAAAAGTTACACACTGAGGGTTGACCCCATGACAGTCACAATAAACACAGGTTTGTAAAGAACCTTCTACCTACCAATCCTTTTTTATACTTGATTTTATTACTATACACAGCAACCTAGTGGAAAGTTAATATCACCTCCATTTTATATTTGAGGACCTTGAGTCTCAGAGAAGGCAAGGTTGCAAAGTCAGAGGGCTATAAACAGACAGAGTTGGGGTTTGCACCTGGAACCATCTAGCTCTTTATCCCGTACCTCATTACTTTTGTTTTTAAAACTAAATTCTTTGCTGAATTAATTCTTAAAAGTTCAAAACACTTTATTAGCATCTTACAAATATTTTATAGACAATGATTATTTTTTTACCTTGGGGCATACCAAACAAAAATATGGAAAACCACATATTTCCTCTCCCATACCCAGGAAGAATTTAGGACTAATGCCTAGGTTTTCTTGAATGACTGACCACCTCCCTAAAGATAAAAAATCAAACTTGCGAATCAACCTAACAAAGGAGGTGAAAGATCTCAACAATGAAAACTACAGAATACTAAAGAAATAATTTAAAGAAGACCTTAGAAGATGGAAAAGATCTCCCTTGTTGTTGGATAGGCAGAATTAATATTGTCAAAATGACCATACTACCATAAGCATTATACAGATTTAATGCAATTCCAATCTAAAACCCAATGATATTCCTCATAGAAATAGAAAAAGCAGTCATGAAATTCATTTGGAAAACTATGAGACCCAGAATAGCTAAAGCAATCCTTAGCAAGAGTGAAGCAGGTAGCATCACTATACCAGACCTTAAACTATACTACAGAGCAATAGTAACAGAAACCAGTATGGTATGGCATCAAAGTAGACTGGTAGACCAATGGTACAGAATAGAGGACACAGAGACTAACCTACATAATTAAAAACATACATTGGAAAAAAGAGAGCCTCTTCAACAAATGGTGCCAGGAAAACTGGAAATCCATATGCAACAAAATGAAATTAAACCCCTATCTCTCTCCATGCACAAAACTCAAAGTGGATCTAGTACCTAGGAATTAAATCAGAGACCATGTGTCTAATAGAAGGAAAAGTAGACTGTAATCTCCATCATGTTTAATTAGGCCCCTACTTCCTTAATAAGACTCCTATAGTGCAATAATTAAAATCAAGTATCACATAAATGGGATAGATTCAAACTAAAAAACTTCCTCTCAGCAAAAGAAACAATCTGAGAGGTGAATAGAGCCTACAGCTTGAGAGCAAATTTTTACCACTTGCACATCAGATAGAGCATTAATCTCTAGGGTATATAAAGAACTCAAAGATAACACCCAATCAATAAATGGGCCAAATGAACAGACACTTCTCAGAAGGCAATATATAATCAATCAACAAATATATGAAAAAAATGTTCAATATCTCTAGCAATTAGAGAAATGCAAATCAAAACTACTCTAAGATTTCGTCTCACTCCAGTCAGAATGGCAGGTATTAAGAATACAAACCACAGTAAGTGTTGGCGAGGATGTGGGGGAAAAGGCACACTCATAAATTTCTGGTGGGACTGCAAAATGGTGCAGCAGATATGGAAAGCAGTATGGAAATTCCTTGGAAAACTGGGAATGGAACCACCTTTTGACCTAGTTATCCCACTCCTTGGTCTATACCTAAGGGGCTTAAAAACAGCATACTATAGGAACACAGCCACATCAATGTTTATAGGAGCATAATTCACAATAGCTAAACTGTGGAACCAACCTAAATGCCCTTCAGTAGATGAATGTATAAAAAAATGTGGCATATATATATATATATATACACACACACACACACAATGGAATACTATTCAGCAATAAAAGAGAATAAAATATGGCATTTGCTGGTAAATGGATAGAGTTGGAGAATATAATGCTAAGTGAAGTTAGCCAATCACAAAAAAATGCTGAGGGCCATTACCAAGTAGAAATGACGCATCGAAATTGCCTTGCCAGCGTACCCCATGTTAATTTCGCTGTTGACTTTGCATGTGTGTTTGAGAAAGGTGACCCTGCTCAACGACCAGGGTGGATCCAGGATTAGGGTGTATCCTGCAGTTTGAGGAAGTATAGTATCCCGGTCCTTGGGTTTAGGGCGTTCCCAGTTTAAGACCTTGGGTTTTAGGGAAGTTCATGTTGAGGATTATTGCTGCTGGAAATAGGGCGTTCCTGCTACCTGAGCTCCCTTGGAGTTCTCGTGAGATTCAGAGAGCATTTTGGGAAAAAAGCCTCGTGGAGGAGGTGAATTGTGTGGCAGCAGAACTGGGATTGCCCCAGAATGTGTGTAGAGGCCGGTGTGAGTTCGGGAATAAAGAATTGCTGTTTGAATCTACAAAGCTGTGTGGTGGCTCGTGATTCTGTGCCCAGCCAAGACTGTGGCATTTGGTGGCCCGTACGCGGAGCGTCTGAAACTTGGAGGTAAGTGAAATTCCTCGCCCCTGAGGGAAGGCGAGAGAATGGGTGACTATTTTAAAAAACAATGTGTTCTTGTTTTGATTTATTTCGTTTTTGTTTCAAGCTGCCTGTCCCTAGAAATTTCTCAGGCAAACTGGGAAAAATGGATGGCTCAAGGTTTGAAGTTTGTCAGCCCAGAGAAAGAGAAAATTGATACAGCGAATTTTTATTCAGTTTTTGTTTCATTCAGTTGCGGTTTTGTTTTGTGTTATCTTATTGGGTTGCGTTATCTTTATAGAAGATTAGAAATTAGTAAAAAAGAAACTGAAAAGGTGTTAAGTAAATTGTTAGAGATTCAGACCATGGAGAAAGGCATTTTTGATCAAGCAAAAGAGAAGATCTCTCGAGCTAGTCAGAGAGAGGAAGAAAATTTAAAGGAAAAGGGGTTATTAGGAAAAAGGCCACAACAAGAGGCTGTTACTAACTCCGTTTTATTACCAGAGGGTGTAATTCAACCAACAGCCCCACCGATGGAAACAGCTGAGTGGCCCTCAAACCCCGTAGTTGATAAGTGGGATCCTGAGACAGGACCTCAAAGATTAGCATGCCCTGTACTTGAACAGGTAGGAGGGCAGCGAATTCACCGTGCTTTAGATTTTAAAACAGTGAAGCAGTTAAAGGAGGCTGTAACAACCTACGGTCCCCAAGCTCCCTTCACGGTAAGCATGGTCGAATCCATTACTAACTTGGACATGACGCCAGCAGATTGGGCTAGCATGTGTAAATCTGTGCTAAATGGAGGACAATATTTGTTATGGAAAGTTGCCAATGAGGAATTTTGCACGGAGACAGCTAGGCGAAATGCAGCAGCCAGTTACCCTCAAAGAAATCTAGATATGCTTTTAGGAAAAGGACCTTATGAGGGTCAACGGCAACAAATTGAATATGATCCTGCTATATATGCACAAATTGCTGCAGACGCAGTTAGGGCATGGAAGACTTTACAAGGACATGGAGATTCACAAGGTCAGCTATCTAAGGTAATACAGAGACCTAATGAACCTTACGCTGACTTTGTAGATAGGCTTATTCAAACAGCCGCCAAAATTTTTGGGGATACAGATCAAGCAATGCCATTAATAAAACAACTTGCTTATGACCAAGCAAATCGTTGCTGCAGAGAGGTTATTAGACCATGGAGACATGAAGACTTAAATACATATATTAAACTATGTAGAGATATTAATGAACAAGGGCAAGTCTTGGCAGCTGCAGTACAACAGGCTTTAGATGCCAGGCCAGAAACATGCTATAATTGCGAACAAACAGGACATTTTAAAAGGAGTTGCCCTATAAGAGGAGGTTTTAACAAAATTAGAAATCAAAGGAATAGAATACCGGGTATTTGCCCACGATGCCGTAGAGGGAGACATTGGGCTAATGAATGCCGTTCTCAAACCACCATAGAAGGTACTCCGTTATCAAAAAATGGACAAGGATCAGGTATTTACCCACAATATCGTGGAGAAAGACATCAGGCTTCATTGCCAAAAAACGGAGTGAGGGGCCCAATGCTCCAGGACCCAAAACCACAAATATACGGGGCAGTGGAGGAACCCAGCAACACCATCAGGGTGGTGCCCAGGACACATTGTCCATTAAATCCCTCATCAGACAAACCCGAGGGAGCGCAGGGTTGGACATCTGCGCCTCTGCTAGAGCAGTATTAACTCCAGAGATGGGAGTTCAAATCATTCCTACAGGAGTAAAAGGACCTCTTCCCCAAGGAACAGTAAGCTTATTATTGGGACGTAGTTCATCTACATTAAAAGGACTTATGATAAGTCCTGGGGTAATTGATCCCGATTATGTAGGTGAAATAAAAATTATAGCTAGTTCTCCAGGAGGTATATCAGTAATTTCACCTGGAGATAGAATAGCACAGTTGTTAATAATACCCAGCCTACATAATAAGTTCTCTAGTCATAATGTAGAAAGAGGTTCTAAGGGATTTGGCTCCACAGGTGTAGATTGGGCTATGTTGTCTTTAAATTTAGATTCTCGCCCGATGCTAAAACTAAATATTCAAGGTCACGAGTTTAATGGGCTACTGGACACAGGTGCTGACCTTAGCATCATATCTCGTCGAGAATGGCCAAAACATTGGCCATTACAACAAGCCACTCAAACGCTTCGAGGCCTAGGAGTGGCGACTAATCTCCATAGAAGTTCTATGGTATTAGATTGGAAGGATCCTGAAGGATGTGAAGGAACTATACAACCATATGTTTTGGATCACCTTCCTATTAATCTATGGGGACGAGATGTCCTGGATCAACTAGGTTTGATGTTAACAAAGAACATCAATTCTAATGCGCCCACTACTAGGGCTAGACAAGGTGTTAAGAAAGAAAAAAGATTAGGAAAACAAGAACAAGGTTTAGCAGCACCAGTCCAATTAGATCAAGGAACAGACAGACATGGGTCGGATTTTCAGAAAGGGCCACTGAGACAATCAAAATTACTTGGAAATCAGAAAGACCAGTGTGGGTTCCTCAGTGGCCCTTGACTAAAGAAAAGATACAAGTAGCCCATGATCTGGTCAAACAACAATTAGCGGAAGGACATTTACAACCTTCCGTATCTCCCCATAATACTCCCATTTTTGTCATCAAAAAGAAATCGGGTAAATGGAGATTATTGCAAGATTTAAGAGCCATTAATAATGAGATGGTTATTATGGGACCTGCTCAATCAGGGATTGTCTGCTTTACCAAAAACGTGGCATGTCTTATCTATAGATATTAAAGATTGTTTTTTTTCTATTCCAATTCATCCCGAGGATAGTCCACGTTTTGCATTTACTATCCCTGCATTAAATCATGAAGGTCCTGATGAGAGATATGAGTGGAAAGTACTCCCTCAAGGTATGGCTAACAGTCCAACTATGTGTCAAATCTATGTAAATAAAGCAATCCAGCCACTTAGAAATCAAAATCCTGAACTAAAAATATTTCACTATATGGATGATGTATTATTAGCACATAAAGATAAAAACATATTGCTGGAATGTTATGCCACACTTAACGAACTTATTAAAAAATTATAATCTAGAGATAGGAATAGATAAAGTACAATTAAATTTTCCAATTAATTATTTAGGAGTTCTATTATCCTCAACCATGGTCCGTCCGCCGAAAATTCAAATACAAGTAGATCAACTCAAATCACTCAACGATTTTCAAAAGTTATTGGGAGACATAAATTGGATAAGGCCTTATCTAGGCATACCAACAGGAGAGTTGGGACCTTTATTTGATATTCTAAAGGGTCCATCAGATCCAAATTCACCCCGAATGTTAACTCCTAAAGCTAGAAAGGCATTAAAAATTATTGAAGCATATATGGAAAATATGCATCTAGATAGAATTGATATAAGTTTGCCTTTATTATTTATTGTACTACCAACAAAAAATATTCCTACAGGAGTATTTTGGCAAGAAGGTCCATTATTGTGGATACATTTATCTTATTCTCCTAACACTATTCTTACTAGGTATCCTGAGGCTGTAGGACAATTAATACTCAAAGGAATAAGAGCAGCAAAGGGAGTGTTTGGAATTTCTCCCAATAAAATTATTACTCCATATACTATGGATCAAATTGATGAGTTAGCTAATGAGATAAATACTTGGGCAATAATCATGTGTAAATCTAATGTTTCATTTGATAATCATTTGCCATCGAATCCTTTGTTGTCTTTTTGGTCTAAGCATCCTGTAATTTTTCCTAAAATGACAAGGAAAACACCTATCATGAATGCTCCAAATATATTCACTGATGGGTCTAATAATGGTACAGCAGCCGTAGTTACCCCTGATCAAACTTTTACTTTTTTAGTACCCAAACAATCAGCTCAAAAGGTAGCGCTTAATGCAGTTTTACAAGCTTTTGTGATGTTCAAAGATTCTGTATTTAATTTATTTTCTGATAGTCAATATATAGTTAATGCTATTAATTCCCTTGAAGATGCTGGTAGGATTTCCCCTTCTTCTACTGTTTTTTCTTTGTTTTCCACTATACAAAGTCTAATATGGGACAGAAAAGATCCATTCTTTATAGGACATATTAGGGCACATACAGGATTGCCTGGAGCCCTTAGTTTGGGCAATGATTTAGCAGATAAAACTACACATGACGTACATATTTTCTCTACATTAGAAGAAGCTACAAATTTTCATAAAAGGTTTCATGTTAATGCTAATACTTTACAAAAGCGTTTTAAAATAACTAAGGAACAAGCCAGGCATATAATAAAACAATGTCAAAATTGTGTGACCTTTCTACCACAAGTTAATCTTGGAGTCAATCCTAGAGGACTGATACCTAACCATATTTGGCAGATGGACGTCACACACTTGCCAGAATTTGGAAAATTAAAATATTTACATGTTACAGTTGATACTTCTTCTGGATTTTTGATGGGCTCCCTTCATGCCGGAGAAAAAACTAAAGATGTTATAGCTCATTGCTTACAAAATTTTGCCACTGTGGGTGTTCCTAAACAGTTAAAAACTGATAACGGTCCTGGTTATACATCTGCCTCTTTTAAACAATTTTCCTCATCATTTGGTATTACTCATATAACAGGAATCCCATACAATCCACAGGGACAAGGCATAGTTGAAAGAGCTCATCAAACTATTAAAACGTACCTATTAAAGCAAAAAGAGGGAATTGGAAAGGGGGTATATATCCCCCAAAGATAAACTTAAAATAACGCTTTTTACTCTAAACTTTTTAAATTTGGATTCATCAGGACTTAGTGCTGCGGAAAGACATATGTACCCGGAAAATGTACATAAGCCTAAGGTACTTTGGAAAGATATTCTAACAGGACAATGGAAAGGCCCGGATCCAGTTATTGTCTGGAATCGGGGTTCCCTTTGTGTGTTTCCACAGGGAGAACAGCAGCCGATTTGGATTCCAGAGAGATTAACTAAAGCAGTTTCTACAGAAAAAGAAGATGATTTGACTCAAATCCATAACAGCTGATATCCAGAGCTCCAGCTTGGCTATTCTTACATCTGCGACAGTGATTAACCACGGTGCTTTTTTTCAATATCTATTTTATTATTGCATTTTTCCCACATCATAAAGTTCTATTTTATTTTTTGAGCTCATACAAACCTAGGTTAATGTTTTTCTGATCAGTTTTATTTTTTGACTGTGTTTTATTTTTTGACTAGAGTTTTTAAACATTGCAATGGAGATTTCACCTAGGTAAAACTACAAGGCCTTTATTGTCTTATGTGTTGTATGTTATGTGTGCACTGTTTTGTGTTGTATGTCTGTATGTGTGTATGTCCATATTTCATATATGAGGAGCGCTCATGAAAAAATGGATTTGAATTTTTTTTATTCACGTGATTTAAATGGTTTAATTTAAATTAGGTAAACAGCTGTTAAGGATTTTTTTTTTAAGGAGGTTAACAGATCTGTTTGTTTACTTTCACCTTTCCTTTTCATTATATTTAATAATTCTGTTCAGGATAATGTCTCTTTAGCATCATTGCCAGAATTTCCATCTCCATCCCAGTGCCGGTGAAGACTAAGATAAAACCAAACTACAGCTTCTATGATAGCCATCACAGTAAACTGTATAAACTGATGCATCAATGAATATAACTCAACAAGTTATGCTCAACAAGGACTCGATTTACTTTGGGAGGAAATGGACATATTGATAGACTCCTCCAATTTGAACTGCCTGCAGAACTTGCCTGGACTATATATCAGTTGCATGCATTGTGAAATATCGTCTGATGCAGCGAATTATGGTACTGCTGGCATATCTTTGCTGATGGTGTCACCAGTGATGCAATTTTTCCAAAAGAGCCGTCAATTGCCTTGGTGTCGTGGCATTTCTGTATCTTCCTCCCTTCTACTAGTGATGGTCTAAAATTTGGGGGCCAACAGAGGTGAGGCTAAGAACCTCACCCCCCCACTGGCACCAAGGCTAAATTTGGGGGCCAACAGAGGTGAGGCAAGAACCTCACCCCCCCACTGGTGCATAGGCCTATCCACAAGCATGGCTGAATGCTGGACCGGTAGTCAGTGACGGGTTGATCTGATTGCAGTGGATTCAACCTAAGACAGGAGGCTGACGCCTAAAGGTCAGTTCTCCCATGACGGGTAAGAACCATATGTTGAATTGGACAACCTACCAGGCGTGGTCCTTAAGCCACATTGCTTGTTGTTTAATTAATCAGAAGGGGGGAGATGCTGAGGGCCATTACCAAGTAGAAATGACGCATCGAAATTGCCTTGCCAGCGTACCCCATGTTAATTTCGCTGTTGACCTTGCATGTGTGTTTGAGAAAGGTGACCCTGCTCAACGACCAGGGTGGATCCAGGATTAGGGTGTATCCTGCAGTTTGAGGAAGTATAGTATCCCGGTCCTTGGGTTTAGGGCGTTCCCAGTTTAAGACCTTGGGTTTTAGGGAAGTTCATGTTGAGGATTATTGCTGCTGGAAATAGGGCGTTCCTGCTACCTGAGCTCCCTTGGAGTTCTCGTGAGATTCAGAGAGCATTTTGGGAAAAAAGCCTCGTGGAGGAGGTGAATTGTGTGGCAGCAGAACTGGGATTGCCCCAGAACGTGTGTGGAGGCCGGTGTGAGTTCGGGAATAAAGAATTGCTGTTTGAATCTACAAAGCTGTGTGGTGGCTCGTGATTCTGTGCCCAGCCAAGACTGTGGCAAGAAAACAAATTCTGAATGTTTTCTCTGATATAAGGAGGTTGATTCATAGTGGGGTTGGTAGGGAGAGCATGGGAAGATTAGACAAAGTCTAGAAAGGGGTGGTAAGGGAAGGGAGGAGGTATGGGGGTTGAAAAGAGGGTGGAATGTGATATACATCATTACCCTAAGTACATGTATGAAGAAACAAATTGTGTGAATATACTTTGTATACAATCAGAGATATAAAAATTTGTACTTTATATGTGTAATATAATTTGTAATGCATTCTGCTGTCATATATAAAAAATTAGAATAAAAAATTTTTAAAAAAGAAATTCTTAACATTATTGAAGTCCAGTGAATCAATCTTCCCTTTATGGTGTGTGTGTGTGTGTGTGTGTGTGTGTGTGTGTGTGTATGTTTTAAATAAATCTTTGCCTACCTCAAGGTCATCAAGTCATTTCCTTATGTTATCTTTGGAATACTCGACTATTTCACTTTTTCATGTTTAAATCTATAATCTGCCTAGAATTGATGTTTACTATGATGTGAAGTAAGGGTGAATTTTCATTGTTTTTCATATGGATATTCAATTAATTCACACCCTTTTTTTTCAAAAAATAAGAGCCTTTCTCACTTCTCTACAGTGCTACATTTATCACAAATTAAGTGGCCACATAGGCATGAATTTGGACTTCTAGCCTTCTGTTGGTCTATTTGTCTGTTAATGTATCTGCAGCACATTGGCTTAATTCCTATGGTTTTCATGATTCCCAGTTAAATGGTAAATTGTCCAACTGTCTTCCTTATACTTGTTTTGGCTATTGGTCTGTTTGATTTCATAAAACTTGAGTGTCAGGTAGTTATCTAACACACACATGTTTGTGTGTGACTGAAATTTTGTTTGAGATTTCAGTGTAAAGTATAACTTAGGGAGAATTGGTATGGTCTATGTGATTATTTATTTAGATCTTTAATTTATTGTAATAATGTTTTGTTATTTTCTTCATAAAGTCTTACATATCTTTTATTAGATTTATTTCTAAGTTGATGTTGTAGATGACATTGTTTTGAAAACTTCTTTTTCTAGTTGTTTGATGCTGGCTGGCATAGATAAACGTAACTGATTTTCTTCTGGTATTCAGTGATCTTGATAAATTCACTTAATAAGGTCTAATAATCTATTTGTAGGTCTTTTGAATTCTCTGTGTTCTCAATTACGTTTTCTGTGAATAACAAGAGCTTTGTTTCTTTCAGTTTCCCTTTATTTCAAGTGTGGAGTCTTTAAGTTCCCAGCCAAAAGCAGAGGGTTGTTTAACAAGTTTCCCAACTTTGGTGGCCTTGGGCTGCTCTGTCTCTCAGGTCCTCAGTGCTGTGAATTATACAATTTAGTTTCTCAGCTATTGCTTCCAAATAGACAAATGCTAACAGGCAAAGCCACCTACATTCTCTGGGTTTTCTCTCCTTTGGATCTTATCTTCATTGTTCCCACTCTCTTGTTAGCTCTTTGTTATTTTTTAAGAAGTTGTTTAAAATATTCAAAATGTTTTAAAAATATTTAATCTTGATTTTTTAATCTATCTTTGGTGGAAAGTTTGATATTAATTATCTAGTCTGCAAGCCCCAAAGCAGAAGTTCATTAGATTATTTTTTTCCAAGCAACCCTGGGAGAAAAATGATGCTGGGCCTCAGGATTAAATTCTTGTATCTGTTTGGAAGGATTCAGATGACCCATGGGTGACTGCAACTGACAGAGCCAGGTCAGAATGACCTACTGGCTTTTGCTGTGTTCTGGGATTGCAATTATCATGGACAGAGCCAAAACCATCAAACTTTGTGCACTGGGGATGAGTGTAAGAATACCCTAGGCATGTATGAAAACTCTATCTTGTTTATACTAAACACAACTGATTGGACCTAACCCAAAACTTTTTCCTCAAGCACTTTTTTTTTTTTTTTGTACCAGGGATTGAACTCAGGGGAACGTGGCCACTGAGCCACATTCCTAGCTCGTTTTTTATTTTAAATTTTCAAAAAAAATTTGTTTAATATTTATTTATTTATTTTTGGTACTGGGGTATTGATCCAGTGGGCACTTAACCACTGAGTGACATTCCCCGCTCTTTTTTGTATTTTATTTAGAGACAGAGTCTCACTGAGTTACTTAGGGCCTCATTAAATTGCTGAGGCTGGCTTTGAACTCGCAATCCTCCTGCCTCAGCCTCTGGAGCTGCTAGGATTACAGGCATGGCTGGCTTTGAACTTGTGATCTTTCTGCCTCAGCCTCACAGGCTGCTGGGATTATAAGTGTGAGACACTGTGTCCAGCTCATGCATCTATTTTTAGTTTTAATTCCTGGAACTATAGTGGGGGTTCCAGGATTGAGCTCTGAATCATATAGTTCCGATAGCTCTGAATTGGACAAGTAGATATGGTTTGCTGGAAAAGGTATTTTACATGTTCAGGGACCAGGAATTCAGTTGTTTGTTTTACAGCATTTGCTAAGTCATATCTACAAAGAGTTGGTACACAAATAGCTTTGTTCTATCGAGAACTAATCTGAAATGGTGTTTATTATAGTGTGTATTTTACATATGGTAATTCTGGGCTTGCTTTTCCATGAATTCTGGTGCAATTCCATCTGAAAAATGCTATATAACCTTGTGCTTGTCATGCATAACTAATTAAAACAAATAAAAAAATTAATTTAAAAAAACCCTTTCACTTAGGAGCCCACCTTAATAGTTGCTGAACCGCTTTTAAATGTTTCTCCTCCCCTTGCCCTCTACTTTCTTACTGTTAAAAAATGAAACAAAACAAAACAAAACAAAAAAGAGCTCCATTATTTCTTTAAAACATTTCCTAAAAAAAATCCATCCTTCACTACTTACAGAGCTGAAGGATTGGCAATCAATTTAAATGTTCACATTAAATGTCTGAAAGCCTCCCAGAGTCTCTTGATCAGCCTCCATCCAGCTTTCGTTGACTCAGGGACATGTGAGAGCTGGAGAGCCAGCTTTTCTTTTTATTTGCTCCTTAAGAGACCCAAATTTTGTACATTCTTTATTAACAACTAAGCAAATACATTTAAAAAATTATGTATCAATTTTCCATGAAGTGGTGTTTTGCAGTGCTATTAAAGGTACTATTTTAAGGAAAGTGAATTTTTTCAATAAAATATATCTGCTATAAAGTTAGAAACAGTCTGCCTGAGGTTATTACTAATCCTACACAACAAAAACATCCAGATGTCATAGCTAATATTTTTCAAGTGAGGTCCAAACTAAAGATTGTTCATCCTGTTTGTCTCATCTAACTAGAACCTACTCCTTGCATTCAAATAATGGAAATGAATCTTTAATAGCTTTCAGTGAAATGTACAATGGTATTCCAAAATGCAAGAGAATATCCTTTTAGGCTGTAAGAGCAATTTTAATAAAATTCAAGTGGCATGTATGAAAGGTGACAAGTAACAACACCAGCAACGACCACAAAAGCCTCAAACAAATCATTGCTGCACCTGCCTGTGGAAGTAGCCCCTCCCTACCCTCCCCAGTTGTAGGTAATGTAATTAAAAAGGCAAAACCTTAAATGAAATTGATCTTGTATCCTGTACTCTATTGCCTAAGAAAATCCCCTTCTATCATACGTGGTGGTGAAAAAATATAAATAAGGGAGGCCAGATACATCATCATGCATTTATATTTTTGGTTGGTTTAAATGGTTATACAAATTTTGCAGGTTTGAACAATAACCACATTTTATAGCTACATTTTAATGCTATTGGTTTGATATTTCAAAATAAATCGAATGCACCATGGATGTGCTTTTTGTTTGCTATTATTCCTTGCAGAATATTCCCAAATAAAGGTTGTCAACATGGAAGAGTGAACAGATGTCACCAGAAGGTAGGTAGACGTGCTGTTCACATTAAAGTGCCTCTAACAACAATGAAAACCCACAACAGCAAAAACAAAAACAAAAAAATGAAAAGACATTGGTATGGGTCCTTGTTTTATTCAGTTTTTTTTTCTCTACTGTGACCAAAAGATCAGACCAGGACAATTATAGGGGAGGAAAAGTTTATCTAGGGACTCACAATTTCATTTGCTAGAAGGCTGGTTCCATTCCTTGGGGCTTGAGGTGAGGCAGAACATCATGGTAGAAGACTGTGGCAAAGGGAAGCAGCTCATGTGGTGACCAGGAAGCAGAAAGAGAGACTCCACTTTCCAGAAACAAAATATATACCACAAAGTCTCACCCCCAGGGACCCACCTCCTCCAAATACACTATACCCATCTTCAGTTCCCTTTCAGTTAATCCCATCAGGACATTAATTCACTGACTGGGTTAAGGTTTTCATGGCCTAATCATTTCTCCTGTAAACATTCTTGCATTGTCTCACACGTGAGCTTTTGGGGGACACCTCTCTTCTCAACCATAACAGGCCTTGAGAGTCAAGCATTAGAGAAATGTGAATAAGGCACAAAGTAGTGGTAAAATAAAAATCTCAAATTATAGATTCTTTGGAATAACACTGCATCAGTGTCAAAATATGACAGATATTACAGTTGAGCCATATTGGGATGACATGAGGTAATACATTGGGGTAGAATTCATTGTAACTGAAGTCAGATTTTCAAGGTTTATAGCACTTGTACTGTATAAGACAACATACTTCCCTAATACACGATTAAATCAGCTCCGTTTGAAGTAAGAGGAAAGGGAAGAAGACAAGGACACCTAGGTGCTCAGGGCAGCCGTGTTAGGAAAACCAGGATTGAAACAGCAACTTGAAGACCCATGTAAATACAATACTTTTAAGATCATGAACTATTATTTAAAGCACTCAAGAACGAAGGAGTGTTTCTGTTACTTCAAATTGTTTCTTGTTTCTCCAACTAGAGCTGGGAAAAGTAAAATTTAGAAGACTCTAACCAACTTTATTCTCTTGCCACTGAACCCCCATCAGCTTGCTTGTGGGATGGATGCCTTAATATGTGTGACTAGAAGACAAGGTGACAGGGATTGCCAAGGTCAATGATGATGATACGAAGACAACTCCCAGCTCTGGGGATATAGAGATGACCAAGACATAGTTCTTGTCTTCATGATTAGTGTATTAATCATAGTTCTATAAAACCAACAGGATATGTGTATGTGTGTATGGGTGTGTGTGTGTCTGTGTGTGTGTGTGTGTATATATATATATATATATATATATAATTATAAAATGGATTTATTAGATTGGCTTATAGAATCAGAGGCTGAATAGTCCCACATTGGTCATCCTCAGGCTGGAAAAGCCCAGCAGTTACACTGTTCAAGAGACTGGAGCCTAAGAACAAGAGGAACCAAAGGGCTGGAAACTCCCTTGAGGATCACTCATCAGTCTGCTTTGAAAGTGTGAAGGAGTTGGAGTCCCATGTCCTCAACTGATCACAACAGCAATACAAGCACCTGCTCAAGAGGAATCAAGTTTATGTCTGTATGGGCTTCCTGCTTCTTACACCTTTTTTTTCATCCAGGGGCCTAACCTAGTGGATCATGCTGCCCACATCCAGGTGGGTCTCCCCCCTCTGTTTGCTATCTCACATACCAAACATTTCTGGAAACACCCTCATTGACATATCCAGAAACCTATTCATCTTAGGTATCTCTTAATGCAATGAAATTAACAATCCAGATTAGCCATCAGGACTAGTTAGGAATCCAAATATATTATTATATATACTCACACTACGTTGGGAACTACAAAAGATATTTGTATAAAATAGGGATATGCGGGATGGGGATGAGGTAGAGATGGGTGGTAGAGATGGTATACAAAGAGAAGAGAAAGAGGTGTCCGTTGAGTGAAATCCCACAGGATGAGCAGAGCTTCATCAAGCAGGAAGAAGTCATTCTGTGTGGGAAGTGGATACAAAGACTTGGAGAGAGTTAAGAGCTCAGAGTATAACTGAAATGCTGGGAAGACTGATAAGGGGACTAGAGAAAATGCAGAGAGCTCAAAAGGCTGAGGATGCCAAGTTTAGGATCTGGATGTTCTCCCATAGGCCAGGAGGGCAAATATAAGGGCTCTGAATAAGAGCAAAAGATGATGCCATTTACTCTTTGGCAAAACCATTTTCTCTGCCCTATAGAGAGCTAACTGAAGAAAGACTAGAGGAAGGAAGACTAACTAGGGATCCATTGCCAGAAATGAGGACTTGAACAGGACAGAGGGATAGAAGGAAAGTGTTTTCAAGATACTCACCAGATTTCAGGTTGATTCCTAGGACAGGAAATATAGATTGGAGAGATAACTGATTGCATGCTGGACAAGCTGTGTTTGTGGTCATGGATGAGATCTTGGTTGATAGATAAAGGATGCAGACAAAGGGCAGAGGGCAGCTTGGCTTGGTATCATCCTCAAAGGCTGAGGGATATGCATCCATCAGCTGGCAAAGTTCGTCTCTGAGAGGTGGCCGACTCCTGTACAGAAAGCTTAGGAGAAGAGTTTTACTCCTTTACACTATTTCCAGTGCCATCCCCACCCCAGCACTGCAGTGGATTTGGATCTTAAAAGAGAAATATCCATTGGAAGCTAAATGGGCTTCCTGTCACTCTTAAACTTATGTTAAACAGAAAAAATTAGTAATTAGCTGAGCTGATCCTAGATTCTGAGGAAGTGGGAAGAACTAGTTTTGGGGAATGGGTGACATGGCAATTACTAAATGGTGGCAATTAGGCAGCTAGAAGTGCATGACACCACCCAAATTAAGGAGTTAGGGGAAGGGAAATGTGAGGAGGAACAAGTATGGATGGGGACAGAGGAGAATCCCAATCACAACACCTTGGAATTTTGTCCTTGGAGGGTTGTTCCTGTTTGCTGTATTGTTAGCAATTTCCAACAGTGAGAGTATAAACAAGAAGCAAAACATTAATTTCCAGAGAACTTTTAATTTAAAGTAGTCATGACCATGTCTGTGAGTCCATTTTACAGATGGAAACCTGGGCCTTAGAGAGTTGGACAATTGCTAAGTGGCAGAGCTGGATCTCTCCGCCTACAAAGTTCACAGTACTCTTTCTAGTCTGTCACACTTGATCCTGAGAGATGAGAGGAAGGGAATGAATAGGACCAGCAAAAGTGCGAAAGTGAAAAGGATGGGTTGCACTATATAAATGTCTTTGATGGATGTAGGTCCTTGGGAAAGGTGTTCCCATGACTATTCTATTGTAGCACCTGAGGTCAGCTTCTTCCCACATCCTCACATCTCTCTCAAAGCCCTGAGGGTTACGTTTGAAATAAACCAAATTCAAAGATAATAATTTTATTTTCTCAAGGTATCAATTAGATAACCTTTCCATACAGTGGCTTTGCTTCCCAAATTTATCTAACATGGAACATATTGATAGTGTAAAGTCTTATGAATGTATAGAGGTTTATCATTTTCAATGTGCTTAAATTTCAAGATCTCATTTGCTTCTCACATGAGTCTTATGACAGACTGCAGATTAAGGAAGCAAAGGGTCAGAGAGGTTAAACAACTTGTTCAAACCTATATGGTTAGTAACAATTGGTGCCAGTACTATAAATGCTAGTTTTCTGACTAATTGGCAATATTCTTTCTAATATACAACTCAGGCACTGAGTGGACAGAGATTGAGAAAGAGATGGGAGGGGATATACAATAGAAAAAAAAAAGGAATGGAAATCAAAATTCAATAAAAATCCTGGCAAAAAGGACTAACAACTCACATACTTTGAAATGCATCACTTAAGTCTTTTGGGGTTCTTCCTTTTGTTTTGCTTTATGCTTTTTCAAAGATCCTTAGGCTTTGGAGATTTCAATGAAGAGCTACTTGATATAGCCACTTAATATAGCCACTGTTTGTGGTCATGGATGAGATCTTGGTTGATTGAAAAGGGTGCAGACAAAGGGCAGAGAGCAGGTTGGCTTGGTATCATCCTCAAAGGCTGAGGGATATGCATCCACCAGCTGGCAAAGTTCATCCTTCAGAAAGGTCCTGGTTGATAGACAAGGGTGCAGACAAAGGGCAGAGGGCAGCTTGGCCACTGAGTCCTTCAGAAAGGTCCTGGAGGTTTGGGAATCAATGGAGCCCCAAAGCCTACCACAGGTGCAGTGAAGCCAGTGACAGAGCTACAGTTTCCATGCCAGGAATGAGTTGAGGGTGCCCCATGGTTAAAACAGACCCCTGGTATGCTGCTACTTGAAGCAAATGACAACAAACTGTAAGCAGCACCCATGAGAGGCCTGGAATCCACTGTAGCACAAGTTTGACCCATTATATTTAAATGCTTCCCTTTGAGAGCCACCCTTGATAAGGAACAGGATGTGCCAGGATCTGTTAGCACCCTTGGACTGCAGTTCCTTCCACCCATCAGATTTAGTGGGCACCAGTCAAGGTGCCTTACTTTCAAGGTGTAATCCCGATTCTTTACTAAGCAGTGCAGCCATCAGACCCTTCCAGGATTTTTTTTTTTTTTTTTTTTTTTTGCAGCAGGTCTCCACTTCTCAGAAAATGTTTATTTCTTCTGAATACCACTGTTGAACAATGATAAATCCTGTTCTGATTTTTTTCTCTCTCCGAGTCCTCTCTTTGGAGAGGGAGCAGAGATGGCACCCAGGCATACCTACAAAACTTAATTCTGCCTTTCCCTCAACTGTCTTGCCTGCCACTGCTGCTGAAGCCAGGCTAATTAGTTAGTTCCTTCCAGAAATATCCATCCAAATACGTACTAGCTAAATCAAAATATCTTTATAATACAGCTTTCAAGGTGCATAAATAACATTGGTTCTGTGTCTCTCTTTTCTCTTGAATGACACTGATTTTTTTTAAACGCTACCTTATTCAAATTACAAAGTTTAAAAAAAATGTCTGTCAAACTATTAAATGTGTCAGTGATAGCAAAGTAGTTAAAACCCTGCAGTTGCAGCAGACTTGGGGTCATTACTTTTGATGAATATTTTCCTTTTTAAAGAGGCATGGCTAATATAAGCAAATAGACCAGAGAGGATGTTTAAAATATATCCATAGATTGCCTTTTGTTAAGATCTTTAACCCTGAAAAATCATGTTCATAATCATAGCTCATTATCTTAATTAGATCTGTCCTACATTATCTCACAATTTATTCTCATTACTTCATAGGTGATCAGCCTTTTGAAAAGCATGTGAACAGAAATTGCTGATTTTTATTGTGATAGTGTCTGTCTTCTCTTTCAAACTCTATTTAGATCTTTTGGGTGTAATAATGGTGATGCTATATTTAATTAAAAATTACATTAGAAAGATATTAATATTCATTCTGTTGAATGAACACTGGATTAACTCAAGAATTAAAATCTCTATACTAGCTAATGAGGTGAACTGTGCTGGGACATCCATAAAAACAGAGATGAATCATAAAAGTGGCTGAAAATCTGAAGCATTTCTTCCTGCTATTATGCTCTGTGTCTGGAAAGCAGGGTTCTCCAGTAGCAAGTCACTTCAAAATATGCCTGCTTCTCCAGAGAGTGAGGGTTTCTGATTGTTATAGTTTAGATAAGAGGTGTCCCCCAAAAGCTCATGTGTGCAAGAATGTTCATAGGTAACATGATTAGATTATAAGCACTTTAACCTAATCAGTGGATTAATCCACTGATACCGATTAACTAGGTGGTAATTTAGGCAAGTAGGGTATAAGTCATTGAGGGTGTGCCTTTGGGGTGATGTTTTGTCTCTGATGAAAGGAGCTCTCTCTGCTTCCTGGTTGCCCTATTCTGAACTGCTTTCATCCTTCATACCCTTCTGCCAAGATATTCTACCTCATTTGGGCCCAGAGCAATGGAGTAGGTCTACCATAAGCGGACTTCTGAAACCATAAGCCCTAAATAATCTTTTTCTAATTGTTGTTATCAGGTCTCTTGGCCACAACAATGCAAACCTGACTAAAATCCTAGTGGTCAAATTGCAACTTCTTAGAATCAAGGTTATGTTGCCAGAAAATTGTACATTTTCTCTCTTCCCTTCTCAGGTTAAAAATATAAGAATAGTTCTGTTTCTAACACCTTGTCAGCTAAACTAGTTATATATTTTTTGAAGTAGGAACTAAGTATCACACTGTCAGTTTTCTGGTTTATAAAGTAGATTCCAGAGAAAAACTACAGTTAAGGAGGGGAGAATGGTAGCCATTTTTGCAAAATAGGAATGAAAAATGCAACATTAAAATAATTATTAGCAACTGTTTCTGGGGGCAGTTCTTTCAAGATGAGGGCAAATGCTGGCATACTCTGGGGCAGGTTAGTTCTGTAGGGAGGGACTGTCATGTGACGAGGCAGATAATTGGGATGGTGGAGGTGTACTGTTGGGAGGTCTTGGGTTGTGTACTTGTGGCAGAATGCAGATCAAAACAGAGCAGGGTACAGCCTCGGTGAGGGGACTATGGCCAAGAACCAATGATTTGGGTTGGCTTCTCTTTCAGAGCAAATATAGTGGACGAAAATCTGTAGAAGAAATCCCCATTTTATTTTGTCCTTAAAGTGTCCTTGAAAGAGAAGATAGTGAAGTATGTAGAAAGAGCTCTAAACTGAATCAGAAGTCATGCCTCATCCTGCTTTGCAATAAGCCATTAATCAAATTGCTTACTGGCTTTGGGCCTCAGATTCCTTATTTCGGAAATTAGAAAATTCAAGTAAACAATGATTGTAAATATTTTCCAACTCTAGAGTTCTGGGAAACTGAAGGAGAGTGTAACTAAGCTTCTCCCATACAGTTTTGCAGTAAGAGTAAACAGACAACCAACAAAAGCACCCCAGGTGTGACAGAGTGGTACAGCAATGGCCCAATTTATTTCTGCCCCCTTATTCTCTCCTTTTCTTCTAATCAACTATGTAATTTTTCCATCAAGAGGAGAAGTTGACACCTCACCCCTTGAAACTGGCCTGGCCCAAAACTTACTTATATTGAATGGGGTGGAGCTAATTGTGTTCCAGGTCCATGCCCCAAAAAGTCTTCTGTTCTCATTCTCCCTCCCTCCCTCCCTCCCCCCTCCCTCTCTCATCCTTCCCTCCCTAAAAGGACAAAAGGAAAACTCTGCTAATTCTCTAGAGGGATGTGAGAGATAACACATGGAAGGTAGTTGTATCATTTCAGTCAAGGCTGCCTAGTTCAGCAAGCCTTCAGCTGACCACAGACATATTAATGAGTACAGAGGAGATAATCCAAGTCCCTTCCAGGTCACCAGAGCTGCCTAATCACCTAGAATTGTGGGAAATAACAAATGGTTCTGATAATATGACGATGAGTTTTGTTTTTATTTTTAAACTTTATTTTGAGACAGGGTCCCATTAAGCTTCCCAAGGAGCTGAGACTACAGGTGAGTGCCACTGTGCTGACTTGTGTGAAACACTTTTTCATGCAACGAAAGATCACTCATACATGAGGCTTCACTGGTTCTACCCTTCCACCTGCTCTCTGGCCTCTTTCAGGGTCCTTAGGCAGCATTTCATAAGTGCTCATGAAAGTCTGATTAGCCAAATAGCATTCACAGGATGCTTTCACCATAAGTCTGATTAGCTAAATAGTATTCACAGGATGCTTCCATCATTTCTCCTGGGCACTGCTGTTCTTACTGGGCATGTTGATACCTCATTGGTGGCAGTCCTTGTGCCTGCCTTTCCTCATCTGGTACTCTGGCATCAACAAAAAGTGTTTCACATGCCAAAGCTTTGTTGAGAAAAGGATGGTGCGGATGCAGAATTACCTTCCTTCTCATTTGTAGCCATTCTCTATTACATGGTTATCAAAGTTATTTCAACAAGCCTAATGTCTTGGAGAAGTTTAAATTAAATGAATTTTAGGTATTTCTTATAGCCTTTTGTCTTTCCAAGTCTTAGAGACTGAACTCAGGAGTTATTAGCTATACCCTCAGCTAATCCATTTTAAGATATTTACAGAACATGGACAAATCATAGATATTATTCTAAGAAACCAAACTTGAAAAGCTGGTCACTTAATGAGATCCTAGAAAAGGCAAAAACTGTATGAATTGAAATTTGATCAGTGGTTGCCAGAGTAACAGCTGATTATATAAAATAACCTGAAGGAAGCTTATGAGGTAATGAAAATTCTTTTGGTGGTGCTTTCACAGAATCATGGTTAAAAACATTAATTTTGCCAGATGTAAATTATGTACCAGTAAAACTGACTTAAAGGCTTGCTCTCATTTATTTTTAGACAGGGTCTCATTATGTTGCCAGGCTGGCCTTGAACTTGTACTCCTCCTGTGAGGCATAAGAATGAAGGTGCCATATTATACCTGGAATAGTTCTCCCATTCCATGATCCAGGCTTTGTTGTTGGGTACATTTTTATTATGCCCAATGCCTTCCTTCCTAAGTCTGAGCTCTTTTAAAGGAGGTTCCTTTGTACTCCTAGCAATTACCCTTCTGCAAATTTGCCACATCATTATATAAGACATATCCAGATGTGTTCAGACTCTGGCCCAGGATGAAGCTGGGACATCCCATTGCAATGGTTTTGAAAGCTGTTTGCTGTATCTAGAGAGAGGAACATTGGAAGCTAAGAGGTGGTTATTAATAATAATTTACATATCAGCTGCTCCTCATAAAAGATCTTCTGTGTGTTTTCATAATATCATAACATTTTCAGCTCACTTAACCTTAAGCATCGATGGGAACTTTTTAAACCCATTCTTTTCCATTTATTAATTAACCTTGCTAAACATTTTGGGGGTAGAATGATAGTGGGTTTATGTTGCATAATGTATTAGTTAATCTAATCTTGGCTATGTTTTAGTCCCTGAAATTCTAGTGACTTTGTAATGAATGATAGATATTTCTTTCTCATTCAGAATCTAAAGCCATCATCTGCCTAGTAGTAGGCCACCTAAATCACATAGCCTTCAAGGACATCAGATTAGGACAAGATGTAGGTGGGAAGTTCCCACATCCCTCTGCTCTCCTTCCACTGGTCTGATCTGGTCACAAGATTCCACTCAGGTTGGTCCATGGGGGTTTGGAAATTTAAACATGTGAATATCTAATAGGCGTTTATATTCCCTGCAAGAATCTCCCATTCTAGTCACCAAATTTTCAATTAGTTCATTCTTCCCATATGTAAGACTTCACAGTCTAGTCTTGGGGAAGTAATGCTGATGTCAAATCTGGGCACTGAATCAAGTTCTATGGGATACAAAGGCCTCTCTGTCAGGCCCCTAGGAGTTTTTTTTTTTTTTTTTTTTTTTTTGATCAAGTGATCTATGGATTGAGAGGAAAGTTACATTCATGTCCTCTCTTCACACTGGATATGTACTGGTTCAAGCGATATATACTGGTAATTGTGCTACATCTTCTCGTTTGGAAAAGGGAGTTAGCCAGTGATGATGAAATACCATTTGGTAGACATGGAGCAGGGTCCCTCTCCAGGAATGAGGTTTCTTGACTAGGCCTTCATTCTGATCCTTAGGAGGAGTTCTTTCCTATATTGTGCTCTATTGGTGCATGCTGTGTCCTCTAAGATGTTCTTTCTTCTCCATTTCTCTCTTCAGCCACTCCTACAGTGTGCGGTGGGGATCTTACCTTCTCCAGGGGCTGCACAATTTTCTCAGTAAACATCTTTCTCATGAAACATTGGCATCCAAAGCCTTGTAAGTCTCAAAATGTCCATGACTTGTCTTAATCAGGCTTATGGTTTCATTGGCAGTGTAGTTCCCCGGAACCATAGTAGGATTCTGATCTCTTTGCTTTTAATACATTCCATGTGCTGGTAACCATAGCTGAAGTTCTTCTCTAGACACAGTCCTAAAATCTGCTTTCATTTCTGTCTTCCATACTTTTCTCTCTGAACTTTATGGTGGCTACCTTGAAGGTCTGGGCAAGTTTATACATTTCATTTTATCCTTGTTGTAAGTAATTTCTTCCAATGCAAAAATTTCACTGATTTTTGTGGCAAAGTCTTTTAGTTGCCACGTCTTACTGTTGTGGGTCTAGAAGCAGTCACTTTTCCAACTTTCGAGCCTCAATTTTTTTTTTTTCAGTGCTAGGGATTGAACCCAGGGCCTCTCACATGCCTGGCATGCACATAGCACATAACACGGAGCCACATCCCCAGCCCAAGTCTCCACATTTCTGAACTAATCTCATCTTTTTCATTCCTGATTGCAAACTAACCAGAGTTCCCCTGAGCTTATTCATTCTTTAAATCTTTTGTCAAATACAGCCAATATTCACTTTTAACATTCTTCTCCTAAATTGCTAGAGCTGGAAGTCACATGATATGCCTCCCAAATTACCATGGGATTTTAATTTTGCCAAGTGCTTTCCTACTGTATATAATAGATCATAATTTTTCAGTCTCCAATATCAGTTTCCTTTCTGCCTCTGCTTAATTGCTAATTCATTGCTATGCATTTTAGGTTTCTTTGTGATGGCCTCTTATCATTAATATAAGTTCTGAATTTGTTAGGATAGGCTAAAATACAATGTGGAAACAAATATTCCTATCCCAAGCCACTTGCTAACTACAATGAACTTTCTTTCTTGTTCATGCAAAATCTCCAGGGTTCTGTCTTATTTCACTTTAGACCACGCTTATGAACTACTCTCAGATCAGAGAAGGAAGTTGTAAGGAAAATGGAGCAGGAAGTTCAAGATGACATTTTGCTTATTAAATCTGGGTTGTATGTCAATACTATTTAGGTATGGTGTATTTATTTGTATGCCTATGCAGTGATTGCCTAATGGCATTAAAAAAATGCCTATAGTGCATGGATTATTGGTTTCCCTGATTGAGAAGACTAAGGGATGAGAATATTTGTAAGGAGGTATTTACCAGATTTACCGGAGTGAAAATTGCAAAAAAATTTTTAACAGTAGCTATATAAAATAAAATCTCCCCTAAAGTACACTCCTACTTTGATTTTTTGCATAGGTTACTGAATGAATGTGTGCTTTCCTCTGGTGGAGTATTGGTGGACACCAAACACAGATGTTTTTACTTGTTTTAGAGTTTTAGAGAAGCAAGAATGGCTGGACTGATCTAATTCTTATCATCATTTAATGATGTGAAGAGAGGCACCTTACCAAAGACCCCATTGAGAGTCTTAAATAAATTTTGTTGAATGAATGAACAAGTGAAGATTAAATGAGAGAATGGGACAGGTTAAATGACTAGTTCTAGGTTGGTTATTAAGAAATCAAACCTAACCAAGTTTTCTCATCTTCCTCTAACCCTGCCTCCAACCAGCTTCAGAATGCAGGCTTATACTTTGGCTATAAATATTTTCTTTAGAGTTTTGCTGATGAATTGAAGTTTCATAACAAGAAGAAAGCAGATGGCTTTTGGAAGGGGCTTATACTTGCTCTTTTAACTGTGTTTCTGTTTTGCTTGTTTATGCAGAGTGTGCACAAAGGTTGCCAGAGTCTTAATTTCAAACTGCATCATTTAATAAAATACAATAAGGAGAATTAAGAAGAAAGGCTGCAGGGAACATCCTGCTTATTATCTCTGTAATGAGAGGACTATTTTTTCTCCCATCAGTTGCCAATGATGGGTTTTTTTGTTTCCTTTCGTCTGGGCACAATTGCAATGTTCAATGAGAGGAGTGTGAAGTGCCACTTTAAAGCCAAACATTCAATTCCTCCTAATTCACAAGGGAGAGAAAGATCAAGTTGTGCAGCTGGGAGGTGATGTTTCTTCCAAGCAGCTGTCATTGAAGAGACACGTGCAAACCATAGAAGTCATTTGTCACAAGAACCCCATCCAGAATTTGCTGTGTGTGTCTCACTTGCCTAACGTGACATGAAATAGTGAAGCTTTCAAAATCAAGTACAGAGACTTCGTTGTGTTGACACGGGCAAAATGAAATGAAGAGCTGAGGCAATTATGTGGATAAATCAGGCCTGAAATATTCCAGCCATTGAGAGGAAAAGTTCTTTTGGCTCAAATTATTCAGAGCGACTGTCCAGGTTCATCAATTTATCAGGATAATGAATTCTATCCTATACTTTGTCACTATAGATACATCTTTAGTCTATAAATTTGAATGACTTTGTGATATTTTTATTTCACTGGAAATTATAATAAGAACTGAATAAGCAAAGCACTATGTTAAAAGATTGCTATGAAGCTATGATAATAGTCCAAGAGAATTTAAACTTCATTATTCAATAGCTAGTGGATAGAACTATTGGAATGGGGATAGAGAGGGATACGTGAAATCTGTTGAGAATCAAATGCTTGTAACTAATCTGTCTCTCCCATTTAGCATCCTCTTATCCAAAAGTATCTGTGGCTCCTCGATAATAATATGTAGCTCCTAGCTGTTTTTCTGGTCCTTTGACAACTAGTTAAATGAACCTGGAAATTTATCAGGATTTATATGAAGATTAATTTTTATAGCTATATACATGCAAGTGTTAAATTTGTCTATTTAAAAAAATACCTTATTTATCCTCAAAGAGATAAAAATTTAAAACATAAAGGATAAGCAAGGTCAGTCTTCTGTCTGTCTATGCATTTCCTTTGAGCTTCTGCTTGGAATGCTTATCATGCTCTGTTCTTCAGCTACGATGATCGGATCCTCCCAGAGCCTCCTAAATATTAAGAATAACTTTCCAGTTAGAAGTTACAAATCATGAACATGTTCATTGAAGCAGTAGAATACTATGTAAGAAATAAAAGCCTAATATTGATGACCATTTTCATTTTTATCATAAAACTATAAAAAAGGAAGGACCCTAATGAATTACCCTTCTGCTCCTGTCACAATAATAGTAGAAATTTTTATTTTGCAAAATGGAAATACATGTGCTTTCCTAATTGAAAAACAAGTACATTGTACAAGATTATTGAAAAACATAAAGAAGAAAATAAAATGGCCTTGGGCAATTTAAGTCGTTTAAACCCTGCATTTAAAATGGAAGAGAAGTATTTACTTTAAAGGTCATCATGATGCCTAAATGATATGATATAATGTGTATAGCATCTATACATTATGCTGGATCACACTCGATAGATGGTGGCTAAAATTTCTTTTGAAGTAATAAAATGTGAATCTTTATTTTACAATAAATGCTGATTTATATATTTGGAATGTCTTCCTACCTAATAAAGTCCATAAAGTCTAAATTTATAGACATGTACCAGAAAGTTAAAGGTAACCATCAATATTGTGATTTCATTGCAAGACATTGTGTGTGTGTGTGTTGTGTTTTGCCCACACTTTGGAAGAAGTATACAGGGGAGAACATGCTATCACAAATATCTTCCAGGGCTGACATGCACCTTTGTTAAACTGAATTTCAGGGTCTATTATAGGCTGTGTTAAGTTGAGAGCTCAGGTAAGTATTTGTAATAGTGGAGAACAATCTTCCAATTTCTTAGTTGACATACATCATATTGCTCCAACCATTGCCAAATTTAATAGCCATTTCATTTATTGACAGTCTCAGCAAAAAGGCTAGGAAAATCAATTCTGAACATGAATTATGGCATTGCTTTGAATATCAACCATTTCTATTGTTTCTAAAATTTGCACCATGGTGTCTTCTGTTTCTGAGTGGTAGGTTATTAATTAATTCCAGTTGCACCTTTTCCTGCCTTATTATAATTTTTGTCAGAAAGATAATAGCAGTTCCTGGCACAATAACCTTTCCAATGCACTGTTGCTTGATTTGCTGACAATTCCATTCCTCGGTTCTTATAACCAAGGAAGAGGTAAAGTGGAAGTGTTGATCAAAGGACAGAGATTATCAAAGAAGTTTAAATAACTAAATCATTAAAATGCTGATATCATTCCGCATGATGACACATATTAACAAGAAGAGGAAACAGTGTAATATGAGAACATTTTTATGAAATAAATGTCATGGGATTAGAGAAAAGGAAATTATATCAATTTCCTGCTCTAATATCAGGTGTGATCATTATGGCTCTAATCATTATGGTGTTTTTGAGGATCTAAACTGGTCTGAAAACTATCTGTCTTTAAAAATAAAACTATTGTATTAGTCGTATTTAAGTTTATCCAGTGGAATCTAAAACCATGGTGATTTGATGTTCACCACCATATGCTTAAAATTACAAAAAAAAATGCTTAGTTCATCATTTTGACATTGACATTGTTCCTCTGGTCTTACTTCTTCCACAAAAATACAGTCCTTTTTCGTTGATTATTCTATCAACTTCTCTGCTACCAAAATGTTTATAAATGGAAATTATTTTTTCCTAATTTTTAAGGCTCTGAGTGTTAAAATGTTTTCTCTATTGAGTTGTAACTTTATTAACTGATAATTTATAAAGGCAAAACAAACATACTAAAACTTACATAGATTCTTACTGAAAAATAGAAAAATTGTTGAAAGTTTATTTCTTAATAAGAAATGTATCTCTGTATCTCATGGAAGGAGAAATTTAAAGTGTTCTGATCAGAAAATGCTTCATGTAGAGCAATATGTTAAATTATTGATAAGAAGCAGCTACTCAATCAGCAAGATGGCTGAATAGGGGCACCCAGCACTCACCAGCTCCTCACAAAGAAGAACCAAAGCAAAGGTATATCTATGTGTTGAGGTGAGTGACTGCAAGAGAATACTGGAATTCAATAGTAGAGAAGCTGAAATCTTATAAAATCCAGACCTGGGGTAGCAGCATAGCAAGAGATAGAAAATATCCTAGCACCTGCTTCCTGGGCTCTACAGCCAGAGAAATGGGGGTCCACCTTTCACAGGGTAAAGGTGAGAGAGTCCCAGCAAACTCTATCAGCACAGATACTGGCAATCCTAGCTTTTGGAAAACTTTACAGCCCTTGCAGACTTAAAACTTAAATGGAGAAGAGGCCTAAAATCTGTGCCATAGTCTAGCTTTGGAAAAGAAATTCACCTCATCCCCTTGTGACCTCCTGGGGATGCAGTCAGAAGTCATCTTGAGAAGGCAACTATTTTCTGAATTTGGACTTTTGTAGGGGTCATATCTAGGACTCCACAGACATGCTATTGCACTGGCTTACCACTGAGCTTGTGACCAAAAAGGTAAGAAAGAAGTCTGAAATTCTACTGCTCCCCCACCCTCTGAGGCATGTTGGGCAGTCCTGAGCTATATTGTCACAGCTCCAGCTATAGCCTGTACCCTATGTCACAGAACCTAAAGAAGGTCTGGAGAGAAACTTTGCCCAGTGCCAACCATATTCTGTTCTTGCTAACTCCTGTGATCACCTCATCTGGGAGGAATTTTGCCTGGCGGAAGCAGCAACCTCCTCACGATTAATCACTGATAGGCACTGCAACTGAAAGAATCAGAGGAGAAGGGCCCCTGGCCATTGCTTTGTCCCCAGGTGTGCCCAGCTCTACGGAGTCTGAGATCCTGCTCCTAGGTAAGCATACTCACATTTTCAGCAGACAGGAATAACATGTTTGCTGCCATTGCACCTTGTCAGATCATGCAGTATTGACAACTCTGTGTCTCAGAGGCATGCTGTAATTCTTTTATCTACCTCTCCCCATGAAGCACCTGGATCCATACTAATGTTTAATAAGAGAACAAATGCTTCTGACCCTTCTTAACTACTGGAGCAGTAGAGATCCATTCAAGTAACAGAGCCAGTATCAACATTGCTTGAGGAAATCCACAACATTTGATGGGGGCCAACACTCCAATTTAGAAGTAACCACATGCACTCTGCTGTCTATACCATTCCTCCCTACACAACTAGAATGTCCCCACTTTTGAATGACATGCTGAGACAGTGGGTCTTTCCAACTCCAACAGTAATCTCAAATTCATTAATCACAGCCATAGTAACTCCAGGGAGATTACACAATTGTGTACAGCTGGAAAAACACTCAACTTTCATAACAAACTGATAAACCAAGACATCTTCAGGAGAAAGCCTCCTACCAAGAAGGCCAGCCCATAAAATTTGTAGATACCTATCCCACCAGAGGCACAAATCTAAACATAGGAACATCAGAAATATATTTTTTAAATTTTTTAGTTGTAGTTGGACACAATACCTTTATTTTATTCATATATTTTTATGTGGTGCTGAGGATGGAACCCAAGGTCTCGCACATGCGAGGCAAGTGCTCTACTGCTGAGCTACAACCCCAGTCCCTGAATATCAGAATTTTTTTAAAAAAAGGCAATTTGACACCTCCTAAAAATCACAACTCTCCAGTAACAGATTCCAAAGATATTGAAGATGAAATGACTGCTAATTCAAAAGAATAATTCTTTAAAAGCTCATTGTAATGGCTAATTCAAATTGTCAACTTTATTGGATTAAGAGATGTCTCAATTAAGAGGATTATGGGTGTGTCAATGAGGGTGTGTCTAGGGATGATTGGCATAGCCAACTGAAATGGAGACCCTCCCTCCAATCAATAGGATGATGGCTTGGATGGAATAAAAGTTGGAAGAACAAGGAAGAAGCAGCAGGTGCAAGCTGGATTCTTCTTGAATGGTTCTTGATTGCTCCTGCTATCATCTGAGGATATCAGACTCTCACTTCTTCACTCTTCCAAAGTGGATTCTCCAGAAGCTTTTGGTCTCAGACTAGGGTAGTACTGTTGTTCCCTCTTGTTCGGGGGCTTTGGCCTCTTGGACTGTGCAGTTACTGGTTCTTCCAGCTCTCCAGTCTGCAGACAGCCATTGTGAACTATCCAGCTTCTGGTCATATAAGCCAACCTAATGAGTCCCCTTTTAATAAGTACACTTCCTATTGATTCTGTTTCTCTAGAGAACCCTGACTAATACACTCACTGAGATCTAACAGAATATAAACATATAAATGAAATCAGGAAGGCAATGCAGGATATGAATGAGAAATTCATCAAAGAGACAGAGATTTTGAAAAAATATAATCAGAAATCTTGCAAATGAAGATCTTAATAATTCAGGTGAAAGCTTCAACAGATTAGATCAAGTAAAATATCACATTCAGATGGAAATTCTTTAAAATTAATAAAAATAAAGCATCTTTGGGACACCATTAGAAGATCAAAGATTTGCATCATTGGCATATCTGGAGAAGAAATAAAGATTAAGAACATAGAAAACTTATTCAATTAGATAATAGCAGAAAAAATTTCTGTTCTTGAAAAAGATGTGAACATCAAAGTATAGAATTATAGAATCCCAACTAAAGGAATAGAAAAGATACTCATCATAATATATTACAGTCAAACTGTCAAAAGCACAGGGCAAAGAATTTTAAAATCTGTAAATGAAGTGCAAGGTCACATTAAGTCCACACTATTAGACTGACAGCAGATTTATCAGTGGAAATCCTAAAGGCCAAGTCCTGAAAAAACAAAACAAAACAAAACAAAAAACTAGCTACCAATCAAGATTACTATACCCAGCAAGGCTATTCTTCAGAATCAAAGAAGAAATAAAGACCTTCCAAAATAAGCAAAAACTAAGAAAATTCTTGACTACCACACTAACTTAACAAAAGATGCTTAAGGAGATCTTATAACCAGAAGTATAAGAAAAAAAAGTACCATTATGATAGCAAGTGAAAGTATAAATACCACTAGAATAATTCCACAAAGGAGAAAAATAATAAAACAATAATACAATATCTCCATGTTAAAAACTTGAGCAAATTAGGTCTAGAAGTCTAATCAATATCATAAAAGGTGTGTATGATAAACCCATAGCCAACATCATACTAAATGAGAAAAATTTGAAAGCATTTTCTTATGTTTAGAAACAAGACAAGGGGTCCACTCTCACACTGTCATTCAATACAGTACTAGAAATTTTAACTAGAGCATTTAGGCAAGAGAAAGAGAAGACATACAAATAGAAAAGGAGAAAGTCAAGTTTTCCCTGTTTGCAGATATAATTCTATACATAGAAAGACCTAAAGACTCTACCAAAAGATTTCTAGAACCAATAAACTATTCCAAAGCAGAATATAAAGTGAACATAAAAATCAGGAGCTTTTCTATACACTAATAATAAATGTTCTGGAAAAGAAATGAAAGATATCCCACTCATCACACGCACACACACACACACCACACATGAATGAAAGTGCATACGTGTAATAAACTAAGGAAGTGAAAGACTCCTAACATCTACAATGAAAATTATAAAACACTGAAGAAAGAAACTGAAGATACTAGAAGGTGGAAAGAACTTCCATATGCCTGGACTGAAAGAATTAATATTATTAAATATCTGTGCTACCAAAATGATCTACAGATTCAATGCAATCCCTATCAAAATACTAATAACATTATTTGTAGAACTAGAAAAGAAGTTCTAAAATTCATATGGAAGAAGAAAAAATCCTGAATAGCCAAAGCAAATTTGATCAAAAGGGGCAAAGTTAGAGATAGCATAATACCTGGTTTCAAGACATACAACAGAGCCCTAGTAGCAAGAACAGCATGGTGTTGGCATAAAAATAGACACATAGGCCAGTGGAACAGAGAACCCACAAATGTATCCATGCATCTACAGATTATTTCCTACAGACAATCCAAAAACATACTGAAGAAAACCAATAGTGCTGGGAAATCTGGATATCCTCATGTATAAGAATGAAACTTGAACCCTATCTTTCATCCAGGACAAAAATTAACTCAAAATACATCAAAGATCTTTATGAGATCTTAAGACCTCAAACTTTGAAACTACTAGAGGGAAACTGGGGAAATAATGCAAGCTATTGGTGTAGCCAATGGCTTTCTAGATAGAACTCCAAAAACACAGGAAATCAAAGCAAAAATTGATGAGTGAAATTACATAAAACTAAAAACCTTCTGCATAGTAGACAAGATAACAACAGAGTAAAGAGAAAATATATACAATGGGAGAAAATGTTTACCAGTTATTTATCTAACAAAGGGCTACTAACCAGAATATAAAAAGAACTAAAAAAAAATTTCACAACAGGAAAAAATAGGTAATCCCATTTAAAAATGGCAAATGATCCATTTAGTCAGTTCTCAAGAGAAGAAATACAAGTGGTCAACAAATATATGAAAATATGTTCAAAATTATTAGCCATTAGCAAAATACTCATTACAATGAGATACCATTTCACCCCAGTTAGAGTGGATATGCTTAAAAAAAATGTTGGCAATAACATGAAGAAAAATCAACTCTTATACACTGTTGGTAGGAATGTAAATTACTATAGCCACTGTGGAAAACAATATTGAGGTTCTTTTAAAAAACTAAAAATAGAAATGCCATATGATTCAGCTGTGTTTATCAGTTTTTCATCACTGTGGCTAAAATATCGGACAGGACCAACTTAGAGGAAGTTTATTCTGAACTCACAGTTTCAGAGGTTCTGTCCATGGATGTCTGAGTCCATCACTCTGGGCCCAAGGTGAGGCAGGACATCATGGTGAAAAATGTGGTAGAGTAAAGCTACTTCCCTCACTGTAGCCAGGAAGCAGAGAACAATAGAGGAGCCAGGGGACAAGATATCATCTCCATAGGCACACCCTCGGTGACCCACATCAACTAGCCAGGCCCCACCTGCTTACAGTTACCACCCAGGTTGTACATTCAAATTATTAATTCATCAAATGGATTAATTAAACCTAACCAATTAGGTTACATCTCTCATAATATGATCATTTCATTTCTTAAACATTCCTACTTAACACAGGAACTTTTGAGGGACACTTCACACACAGACCCTAACACCTACAATCCCACTCCTGGGTTTATATACAAAGGCAATGAAATGAGCATACACAAGAGATACCTACATGCCCATGTTTATTGTGGCAATTTTCACAATAGCTAAAATACATAATCAACCTAGGTGCCTGTCAACAGATGAATGGATAGAGAAAATATGGAGTATACACATAAAAGAGAGGAATGAAATCCTGCCATTTTCAACCAAATGGATGGAACTGGAGGATATCATGTTAAGAAAAATAAAGGAGACACAGAAACACAAGTATCAAGTGTTCTCTTACTTACGTGGAAACTTAAAAGAGAATAAAGTTGATGTGAATATAGAAGAAGGATTATTAGGAGTGGGAAGTGTGCTGGAGCATAGTGTGAGGGTAGAAGGGTAGATGGACATGATCAACGCTTATGTATGAATGTATGGAAATACTGCTACTGCAAATCCCATTAACTTTTACAATTAATAAATGTTAATAATAATGATGGCTAACTGATTATCCTCTAAGATATTATCCACAGAGACAGAAGTTATGGGTGAAGGCATAATTTTTTATATATATATAAAATGGGGAAAAAAATCCATGAAAGGGGTACGAGGTGGGAAGGCAAAACCCAATAGATACAACTGTAGGGACATTCACCTGGTAATCAAATTTGAATCTTGAATCTTGAATCTCCAAGGTCAGTAACCCCTTTGGATGACCTAGAGTATAACTCTTCCATTTATCTTGGTGGAACATTGACAAATGGAAAGGGCTTGGAAAAGAAAACAACTTTCAAGCCCTCCATCATTTTCTAGGTGCTGGGGGGGTGGGGGGGCTGTGTCTGACTAGGCAGCTGGGTCAGTCAGCGTGGTGAGGTGGAAGTATCTTTGTTTTTGGTGGGCTGGCTTTGTACTCTTTAGCAATTCAAATGCCAATTTTGTCACCAGTGAAACAAATATCTACCAATACACTTTAGGAATTGCTGCAAAGATTCAATAAAGCAACATAGTTAAAGCTCTTGGATCATAAACACAAAGGGGATGCTTAGTAAGCGAAAAATTTAAAAAGTGTGTATAAGTGTATAGCATTTATTCCAGTAAAAGATAAATTTAAGGACATTAAAATTTTAAAACACTTATTTGAGTAAGTAATGATTCATAAATCTGACAATTCCAGATTCAGAATCAAAAGAGATTCATGGCCCTACTAGGGCAATGTGAGGGAGAAACTTTTGTAAGTTGCTCTTAGAAGCAAGCCAAAGAAAACATTTGCTTGGTTAAGGTGAAAAATTCCTAGACAAAAGTTAGTTGGTGGTCTCTGATTGGTGAATTCTAAGCAGGGGTTAGTTGGCAGGTTCTGATTGGTGGAGCTTCTTTTGTTTCCCTAGGATTTGACCACTCACTGGAGTTTCTGTTTGCTTAACTAGGAACTCAGAATGCTGGAGCCGTCTCAGCCCAATGGTCTCCCAATCAATTTTTAAAACAACTTTTAGCAAAAATTTTCAGAGGAAGGGTGTGCTCAAATATGCCCTAAGATTTGTGTCAGATATACTCAGAAACTAGGTATTTACCTGCTGATTGAAGGATAATCTCATTTAGTTGTCATTTTGTAAGAAAAGGGAAAGAGAAAACAACTCACTAGTTTTCTAAAGTCTGCTTAGAAAATTGCTGATATTTTCTAAGCCATATGCAAGTCAAAGAAGATATATGTAAATGCCACTCAGAGAGAAGGCCTCCTACTCTATACTCTTATCATCCAAATACAATGCCCAACAAACAGCTAGGTTTCATTGCATCAGAGGAGAGCTCTTGCTTTGAAATGTTTTCAAAGTTTCCATGACAAAATATTCTTTCACAGTCTCTGCATCAGTGAGCTGCTTTGTATTTCTAGCACAGCTAAGCAATTAAAAGAAGATGAATAGATGTATTCCAGCATGTGTGATAACAAATGGCATACTTAAGGTGACAAGGTTTTCTGTGTTAACTGGCTTTGCAGTCACTTGCAAGTTTTTGAAAAATATTCCCTTTTATTGGAAGATTCCCCACTTCTTAATCTCAGCTATTTTTCTCAAAGCAAATTGGAGAAGAACTCTTCAAGTCATCTTTGATGGGACAAAATGTATGTACATATTCTCTCTGTGCAAAGGAGCTGCTGCTTTTCTTATGACAGCCTAAAATTGACTGAAGTTTTAAGAGTCAAGCCACTCACCATTACAAAAGATGCTCCTCATGGTTTTGAAAGATAAAAACTCTGCAGGAAACTGAGGTGGTCCCTTGAAATTGCTACTCTGTGGTTTCTGATTTGCAGTAAGGTTAATGCAAAGTAGGAAGGCTCTCTAAGGCTCATAGACTCAGGAAACTTTTTGACCTAGTCTAGTCCCAGAAACAGGGAATAATGGGAAACTGGGTACTGTTTTGGTTGCAAATGGATGGAAGAAGAACCAGATGGCATTAAAGCCCTTTTAATTTGATCTTTAGTTTTCATCATATTTCTCTTGCTCTTTTGAAAAATTACCTATTCTGGGTTTTATTTAGGCTCTCTCTAGTTACTTGAATTTGTGTTTAGTAAATCTAAAAATTAAAGTCATAGGAATACTAACCTTCTGCTTGGCTCAGGTACTGTCTTATGACTTCAGGAAACAGGTCATGTGACATAAGGTAACATACTAACCTGGAGGAAAACAAACTGGGATCAGGTTCTAATTCTGACCCTTTTGACTTTATGACCTTGACCAAATTATTTGACTTTCTTGGCTACCAGTTGTAAATATAAATGTAGTCCATGGGACTAATTAATATATTCAGGGCTGTGATATGCACAGTGGTTAAAAACTTGTTTTTGTAGAAGGAAGGAAGAAAGGAGAGTAAAAATATTTGTCTTTGTGATTAGATAAATATACTTTTCTGATATCATAACTATGAAATCTTTAGAATTTTATTCAATATTTTCAGGCTTGCTCATTATCTTACTTAAAATTTTGAATGATAACAATTTATAGGGTTGTTGTAAAGATTAAAAGTGGTAAAGCCAGTGGTTGATAAACATTAGTTCATATTGGCTGAGATCTCTTGCCCTAAAAATGTATGTACCATTCTATGGTCCTTAAGGAAGATTCATGTCATAGATCATTGAATGAGACTTAGAGTGTCTAATTCTTCATTTTATAGATGAAGAGAAAAAACAGGTAGATGTTAATCCAAACCCACACCCATATCCCACATCTGACTGCAACTTCTGTAAAGCTACAATCAACAAATATGCTGTTTACTCTAAGAAATCCCAAATGTAAATTTCACCCCCAAATCAGCAAGTGCAACTAGACCTTTTTTCTTGCGAGGGAGAGGGAGATCTTTATGATCTGTCTATTCTCATTTTACCTAAAGTAGCAAATTTCATGAGTAAACAAATAAATGAACTATTAGTTCATCATTAATGTGACCAAAACACCCACTAAGAGCAACTTAAAGGAGGAAAGATTTATTTTGGCTTATGGTTTCAAAGGTTCCTTCTGTGGTTGGCTGACTTCAAGGCAGAAACATCATGGTAAAAGGGCATGGTGGAGGAAAAGTGTCAGCTCATGGCAGTCAGATGGGAAGATAGAGGGAGGGAGACGGAAGGAGGGAAAGGTAAAACCCGCTCCACTGGGACCATGCTTTAACACCAATGAGCTCTTTGTGGGAGATTCCAGATTAAAATCATAAAGTAGACTGTTAAGATAGAGGATTCAACCTTCATCACAAGAGAGAATGTTTATTAAGACTGTGAGGCCTTCGCCTAGTTCAAATCCAATGGTTTCTTATAGTAAGGAAAAACAGAGGGCCTAAAAGAGCCAAATTTTGTATTCTCATCTTCTCTACAGAAAATGTTTCCAAACTTCTCCAACCACAATCCTTTCAAGAATTATTTTTATTGTACTTTCAGAGAAGCATTTTCCCCCTTAGTTCCATTTTAGACACTTTGCTTCATTAAGCTGAAACTAACTAGGGATCCCAATGGGAGAAAAGAAAAAAAATGTGAAAATCCAATAAAACAAATGTGTACTTTGTGATTTGCACTTCGTGATGCTACTTTGCTATTTGTTCTGACCAACTGGTGCCTTCAGACACAAGGGATCTTAACTACCTGCTAGACTGCTAGAAGAGACTAGGGAAATTCCTAGCTCTTTAAAACTATAAAGTGGGAATATAAATATATTTATAGTGGTAAACACATCTTGCCATTTCACAGTTCTATGCATGATATTTTTTTGAAGATACTTCCTTTGTCCATTTTCCTCACTCCCCACCATTTTCTTCTACGGTGGAAAAGAACAAATACTACATTGGATTTATCTTCAAAGCATTTTGAGGCTGAAGCTATAATGTTTACCCATATTCTCCAGTCTCCATCTGAATAAATAAAGTAGTATCATGGGATAGGCCGCTCTACAGATAACGAGTTTTAAACTCATTCACCCTGAGAAATTTCAACTGATATCGTTTGCCTATCAAATGGATTTAGAATTGTATTGTCACTGCCCTGCTTTGTATGGTGATTGCTGCTGCCCCGTGGTTCCATGCCTCAATAGACGGTTTGATTGTGTATATCTGCTGCTTTATTTATACGATGCTGTTTATAATGGTCTGTAATGTACAAACCTGCTATCCAGTAATAAAGCTGAGCATAACCCCTCCTGTGATTTTAACTAAGGAGTTTATCTGTTTCTAGTGCTATTTTCTGAGTAAAAGAGGATACCTCCCCCCCTTTTTTTTTGCTTATGATTCTTGCTCTTTCTCTTTCTTTTGTTCCCTCTCTCCCTCCTTCCCTCCCTCCCTTCCTTCCCTTCTTTCTTTGATCTATGTGTCTTTCTTTCACAATGGGCTTGATGGATATTTCTGCTGAATTTTTGTGAAGAGAAGATATCAATGCATTTTCTCCTTGTTAATGGCTCCAGTGGCCCATCATTTATTATCTGAGTGCTGCATGCCCTGAATAGATGTTGGAGTAGATGGGCAGCTTGGCAATCTGCCCCCCAACTGTCAGGGAATAGTCTTGGATCTTTGATAGAAATCAAGGACTGTCATTTGCCTCGTATACTTTTCTGGTTCCAGGAAGGAGGCCAGGATTATATCCCTCTGGAAAGAGAATCAGCTGTATTTCCTTCAAATGCCCAGATTTCACTCACAGGCTCAATTATCTATAAAAAGGCCTTTTACAGCAAAGAGACTTCACTACAGAGAAATGATGTTAAGTCAGTGGAATATAAAGAAAACCATATTTCAAACTGTCTCTGATAAGTCATTTAATATTAAATGAAATCTGAGGTTTCAGAATTAAATAATGAAAAGAAAAGAAAAAAAAAACCAAACTCTGCTCTTTTCTTAAGGAAAAAATTGCCAGGCTGTCTTGCTCAAGCCAGCCCCTGCATTCTTTCCACATATTCATCCTGTTGACTATCTCTCTGACTACAGTCCTTAGAGCACTAACATCCCATTACTTAAAATGACGAGGTAAACAGTTTAATCTAGAGACAAAATGAGGGGAAAAAAATTGTTTGCAGAGATATCAGTGGGGCAAAGTGTTGGTATACAAAGAGGAGAAAATAGATCTGGAGACACCCTTCATCCAGGGTTCCCCTTCAATGCCACCTCAAAGAAAGCTCCTCTCACCATCCAATTCACTGTCTATGCCCTCACTCAGTTTTATTTTTCACCATTTATTTATATAATACATTAAATATATTAAATACATGCATTTAAAGATGAGGTTATTACTTGAATTTCCCATTAGAATTGAAAGTTAAGACAATAGCTTTGGTTCATTGCTATAGCCTTAACTCCTAGAACATCTGCAGTAAATAAACATTTGTGGAAACAATGAATACAAAATGGAAAGTATAAATTGCTTATGTTTCATTGCAACTGAAAGGTTTAACTTGGAGCACTGATTTCTAGTAATTCAATCAATCAGCTTTTGGGAGGCTTTATATAAGATCTGCATTCTGTCTGGTACACAATGGTGAGATATTAGAAATAGCACAGAGCTTTAAAAACAGATGAAAAATAGGTGCTTAGCCTTTGTTGAAATTTCTTACACTGTCTGAACCTTTTAACTGGGCTATAGACAAGCCTGCTCCCAGCTGTGAGCAAACCTTTGGATTTAGCCACCTTTAGATTCCTGAAACATGATTTGTTAACCTCGGCTGACCTTCCATATGACCCATTCCTTCTCCCTAACTGCTCAGAGACCAGGGCTGCACCCAGTCCCTTTCTTACAAGACAACCTACTTTTGGCCAGCACCAATCACAATTCCTGATTAACAAATGATAGAAATTTCAATTCCTACTCATGGTTTCAAGATATAAATAGAGCCATCATTTTGTAAAACCTCAAATCACCCTTTCAAGTTTACATGAAACTCTGTTTTCCTGGATCACAATCCTAATTAGCCAGATATAAATATAATTTTCTTTGTTCTTGATCATGTTAATTTTATTTTCAGTTGACAATCCTTTTAAGTTCTTGGCTGGGACTCTTGCAACAAAAGACAGATTACTGAGAAAAAATAAACAAATGTATTAAAATGCATACTTCATATATACACAGGAGAAAACTTCAGGAAAGAATAACTCTGGGGTGGGTTAGAATTGAGTTAGATGCCATCTTCAACAGAAAGCAAAAAAGAGAGAAAGTTGTGGCCAGGGCTAGTTATGAGAAGGTGACCAGGAAGAGCAGGCAAGCAAGAGTTAGGTATGTTAGGCAGATTTAAGTTGGTTCCTTCTCCACTGATAAGAGTCTTTCATGATTTAGTCATCCCCTTCTTCCTGGTACAGAGAGGAGATCCTTACCTATGGAGATTTCTTCATAGATGTAAATTTCCTTTATAAGTGTAACTTCTCTGGTTTCAGAGCTTCTCCTATATCTGTAGTTTCTTAAAAATAATAAGCTCAAAAATAATACTTAAGTGAAAGAGGCATATTTTGGGGGTGGCATATTCTGCTACCTTTAGTCTCTGCCTATAATTATTTTTTCTTTTAATTGGAATATGTTGCTCCTCTGTGACTTTTCCTTTGTCTTCCCCTACCCTTGACTGGCATTCTAAAAATCTAAGAAAGGCCACAACTAAATAATTAAGATGTTAACTGCTAGATAATCATTCTTTAGGTTTCTAAAACCCAGAATATCTGGTGACCCTCAGATAACATCAGCCTGTCTAATGACCCTCCTTATTCTAGTCCTACTTGTCTACTAACACAAAACATGGAAACTGCTGTGAGGTTAAACTTGTAGAAAAGTAATGTTTGTCTACAGAATTACAGGAACTAGTCTTAGAAGGTCAAGGTCAATCCTGAGGTTCTGGGCAGAAGACCCTGTTGAGCGCATAGTCTTTTTGCCTCTTGCCCAGCTGCCCCCCAACCTCAGCTCCTTTCTCTTCCTAATTAAAGCCCTTTTACATTCCTAAGTTCTCTAAGATGATCTCTCTTTTTTGGACAATTGCCCCCCTGCATCTTCTCAGAATGCAGGTCCTTGAGTTAGCCCAATTTTCTTCCCTCTAATTCTTCTTTCCTCAGTATTGCCTTTGTAGCAACAAGCAGATTTGTGTCCATGGACATGCTCTTAACCATTACAGAGTTCTTACCTTAATGGTTGAGTCCAGTTCAGTTTTCAACAGTTGTGGGGTTAGACTGAATCATTTAGAATTCATTACCCAGCCTATGCTTTGATTTTTGAACTTCTGGCTTCAGACTGGGAGAGAATACATTTCTATTGTCTTAAGCCACTCTGTTTATGGTAATTTGTTACAACGGCCCTAGGAAATGGATACAGTATTTCAAGTTTAAGATAGTCCATCTTCCACATCCATGGGTTCTCTAGCTGTGGATTCAGCTAACTGCAGATTGAAAATATTTGAAAAGTAAATGGCTTCTGTACTGAACATGTGTACATTTTTTTTCCTGTTATTATTCTCTGAACAATACAGCACAGGAACTAATTGTATAGAACTTGACATTATATTCGGCATTATAGGTAATCTAAAGACACTTATATTAGAGGATAAATGAAGATTGTATACCATTACCATGCCAATTTTTATAAAGGACTTGAATATAGTATCTACAGATGGTCTTAGAGCCAATCCCCCAAGGATAGCAAGGGGAGACTATATGACAAAAACAGGACTCTTGACCTGTTCCCACCCAGTGATCAAAATTCTCCCATCTTGCTTTTTCAGCAGATGGCAACTTTATCCATGCAGTTGCTAAAATCAAATTTGGAGGAGTCATCCTTGATTCTTCTTTTCTTAGTCACACCCACACCTGGCCTTTTACAGATCTGTTGCTTTTATCTTCAAAACAGAAACACCTTTTCCATCTTCATTTGTCTCCAACTCTTTTGTAACTGATCTGCTCATAGCCACCATCATCTCTGGCCTGGACTACTATAATACATTTGTCAGTGCAAAATAATGACTCTGTTTTAGAGAAAGATAAAAAGATAGTTTATCCTGAGTGATATGAGTGATGTAGGCCCTGGAACACAGATTCAGGTTACCCTGAAAGACTGTTCTGAAGAAAATGAGGTTGAAATGACCTTTATAGGCAGAGAACAAAGGTAATCATAAATCAATACATTCACACTGGTGCAGGACAGTACATAGTTAAGGTAAAATGACCATTGGACTGAAATGATCTCACATGCCATTCTTAGTGAGAAGACTGGTCAAGTCAGGGTCTGTCCTTTCACCTAATTGTCATGAGAATGCTAAGTCAGGTACAAAAGATAAGAAGTATGTTGAGTCAAATGTATGAAAGATGATATATCATGAACTATGTAATGCTTTAAATAATCAATAAAAAAAAGACAAAAAAAATAAATAAATAAAATAAAGGTATAAAAAAAAAAAAGAAGTATGGCTTGTTTTCTAAAGGTGGAGGCAGCCCTCATCCCGCAAGCCTCCTGATGCTTTTTCATGTAAGCCCACCTACCTGGTTTTATCTGCTTTTTGGAGGGAAAAAAATGACCATCTGGTGCTTGCTTCAAAAATTGTATCACAATAGTTTATTTCAGAATGGTTAATTTTTTCTTTTCTTTTTTTAGAGTTTGTCATTTGACAGATATTTATTGAGATCAGTGGTAAAGTACTGACTGACTATCTTGCTTCCCTCAGAGGGCTCACCTTTTCTAAAATCAAAGAAGAGTTAAAAGGTGTATCAGAAAAATGAAAGAAAATTAAGAAAATTTTAACTTTTCCATTCATATAGTTCAAATGGCCCTGCTCTGAACCAAGTTTTAAAATGCTGCAAATGTTTTCTTTTACAATTATGAAAGACTTGCAGCTTGCAATTTCTCTCTTTCTCTTTGTATGTGTATGTGTGTATATGTGTGTATACTGGAAATTCACTATTCATGGTTCAAATGAGATAATCTAATGAAACTAAGCTAAACTAAACCGAACATAAAATAACAAACAACTAGAAAACTAACTGTCATGTGTATAACATTCTAAACTACCAATATGCCAGAAAGATATTTACATTCCAAGGCCCTGTATCAAAACTTTTAAAGTCCTAAAGGTTCAAAGATACAGAATCTCTTGCTTTCACCCCCAAATTGGCAGGTGCCTAGACTTCCTAAAAATCCACTGCTTAGTTACCTCTCCTCTGTCCTACAGATGGTGCCCCAATGCCCTATCTACTCTGCAGCGAAGCCTCCCTTGTCTGGATACCTACACAGCCTAAGTCTTTAAGGGAAAACCTTTCTCCCACTTCTCCCATATTTCATGTTCCCATATTTCACATTCCCATATCCATGTTCTTTACTGTAACTTCGTGGTCATACTTTTATGCTGGCCTGAGTAGGCCATTTGATTTGTTTGGGATGATGGGAAGTTAATAAAAATGATGCAATCAGAAACAACAACAAAAAAAATGCATGTTGTTTGCACTTGATTGCTCTTCCCCCTCTGTCTTGATTACGAGAACAAACCTGACTGGTTCTGGAGCCATTTGGATCATAGTTGAATTGCTGTAGGTGTCTCAACTGAGGCAACCAGTGAACACTCACATGTGTTGAGCCCAGCTAAGATATCAGAGGCATAATTGTCTAGCCAGCCACCACAGTCATGTGAAAAATAAACACTTATTGTTCGATTTCTTTAAAAAAAAAAGAATGTTTAATTTTATACTTTTCTTATTGATCTTCCTCCTTTAATTCTTGCCCCACTGCCCTTAAAGTGAAATCCAAACTTCTTGGCCTGGCTTACAAAAGGCTACATGCAGATATTCCTTTTGTTTCTCAAATAGACCATCTGGTTCTCACTTTAGGCCCCTGCACCAGTTCATCCTGGCTGGAATGCACTTCCCTCTGCTCCTGATACATCTGTGGTCTTGTGAACTAAATCTAAACATCAGTGTCACCTCATCCAAGAGACATTTCTTGATCATCTGATTTAACTAACTTTCCTGGTGTTTACTCTGCCACTTAGCCTATCAAAATTCTTTGCATTGAACTTATCCTTAGCTAACATTTTTCTTTTCTCTTTGTTCTTCTTCCCTTACAAGAATATAAGTGAATATTTTCTAGAACAATAGAAAACTTGCTTGCCTAGTTCACCCACACCATTGCTTGAGCCATCTTTGGCACAGGGAAATGCAGGACCTCCACCCTCCCTGCTCCTTATAGGGAGAAGTCATCCTCCCTGTAAATCTGTTCTGTAAAACAGATCTCATGTAAAAATACTGACACAGGTTTCAAGATTCAGGCAAATCAGTTAGAAAGAGATAAAGAATGATTTAACATGTGTGTGTGTGTGTGTGTGTGTGTGTGTGTGTGTGTGTGTTTTGCAAAGTCTTTTTTATACATTTTAGTAACTGTCAATGGGAAACTTGTGTAGTTCTCCCTTCTGTCTGACTTAAGTTACTTAATTGGAATGATTAAATGTCAAAGAGAAAATGCATATTTATTTCTAAAAAAAAATATGGATGGTACCTCTAAAGTTGTTAGTATTTGTGTACAGGAGGAGGGCCATTGCATAAAATGAATGAGTAAATGTGCTAAGTGGTGCCTTGAAGCCATTAAGACCTAATTTAATCACCTTGAATTATTCACATGCTGTAAAAATAATGTTTGCAATTTGCTGATTTCTTATTGTTATTAGAAAATAAAAATTTCTTATTGTTATTAGAAAAAATTGAAAAGTATATCAGTAAAGTTCTGATAAAGGACTCTCTTCTAAAGAAGCACTTAATGATTATCTTAAAACTTTCTTTTTAAAACATGAATTTCAATTCAGTATCTATTTAATTCATGCTTTCAGAAATTGAATTTTATGGTATGTAAAATGATTGATGAATTTATGCAATGTTCTAATGTAAGTATTTTATGCAAACAAGTAATATCTTAATCCCAAATGGACCATTCTTGCATGGCCGGTGAGTGAAGCATGTTTTTAATACTTCAACATATTTGAAATAAAAATAAAAAAATTTTTGATAAACATAAAAATTGCATAAAATTCAAATTTTAATGTCCACAAATAAAGTTTTATTGAAACCCAGCCATGTTTATCATTTGCATATTGTCTATGACTGCTTTCCCATTACAATTATAGTGTTGACTAGTGTGTCAGAGCCCATATGGCATGCAAAGTCTGGATGTTTATTATCTGTCCTTCCACAGAAGTTTTGCTGACTCCTGTCCTAACATATTTTTATTGCTCTGTTCATTAAACTATCTAATTAGAAGACACTAATGTAGTATGTTTAAACTTTTCTTGTATCTAACAGCTATTGCTATTGGTATAGGAACAGTGAAGCAAACAGATACAAGAAATGAAGTTACCCACACCCACTGTAATAGCTTCCATCTATAGGACCTATTAGTTAAAATGTTGTTTCTAAGACCATGTAGGAATTATTTTTGTTGGAGCATCTATTTATATTCAGATATGATGTTCAATCTAACATGTATTTAAAGTCTGTGGTGTAGTGACACAAAGATAACAAGAAGTCTTTATTCCCTAGAAGGTCATAATCAGGTAGGAGTTCACATTCTCATTTAATTCCCATATACCACAAAGAGACACTCCTATTTTAGAAGTAAGGCAACAGAAATGAAGAGAGATCAACAATTTGTTCAAGATACTCTGAAACATTCAAAGTTTCTATTTTTAAATTTTTGAAAAAATTTTTCTGAATTCAAGTTAACAAGGTAGTGAGAGACAGATGTAATTTTTTATACATAGCATAGTGCTGAGCAACTGCATAGGAAGAGGAAGAACCCAAGAACTGTCTAGACCAGGGTGGTCCATGTCAGAATGAATTCCTGTGCATGCCATTTCTTTTTCAATACCTGATTAATTTCTACATACATTCCAGGTCTTCCATGGTTGGGGACCAAGCATAGGACACAGGGAATAAGAGGGCATCTGAATCTCCATTTTTCTAAAGGAGTGTGTTCTTTAGAAAATGTATTTCAATGGATCTCACACACCATGCCAACTTTCCCACTTCTAAAAAATCTTGAAATAGACTCTGTGGAGTCCTGCAAAGTATGATAACATAAGGGATCACAGCTGGGGATCTTAGAGCAGCACTGAAGCCCGACCTTTCTTAGATGTGGATGTGATGACCCACCTCTATGCCAGGTAAGGACACATGCTGTTGTCCTGTGGAGCCTGCATGTGGACTTAAAAATGGGCATGCTGCCAGAGCTCAGAGAGGCCAGGGTAGGAATGCACTGGTAGTCTCTTTAATGGTTCTGATTAGGAACATTAAAATGACCTGGGAGGGGGAAAAAAAAAAGATCTGATCAAAACAACTTAGGAGAATAAAGGCCTGGGCTGTAGAGGTTGCCTTCAGAGAAGGAATGGCTCCTCCTTTTGATCTGAGTCATTATTATTATTAATAGTAGTAATAGCAGAATTAGTATTATTTGGTGCTGGAGATCTAACCCAGAGGTGCTCCACCACTGAGCCAGACCCGCAGGACTGTTTATTTTAAGATGGGGTCTTGCTTAGTTACCCCGCTGGCCTTGAACTCATGAACCTTCTGCGTTAGCCTCCTCAGTAACTGGTATTACAAGCATGATGCCACTGTGCCCAGCTGGCCTGAGCTACTTCTGTCATCTAAGAACTGTACAAGAAAAAGTGCTGTAATCGGAATAGCAGAAGGGGGAGGAGCATAAATGTTTCCCCCACAACCAGCTGGTGGTGACCAACTTCCTCAGCTAACACACATGGACATGGTTATTTACTTCATTTAAGCTTCAATAAACATCAAACTCAGGTTTACTCCCCTCTCTCTCTTCTTCTAGGATGGTAGATCCTCATTAGAACTGGCATGAGTTACTCAAATGATATTTCCCAGAATCAAATTTAAAAACAGCCCCCAATAAATTTCAACTTTATTGAAACGGTACATTCAAGAATAGTTCAATAAACACCTATAAGCACATTACTTTTCTTTGCCTGAATTAATTGAGAGTTAGTAAAAGCTTTCTTGACATTTCCTCCTTAGCCATGTTTTCTAAGATATGAACAGTCTTCAAATTAACCAAACATTAATATCATAATCAAGATATTGACATGGATATAAAATTATTAACTTATATATTGTGCTTATTCAACATTTCATAACTTTCCCAACAATGTAATTTATAGATATTTTAAATTTTTAGAAAATAATTAAAAACCCAGGAGCTATTCAATGATCATAGATAGTTTATTTGTCATGCCTTTTTAATGCCCTATACTCTGGGACAGTATTTTGGCCTTTGAAGAGTCAAAGTTTGTTGTTTTGCCTTTGAAGAGTCAAAGTTTGTTGTTTTGCAGATTGTCCTTCAGTTTGGATATATCTAATGAACTTCTTTATTGTTTTTTTTCTTTTCTTTGTGGAGCTGTGGATAGAACCCAGGGCCTCTTGCATGCTGTCAAGCGCTTCACCACTGAGCTACACCCCCAGCCTGTATCTAATAATTTCCTTATGACTCAGATTAAACTTTTTTTTTTTCAGGAATACTATAGAAGTGGGGTTGTTATCATCACCCTTCTTACTATATTTAATTCAGAGACACATTAGGTCAGTTTTTCTTCTTACTGATGAAGGTGAGGTCCATCAGATTTTCCCACTCTGAGTCAAAACTTTTCCCTTTTAAAATACATGAGTAATCAGGGAGTGATACTTTCAGACAGTATGAATATCCTGCTCAACAATCTTTCATCCATGGTTTCATCCTCTGCTGTTGATTCTTATCTCTATCAGTTATTAATGTAGTGGTCGTGAATGGTGATTTTTGAATTCTATCACCTTTTCTGCATTTATTAGTTAAGATTCCTTTCTAAAGAAGAACATTTCCTTCTATAATATCATAAAAATAATAAAAATTTAAAATATCATAAAAATAATAAAATATTATTTACTCATCATTATTATACAATATACATAAGACACCTGCTCACATATGTACAATTTACATATATATACACATGTATTTTACATATGTAAGAACTCATGGATTGTAAAAATCCATTGTGTTATAATCCATTTCTGGCATTGCTCATTATGATCTTTGAATTTGAATCAGTTTAATTTAGACACACACTGATTTACTCCTGCTGCAGGAGTCTAGGATCTGTGTGATTGTGAATCTAGCCTGAACCAAAGCTCTTCTGATACCTGTAGACTATAACTATTAAGAGTTGAAGAGATTGCATAGCTGGGCACAGTGGTGCACTCCTGTAATCCCAGCAACTTGGAAGTCTGAGGCAGGGGAACTGAAAGCTCAAGGCCATCCTCAGCAACTTAGTGAGTCCCTAAGAAACTTAGTGAGAACTTGTCTCAAAATAAAAAAATAAAAAGGGCTGGAGAAGTAGTTCAGTGATAGAACACCCCTGGGTACAATCCCCAGCCCTAGGGGAAAAAAAAGAAGAAAAGTTGAGAAGATCTTAAGCATTACCTTCTCACAGGCAGTACGAATCATCGGTGTAAAGTCTTGTATCAGGCTGTGAGAAGAGTCCCTACTATTTTGTTTACTCTCTGGAATGCTTCTTTCCAGTTAAATCCCAGAGATTTGGACTCTCTTCCCAGTTAGGATGACCCTATGCATAGGATTCTTCACACATCTTCTGCCATCTGGTGGTAGGTGGCTGGGCCTACAAGGAGAAACCAGATTGACAAGGTCCCTATGTATTTGAAGTCCTAAGTAGGGGCCCTGTGGCCTAAGGTTGTTCACACATCAAATGACAGAACCTAGTCATTGGATTATTACTTTTTAGGTAGGGCTCTTTAATTCCAATGGCATGTGACTTTGGGGGAGTGAAAAGATGAGAAATGTATGCTGGAGTCTGTGCTGCAACCTATCTTAAGTGCTACTTAAGTTAAACCTCAAGAAGTCTTGGAAGGTAGACACTATTATACTCCTTTAATAAATAAGAAAAGAGAATTGACTATTCTGTAATAGAAACATAAAATTAAATATTTGATCTCTTTCCTCAAAGAACTTAAAAACTGGTTTATATTTTCAATTTAATAAGATTACTATTAGTAAATATATTTAATTGGTGATGAAGAAGGGGAAGTTAAAAGAAGTTGAAATAATTTGTGAAACATCATCAAGAAGTAAGTGGCAGAATTATAATTTGGGTTAATTGATATTTTAGTAATATTCCATTTTATTTCCTGTATTGTATTTTTAACTATGTCTCTATGTTTTCTTAAGAGATTGATCTGGAATTGAAATATGCAACCTTAACTTACTAGGATCTACTTGGAATCAAAAAGTATGATACAACCTCCCATATGACATAATAATCACACAATAGTATACTTCCATTTTCCGCTTCCAGCTTTTCATTTTATTTATACACATTATAACCCTCCAATTATGTTATTAATTTTATTTAAGTAGCAAATTTTCTTTTGAAGTGATTTAAATAAGGATAAAATCTTACTTTTTTTTCCACATAGCTACCATTTCTAGTGTTCTCTTTTCCTTCAGGTAGATCCATATTCTGTATGATATCTTTTTCATTCTGCCTGAAGGATTTCTTTTAACATTTCTTGTAGTACAGATCTGCTGTTATAAATAATTTCAAGTTTTTCATGTCTGAAACATCTTTATTTTGCTTTCCTTTTAGCAATATTTTTGCTGAATATAGAATTCTAGATTGACAGGGTTTTTCTTTTCATATTTTAAGAAGTTTCTCTATTGTCTTCTTGCTTCTTTTGTCTCAAAGAATCTGCTTTCATCCTCTCTTCTTTTCTTTATTATTATTATTATTTTTTTTAGTTTTCTCCCTACTAGGTGCTTTTAAGATTTTCTCTTTATCATTGGTTTTGACCAGTTTGATTACAACATTACTTGGTATTTTAATTCATTTTACTTGTTTTGCATTTCCCCAGCTTTCTTTGATTTTCATTAATCTAGAAAGATTTGGCCATATTTTGTTAAATTTAGTCTTCAGTGACTCTAAATATAAAAATATTAGGCCACTCAAATTTGGCCCACAGGTCATGGATACTCTGTTTTCATAAATTCATTTTCTTTCTGTGATGCATTTTGTGTAGTTTTTATTTTTTCTTCAAGTTTCCTGATCTTTTCTTTTTCCATATCTAATAAGTCCTTATTCCTATTCAGTGTGCTGCCATTTATGTATTTTTTATATCTTAAAGTTTGGTGCCCTGGTTCCTAGCTTCAGAAAGTCTCTTCCTTGTTTTATATTTCTTGTCTTTACTTAACATTTTGAGCATACAGAATACAGTCAAAATGATTATTTTGATGTCCTTATCTTTTAATTCCAACATTGGCCTCTCTTCTGACTTGGTTTCACATGATTGATTTTCCTCTTCCTTATCAATTGTATAATTTTGTTTATTCATATGCCTGGCAATTTTTTATTGGATACCAGAGATTGTGAATTCTATCTTGGGGGCTGGATATTTTTGTGTCCTATAAATGTTTCTGTGCTTTGTTCTGGGATACAGTTAAGTTATTTGGAAGTGATTTGAATCTTCTGGATCTTGCTTTTACAACGTAACTAGGTTGTGACCAGTGCATCCTTTAGTCAGGTGGTAATTATTTCCTATTTCTAAAGAAATCCCTTTCTAAATACTTTACCAAATGTGAATAATTCAGTTCTCTAGTTTGCCTGGTGACAATAGGCACCAATCATTGTCCTAGGGCATCACCGGGTACCAGTTCCTTTAATTCCTTGGCCTCAAGTGAATGTGCTGAGTCTTTGAGGAAGATGCTGTGAAGGTTTACAGACTTCTGTCTTTGTGAGCATCTCTTCCTTCTGGTTCTCTGTCCTGCAAATTCTACTGTCATGTTTTCCCTGGACTCTGAACTACATTCTTTCAACTCAAAAACTGAGGTCTGCCTGATTTTTCCCTCACTGGGAGAGAATTTATATATATTTCCTTTGTGTTACTTTAGTTCCCCCCCCCCATTGTTACTCTGACTTGTCTAGAAAGAAATCTCTTTTTTAACACTTTAAAGATGCAGTCTCATAGTCTTCTAGTCTCCATTGTTCCTAATAAGAAATAGAGATATTTCTATTATTGTTTGTTTATATGTAATCATTTTCCCCTTTGGGAAACATAAATAAAGTGCTTCTTTATTTTTGTGTTTAATTATTTTGCCATTGGGAGTCTAGGTATGAGCAGCTTTATATTTGAACTGTTCTGTGTTTGCTGGTCATCTTCAGATTCATGGGTTTATGTTTTGCACCAAATATAAGGACATTTTAACCATTCTTTTTTCTTCAAACATATGAAAACCTTAATTTCTTTCTCTTACATCCTCTTGAGACTCTAATTATATGTCTGTTAGACATCTTGCTACTGTCCTACAGCACATGAGGTACAGTTCGTATTTAGGCATTTTGATCTCTGTTCTTCAACTTGGTCATTTAGGGTTTTTTTTTTTAATTTTACATAATTTATTTCTCAGTTTTTTTTTTAAAGAGAGAGTGTGAGAGAGGGGAGAGACAGAGAGAGAGAGAGAATTTTTAATATTTATTTTTCAGTTCTCGGCGGACACAACATCTTTGTTGGTATGTGGTGCTGAGGATCGAACCCGGGCCGCACGCATGCCAGGCGAGCGCGCTACCGCTTGAGCCACATCCCCAGCCCTATTTTTCAGTTTTTGAATATCCCTTTGGTTCTTTTTTCATAGTTTCCATGTCTCTATAGATATTCTATATATAGTCACCCATTTTATCCATCATTTCCTTTAAATCTTTAAACACTTTTGTGACAGGTTGTTAAGAGTACTTCTCTGATAATTCCAACATCTGCATCATCTTGGAGGATTGCTTCCACTGACCATTATTTTTTTCTTTTGACTTCAAGTGACATTTTTCGGCTTCTTTGCAAGCACTAGACATTGTAAATGTTATATGATTCACAGATTATGTATTTCCTTCAACGAAGGGGACTGTCAATCAATTCATGGTGGATCACTTAGACCTCGTAGAGCTGTGGTGCTTGACTTGGGGTAATTTTCCTTCTCCCAGACCAGGAAACATTGGACAATGTATGGAGATATTTTTAGTTGGGAGCAATGGTGGCATACAGAGGAGTAAAGGCCAGGAATGATGCTAAACCTCTTGGAATTCACAGAGGTTGAGAAAACTGATGTACTGGATTTTCTCAGTGAAGGTTTATTTTATTTTTTATAGTTCTAGGGCATGTTTCTTACTCTATGATATGGTTATTAATGGCCTTTCTGGAGCCTTAACCAAATGCCCAAGTGTTCCTAAGTGAGGTCTCTTCACTCCACTCTGACTGGCTGGTTCTCCAAAGTCTCCTAGGACTCCTCTTATTTTAGAAGTCAGTTCCCAGCAGCTGTTGCACTGTTGGTCTCTCTGAGTCTTTCCCAGCATATGTACAATCCAGTGTTTGGCTAAGGTCCTGAGGGGCACTTTCAGCAGAGATCTGGGGACCCAAGTTTTTTACATCATCACTGTCTCAAGTACTTTTGTATGTTCCAAACTCCATGGCATCCCCATTCTCTTCCTGAGAATGCCATTTTCTATACTTCAGAAAATGCCCTAGACAGAAGTAGAGGGTCAAAATGACCGCATGTTTCTCTTCTGTCAAGGATCACAGAGCCCTGTGAAGTGTACAGTTCAGTACTGACATTAGTCATTTTATATATTTTGTCTGGTTTTATAGTTTACAGCAGAAGAGTAATTTCTGTATGCCAGTCATTTTGTCATGGCCAGTGGTCGATATCCCAGAACTGGAATTTGAATCCCAACTCTGATTCTTAGATCTCCCATTATTCTTTAAGAGTTGCAAGATGTTCTTTTATTCAGAAGTATTACTTTGATAATAGATGAAGACAGCATTGAAGTTTCTTTTTCTAGGGGTTGGCAGAGAGAAATATTTCTACTAAATAAGTATTTCTTGTTTCATTATGCATTGCCAGTTACATGTTGGCTAATAATACCATAAAAGTGATGTCCTATGTACTGAAGATAATAATAGCTGTCTTCTATCATACATTCTCTATTGCCAGGTGCTTTGCCAAAAGATTTACCTACACTCTGCTTTATTTAATGTTCACAGTGGGTGGCCCTACTTTCCATGTTATGCTTATATTGAAACCAAGACCTATTCGGTAATTTGCCCATGTTTTCAGAGCTAGCTGCATTATAAAGCTGAGAAATAGACCTCAGTCTGATTGCAAAGTCTCAAATGTGTAACAATAAGGATAGATTGATTCCTGCAAACAAGTAACCACAATAACAACTTATGGAAGTGTTCTTCTCATTCCCATCATATTCCATAATGGGTTATGGAAACATTAGTCTCATAAAATTCCTTCTTCTAGCATCTCCTCCAATCCCTGGAGCTGTGCAATTTCCTGCTGTTCCACTTCATTGGAAGACAATAGAAGAGCCTGGAGATCAAGTTGGAAGATTTTAAGCCTGGTAAGTGAAGAACATCATCTCTGATAACATTCAATCAGGCAGAAGTCAGTTACTGGGTCCCTAATCACAGAGAGGTTGGGAAATGTAGTCCAGCTGTGTATTCAGGAGAAAAGGGTTTTAGTGAACAGCTGGCTAGCCCTTTCTGTACCAGTTAAGCCAAAAATCTCTCGTAAGTTGCTCTTTGAGAATCATTCATATATATATATATATATATATATATATATATATATATATATAGCTTTAAATGGAGTTTTTTCTACTCTGGGGGCCTGGTATTATCATAAATGATCCTTTAATCCAGCATAAGTTAGCACACATTATACTCTCTGAGTATATTTGAATCTTTATTTCATTTTTAAAAATATTTGGATATTTAGTTCATGTATCACACGATTGTAAGACCTCTGGTAATTATAATTATCATCATCTCCAATTTTAAGATTAAGTTTTATCATTAAATTTTTGATATTCTAGTCTACAGGTGGCATATACATTTTTTCTTTTTTGGACAACGTATTGCTATTATGTCCAGGCTGACCTCAGACTCTTGGGCTCAAGTGATCCTCCTGCCCCTGTCTCCTGAGAAACTTGGTCTACATGTGTACATTCCCACACCCACTTTATATTATTTTGATTAAAACTACTCTAGCTTTCTGTCATTCCTTCCTGTCATAGCAAGGTCAACCAACATCTTGTTGTCTGACCAATATTTTGTTCATATATCAGGCTCTCAGAATGACGACTTCCCGTGAAAACTCTGAGTCTATAACCACAAAATGAGTGTCAGGCACTTTGTAACTGTTTTGGAAATAGTATCTGTGCTAAATGAGTAGTCAATAAATTAGTAAAAATCACTGGTCTGAGGAAGACACTTTTCAGAAGGGTTGGCTTAGGCTTCTTCAGGAAAGAGTGGTGAAACCAAGGACTATCCTAGAAAGAGGTGAAGCTTCAGAGCACTTTAGTCAGAGTGTTTCCTCAGATGTTTTTTTTTTTTGTTTTTTTTTTTTTTAAAGAGTGAGTGGGAGAGGAGAGGGAGAGAGAGAGAGAGAGAGAGAGAGAGAGAGAGAATTTTTAATATTTATTTTTTAGTTCTCGGCAGACACAACATCTTTGTTGGTATGTGGTGCTGAGGATCGAACCCGGGCCGCACGCATGCCAGGCCAGCGCGCTACCGCTTGAGCCACATCCCCAGCCCTTCCTCAGATGTTTTATGAGTACATTTCTTTATTTTACACCCAGGGTCACTCCATTCAGATCCCTACCTATATAAACCCAACCTAAAAGTACATTTAATGGTCTTTTTAAGTAAAAGGCAGAGAGTGTAGCTTAGTGGTAGAGAGTGGGATTAGCATACACGAGGCTCTGGGTTCATATCTCAGAACTGCAAAAGGAAAGCATGTGTGTGTGTGTGTGTGTGTGTGTGTGTGTGTGTGCATGTGCAGGAACACACACACACACACACACCTCAAAAAAGTAAGCTGGGTGTGGTGCTGTACCCCTGCAGTCTCAGCTACTCAGAAGGCTGGGGCAGGAAGATCACCTGAACCTGAGAGTTTAAGGCCAGTTTCAAACACACTGAGAACTGTCACCTAAAATATGAAAAAAAGAAAGAATAGAAAGAAAAAGAAAAAAAAGAATCATGGTCTAGATCAAGGAGAAAAAAAAAGAAAAGAAAGGAAGAATTTCTTCAGACAGTTAATTTTTAAGTAGGTTTGTAGTGTTCTTGGTAATCTGCGTTTTCTTAAGAATAATATTATATGCACTACTTAAATAGGAAGAAAGCCTGGAATTATCCCTAGAAGATGTATACTGATGTCTAATTTCCAAAAGGCATCCTAACTGGCAAGTGTTTGGTGCCCCTGGGATGGTGCTGCTTCAAACATTTTCAGCAGTGACCTGGGTACAGTTTTGCATCTGGACTGGCACTGGTTTGGCCAGGGAGAAGCTCTCCTTTTGTTGGCAAGTGCAACTCCCTGTGCAGCGGGGCAAGGATAAAGGGTTGCATAGGAGAGCGGTCCTTCAGAACAAATGTGTGTCTTAATCAAAATTCTAAAGGCATTGGAACTGTCATTCAAAGAGTTAACATCTGTGAAGAATAAAAAAAATGCAATGGAGAGGTTTCAGGCAAAGCATGGGGAGACTGATAAAATTATCAGTGAATTAAATTCAGACAGATGGCTTTGGAAAGGAATGAAGTACACAAACCTTATGTAGAGTATAATGACTCTCACTTTGACAGGGGCTTTGTCAACAGGGCAAGCCTCTCCCCCTCTCTCTCTCTCTCTCTCTCTCTCTCTCTCTCTCTCTCCTAAATTTTAAAACAGTTGGAAGTCAAATTCTCTTTTTCTGAAGGTGTTGTTTAGTACTTAAAGCAATCAAAACAGCAATGAGCATACAAAGCAGCCTGGGCAGCCACAGACTCTCAAGTGCCCAGTGTGGGTGCCAGCTTGGTAGAAGGTGCACGGTTGGCGGTTCAGTCTTTGTGTCATCTCTCCTCACTGTTCTCAGATTGGCCGCCTGTATCAGAAGGTCCTTGGCAGTTAAAATAGTTCTACAGAGCAGAGGCCACGCATTAGCTCTGTTTGGATCAGCAGGATGGCAAAGAAAGTTTTCACCCATCCAAATGAAACAAAAGAAAGGGATAAAAAACAAAACAAACAAACAAACAAAAAGAACCCCAAGTCCTCCAAACTCACAGAATAAAAAGACACATATCAGCTGATCTCTGCTTAAAAAAAATAAAACCCCTAAGAAGACTAGTGCATATTGTCCTACATTTAGACAAAAACTCTTAGAGAATAATCTGTAATTTAACTCCTCTCTCTCAGGGGTTCTTTTTCCTTATGGTTTCTATTTCATCTTCTCTTATTTGGCTCCAGGGACCCCCTCTTCCAGGTGATAGGACCTGGCACATTCATGCTTGAACGATGATGGCCAGGCTGTTTCTTAGAGATGGACTTTGCTTTTGTTCCAGACCAGATGTTCTGTTTCTCCCTGGTAACAGTCTGCATTGTGGTACCTTATTATACAGCACTCTCTGGAGCTGGTGCCAGGGTAGCCTCCAAATCAGCCAAGAGCAGCGCTGAATCAATGAGACAGCTGGCAGCCTCCCTGGGGAGGGAACGTTTTTACCTTTTTGATTCATGCAGTCTCCACTAGTTCAGATCCAGGATGCCATGAATGATTTTTCTTAGTGACAGGTGAGAACAAAAAAGCTTTGTAAACCTAATTCAATAGAAGCTGGAGACTCAGTGTGCTATTGATTAAAAGGAGAAGATGATGAAGAGGAAGTGTACACACAGTCTAGTTGCATTTTCCCCATAATCGACTTCCATGGTTCTGTCTGTGTCAGAGTTGTCAGGTTTTCCCGGAGGGAGAGCTTGAAATCAACAGTATTGTGTTTATTGACCTAGGATTAGGATTTTAATCATGTCTCTGAGATTGCTTGCTATCTGCAACAACAAGAATATTACTCTTCCTCCCCCCTCCATTTTTTTTAGCTGTGAAATTTACTGACCTATTGTTAACTTTGCTAAAAATTCAAGGTGACTTTAATGGGCTTATTCACACAATCTAGGGTTTAATAGTTGAAAAGCATTTATTTGTTAGGGGTATGGATTTGAGTAATCATATTTACACTCAAGCAAAGGACTACAACTCAGTTTGCATCCTCTTCCTAAGTGATGTTCATTTCAAGACACTTTTTTTTTTTTGTAGCAGGGATTGAACTCAGGGGCACACTACCACTAAGCCACATCCTCAGCCCTGTTTTGTGTTTTATTTGGAGACAGAGTCTCACTGAGTTGCTTAGTGCCTGGCTTTTGCTGAGACTGACTTGAACTCGCAATCCTCCTGCCTCAGCCTCCTGAGCTGCTGGGATTACAGGTATGTGCCACTATGCCCAGCTTCAACATACTTTTTGAGTCAGGAAGAACACTAGTCCTGGTCTCCCACTGCTCTTTCAAGGCAGTCCAGTTCTTGGGAAATTTTAATCAGGGAGTCATTAGAAGATGAGATGGTATAATACCTGGGAGTTCTAATCCTGGTGTGGCTCAGAGGCAAAAATGTGACAGTAATAGAAGTCAGGAACCCTGCAGGGCAACACCCGATCAATCATGGCAGACATATTGGCAACATGATGAATGATGCCCAACACTGACCTTGGTGGTTTAGGCTTTGTCATGTAAGTAACAGGAAAAGTCAAAGCAGTGGGTCTACCCACCATCACATAGGAGAGATAAGCTGTTACAGCAGCAGAAGGAAAATGAACATTAGCTGCAAATGTGGTCCATATATCTGAGCCAACAGGAGCAGCTATTTTATTGTTCAACCATGGAATGGGCTGGGTCATTCTGGAAGGGGGAAAGTCAATGTCATCAATGCATACTGGTAGTATTTTTCTTTCTTTCTTTCTTTCTTTCTTTCTTTCTTTCTTTCTTTCTTTCTTTCTTTCTTTTAGGTAAGGTTTAACTTAGAAAGTAATAGGTTTTTATATAGATCTTAGGGATCTGTAGACACTCTTATAAGGTAAGAATAATTATAAGGCTCTTCACTTTAAACTTAAGAAAGAATTAGCCTTATACACACTAAACTGTCCGTCCCATTTGTGATGTATTGGCTTATACACATGCAGTTCAACAATCAGTTGGGAACAGATGGTTGGCTTGGGAGTAGAAATAATTTAGTTGGGGATATCTGATGATTTTTCATATATGAGCTAAGAACTTGTAACAGCTTGAAAAAGCTTCACAGTTACATATGACCTATTTTAAATCCCCTTTTTGAGTTTAAATATTACTTTAGTGGTCATAAATATTATGGGAATAAGATATTTTAATAGTCTGCAGTTGGATATTTGGAGGACTCGATGACTACATAGAATAAAGGAAACAGAAAAAAGATTATAATCGACTTACTATTCATAAGAAAGTGAAGTTATAACAGACCAAAACAAGAGTTATCATTTATTTTCTTGATGATGAGGAGTTATGCTATATAGTAAAGAATTTGGTCAGCATTATCAATGAAAAGAATTAATAGTCCTTACAACATCCCTAAGCCCATGGAATCAGTGAAAATCCTGTTATCCCTTTTGGAATAAGTTTAAAAAGAAACATAAAACAAACAAACAAAAAAACAGTAGGCCCAAGTACCACATGCTTGTATCAGGATCCTAAGTCTGAATATTCAAGTTGGTGGCACATCACATATGGGGGTCAGACCTGGAATATTTCCAATCCAGCCAATTCAACTTAATATTTATTTTCTCCAAACCTTTGTGTGAATACCATTTTGCCAGCCATCAGTAAAGAAGTGGTTTGGAAAAAAAGAAAAGAAAAGAAAAAGAAAGAAAAAAATGTACTACTTCTCAGAGCCAGCTTTATAAACTTTTTTGAACTTCAAGTAGTATGTAACTACTAAAAATGCATACAAGAGTCAGGAAGAATTTAGAAAACAAGGGAGTAATATTGTATGCATTATTAATGAAAGGAAATTTAGTAGTGTGTCAAAATCCACCTTCCCTCTTTTTTTTTTTGATAACATACATAAATTTTATTTTTAAAGTACTTTAAAAGGTCAAATTTTTTGTTCATTTTCAAAAAGAAAGATTTGGAAGTAAAATATACAAACATCAATAAAAAGTATAATAAAATAGTGCTCAGTACAGAGGACCAGTGTACGCATTTAGATTTATCATTAAACATGGCCTGCATGATGTTCTAGATCAGGAATATTGTGTAGAGTAAGAGGCCCATCTAGGAAATTGAATTTTGAGGGTGAATTTCTCCACAGTTTAAGAGACACGTGTGCACACAGTGTCCACCATGGACTGCCTCACAGATTAGGCTGAGAGTCTCTCAGATGGATGCTTTCTCGATTTCTGAAGTTTCAGTTATGAACATAGCAGCCCGACTGACTTTCTTCACTTCAGAAAGTGGTAAGGGAATTTCTACTGTTATCCTGTTCTTTTGGTCTGCCTTTTGCTTTAATTCCCACGTTGCTCATTCTACTAGTTGTTACTGCTAGTACACAATGTTTGTGTTTACTTACATATGTGCCAGCTTTTGTGATGACCATTTCATTATGCATCTGAGAAATCCCTTCTGGAAACATTTTCTTTTTTTTCCCAAAATAGATCCTTGAGAAGTTCATTTAGTGAGTTCTGTTGGTGTTAAATGCTCCAGAGTTTGGTTTTCTGTAAATAAATTTATTTCACCTTTGTTCTTGAAAGACAGTTTTGCACAGTACACATCTCTAGAGTGATGGTTATTTTTCTTAGCACTTTGAAGACAGCCCTCTGTTTTCTGGTTTTGTTTTTTGTTGGAAAAGACAACTTTCAGTAGTCTAATTCTAGCTGTTTTTCTTTAATATGATTGACTTTTCTCTCTTACTCTTTTAAGATTTCTTTAGGTTTGGTGTTCTGTAATTTCACAAGCAAGTATATAAATATCCTGTATGTTCCTGACAATATGTGTTAGTGTAGATTTTTTTTTAAATTCCTGCATGCTGTATAATTTACTTCCCATCTACTTGGATACATTTTTTTCCTATTATAAATGGGAAATTTTTTATTCATATATTTCTTTTCTTTGATTCTATTCTCCACAGCCGAACCTCTGAGTAAATGCATGCTAGATCTTTTGATCTGTCTTCCATGTGTCTTAATCTCTTTCATTATTTCATAGCATCTTCTCTCTGAATAATTTCCTCAGACTGATCTGTCAGTCAACCAAATTCTATCTTCAACTGTGTCTAATTTACTACATCCCCTTCATTTCTAGAAATACTATATAGATATTTTTTTTACAAACATTTCCAGTAATTTTTATGATTCATTAGTCCTTGCTCATTTTCCTGATTTTCGAATTTCTTTACATTTTACACCTGATTATTTGTCAAATATTTTGTGCCTAATAGGTGTCAGTTACTGTTGCAGAAGCTGAGGATTCAGTAGAAAAGAAAACCTATAATATGTTAGCTTTTGTTTAGCTTATATTCTGGTGGATACTTCCAGTAGCTAAAGCCTTTGAGGGCCTGAATTTCTTGTGTTTTCTTCTGCTGACTCTTCCTGTGGGTGGTTTATTTATCCATATGTTTGCAATCCTTGGTTGTGAGCTCATGTTAGGCTGCATATAATCTGTGGGGATGCAAGGTATCTAATTTAGAAATGCATTCCTCCAAGGAAGACTTGCCTTTGCTTTTTCTTTTTTTTATATATTTTATTGTTGGTTGTTCAAAACATTACATAGTTCTTAATATACCATATTTCACAGATTGATTCAAGTGGGTTATGAACTCCCATTTTTACCCCGTATACAGATTGCTGTGTCACATCAGTTACATTTCCATTGATTTACAAATTGCCTTTCTAGTGACTGATGTATTCTGCTGTCTATCCCATTCTCCACTATCCCCCCTCCCCTCCCCTCCCCTCCCCTCCCCTCCCCTCCCCTCCCCTTCTCTCTCTCCACCCCCTCTACTATAAATCGTTTCTTCCACTTGTATAATTTTTCTCCTACCCCTCCTTTCCTCTTATATGTAATTGTGTATAACCCTGAGGCTCACCTTCCAATTCCATGCAATTTCCCTTCTCTCTCCCTTTCCCTCCCGCCTATCATCCCTGTTTAATGTTAATCTTCTTCTCAAGCTCTTTGTCCCTACCCTGTCCTTGGTTACTCCCCTTATATCAAAGAAGACATTTGGCATTTCTTTTTTAAGGATTGGCTAGCTTCGCTTAGCATAATCTGCTCTAATGCCATCCATTTCCCTCCAAATTCTATGATTTTGTCGTTTCTTATTGCAGAGTAATACTCCATTGTGTATAAATGCCACATTTTTTAATCCATTCATCTATTGAAGGGCTTCTAGGTTGGTTCCACAATCTTGCTATCGTGAATTGTGCTGCTATGAACATCGATGTAGCAGTGTCCCTGTAGCATGCTCTTGTTAGGTCTTTAGGGAATAGACCGAGAAGGGGAATAGCTGGGTCAAATGGTGGTTCCATTCCCAGCTTTCCAAGAAATCTCCAAACTGCTTTCCAAATTGGCTGCACCAATTTGCAGTCCCACCAACAATGAACAAGTGTACCCATTTCCCCGCATCCTCGCCAGCACTTGTTGTTGTTGGACTTCATAATGGCTGCCAATCTTACTGGAGTGAGATGGTATTTTAGGGTGGTTTTGATTTGCATTTCTCTGACTGCTAGCGATGTTGAGCATTTTTTCATGTACTTGTTAATTGATTGTATGTCCTCCTCTGAGAAGTGTCTGTTCAGGTCCTTGGCCCATTTGTTGATTGGGTTATTTGTTATCTTATTATCTAATTTTTTGAGTTCTTTGTATACTCTGGATATTAGGGCTCTAACTGAAGTGTGTGGAGTAAAGATTTGTTCCCAGGATGTAGGCTCCCTGTTTATCTCTCTTATTGTTTCTTTTGTTGAGAGAAAACTTTTTAGTTTGAGTAAGTCCCATTTGTTGATTCTAGTTGTTAACTCTTGCGCTATGGGTGTCCTATTGAGGAATTTGGAGCCCGACCCCACAGTATGTAGATCATAGCCGACTTTTTCTTCTATCAGACGCCGTGTCTCTGATTTAATATCGAGCTCCTTGATCCATTTTGAGTTAACTTTTGTGCATGGCGAGAGAAAGGGATTCAGTTTCATTTTGATGCAAATGGATTTCCAGTTTTCCCAGCACCATTTGTTGAAGATGCTATCCTTCCTCCATTGCATGCTTTTAGCCCCTTTATCAAATATAAGATAGTTGTAGTTTTGTGGATTGGTTACTGTGTCTTCTATTCTGTACCATTGGTCCACTCGCCTGTTTTGGTACCAGTACCATGCTGTTTTTGTTACTATTGCTCTGTAGTATAGTTTGAAGTCTGGCATCGCTATACCGCCTGATTCACACTTCCTGCTTAGCATTGTTTTTGCTATTCTGGGTCTTTTATTATTCCATATGAATTTCATGATTGTTTTATCTATTTCTACAAGAAATGCTGTTGGGATTTTGATTGGCATTGCATTGAACTTATAGAGAACTTTTGGTAATATCGCCATTTTGATGATGTTAGTTCTGCCTATCCATGAACAGGGTATATTTTTCCATCTTCTGAGGTCTTCTTCTATATCTCTCTTTAGGGTTCTGTAGTTTTCATTGTATAGGTCTTTCACCTCTTTTGTTAGGTTGATTCCCAAGTATTTTATTTTTTGGGGGGATACTGTGAATGGAGTAGTTGTCCTCATTTCCGTTTCAGAGGATTTGTCGCTGATATACAGGAATGCATTTGATTTATGCGTGTTGATTTTATATCCTGCCACTTTGCTGAATTCATTTATTAGCTCTAATAGTTTCTTTGTAGACCCTTTGGGTTCTGCTAGGTATAGAATCATGTCATCTGCAAATAGTGATAATTTAAGTTCTTCTTTTCCTATTTTTATGCCTTTAATTTCTTTCGTCTGTCTAATTGCTCTGGCCAGTGTTTCGAGGACTATGTTGAACAGAAGTGGTGAGAGAGGGCATCCCTGTCTTGTACCAGATCTTAGAGGGAATGCCTTCAATTTTTCTCCATTCAGAATGATGCTGGCCTGTGGCTTATCATAGATTGCTTTTACAATGTTGAGGTATGATCCTGTTATCCCTCCTTTTTCTAGAGTTTTGAACATAAAGGGATGCTGTACTTTGTCGAATGCTTTTTCTGCATCTATCGAGATGATCATATGGTTCTTATTTTTAAGTCTATTGATGTGGTGAATAACATTTATTGATTTCCGTATATTGAACCAGCCTTGCATCCCAGGGATGAATCCTACTTGATCATGGTGTATAATTTTTTTGATATGATTTTGAATCCGATTCGCCAGAATTTTATTGAGGATTTTTGCATCTAGGTTCATTAGAGATATTGGTCTGAAGTTTTCTTTCTTTGAAGTGTCTCTGTCTGGTTTAGGCATCAGGGTGATGTTGGCCTCGTAGAATGTCTTTGGAAGTTCTCCCTCTTTTTCTATTTCCTGAAATAGCTTGAAAAGTATTGGTGTTAGTTCCTCTTTAAAGGTTTTGTAAAACTCTGCTGTATACCCGTCCGGTCCTGGGCTTTTCTTAGTTGGTAGTCTTTTGATGGTTTCTTCTATTTCCTCTATTGTTATTGGTCGGTTTAGGCTGTCTATATCTTCCTGACTCAATCTGGGCAGATCATATGACTTAAGAAATTTATCGATGCCTTCACTATCTTCTATTTTATTGGAGTATAAGGATTCAAAGTAATTTCTGATCTTCTGTATTTCTGAAGTGTCTGTTGTGATATTGCCTTTTTCATCCCGTATGCTAGTAATTTGGGTTCTCTCTCTTCTTCTCTTCATTAGCATGGCTAAGGGTCTGTCGATTTTATTTATTTTTTCAAAGAACCAACTTTTGGTTTTGTCAATTTTTTCAATTGTTTCTTTTGTTTCGATTTCATTAATTTCAGCTCTGATTTTAATTATTTCTTGCCTTCTACTACTTTTGCTGTTGTTTTGCTCTTCTTTTTCTAGGATTTTGAGATGATATATGAGATCGTTTATTTGTTGTTTTTTTCTTTTTTTAAGGAATGCGCTCCAAGCAATGAATTTTCCTCTTAAAACTGCTTTCAATGTGTCCCATAGATTCCGATATGTTGTGTCTGTGATTTCATTTAACTCTAAGAAGTTTTTAATTTCCTCCTTAATGTCTTCTATAACCCATTGATCATTCAGTAACCTATTGTTCATTCTCCAAGTGATGCATGATTTTTCCTTCCTTCTTTTATCGTTGATTTTCAGTTTCATTCCATTATGATCAGATAAGATGCATGGTATTATTTCTACTCCTTTATATTGTGTAAGAGTTGCCCTGTGACATAATATATGATCTATTTTTGTGAAGGATCCATGTGCTGCTGAGAAAAAAGTGTAACTACTTGATGTTGGGTGGTATATTCTATATATGTCAATTAAGTCTAGGTTGTTAATTGTGTTGTTGAGTTCTATAGTTTCCTTATTTAACTTTTGTTTGGAAGATCTGTCCAGTGGTGAGAGAGGTGTGTTGAAGTCTCCCATGATTATTGTATGGTGGTCTATTAGACTCTTGTACTTGAGAAGAGTTTGCTTGATGAACGTAGCTGCACCATTGTTTGGGGCATATATATTTATGATTGTTATGTCTTGTTGGTGTATGGTTCCCTTGAGCAGTATGCAGTGTCCCTCTTTATCCTTTTTGATTAACTTTGGCTTGAAATCTATTTTGTTTGATATGAGTATGGACACTCCTGCTTGTTTCCGCAGTCCATATGAGTGGAATGATTTTTCCCAGCCTTTCACCTTCAGTCTATGTATATCTTTTCCTATCAAATGCGTCTCCTGTAGGCAACATATTGTTGGATCTTGTTTTGTGATCCATTCGACTAGCCTGTGTCTCTTAATTGGTGAGTTTAAGCCATTAACATTTAGGGTTATTATTGAGATTTGGTTTGTTCCTCCAGTCATATTTGTTTATTTATGTTACTAAACCTGATTAGTTTTCCTCTTTGATTACTTTCCCCCCTTTACTGTCCTACCTCCCACTGATGGTTTTCAATGTTATTTTCAGTTTCCTCTTCCTGTAATGTTTTGCCAAGGATTTTTTGAAGAGATGGTTTTCTAGCTGCGAATTCTTTTAACTTTTGTTTATCGTGAAAGGTTTTAATTTCATCTTCCATCCTGAAGCTTAATTTCGCCGGATACATGATTCTTGGTTGGAACCCATTTTCTTTCAGTGTTTGAAAAATGTTATTCCAGGATCTTCTAGCTTTCAGAGTCTGTGTTGAGAGATCAGCTGTTATCCTGATTGGTTTGCCCCTAAATGTAATCTGCTTTCTTTCTCTTGTAGCTTTTAAAATTCTCTCCTTATTCTGTATGTTGGGCATCTTCATTATAATGTGTCTAGGTGTGGATCTCTTATGATTTTGCACTTTCGGCGTCCTGTAGGCTTCTAGGATATGGGATTCTGTTTCATTCTTCAAGTCTGGGAAGTTTTCTCATATCATTTCATTGAATAGATTGTTATTCCTTTGGTTTGGAGCTCTGTGCCTTCCTGTATCCCAATGACTCTTAAGTTTGGTCTTTTAATGTTATCCCATAATTCTTGAATGTTCTGTTCATGGTTTCTTAGCAGTCTTGCCGAGCTGTCTATGTTCTTTTCAAGTTGAAATACTTTGTCTTCATTGTCTGATGTTCTATCTTCTAAGTGATCTATTCTGCTGGTAGTAATGTCAATTGAGGTTTTAAGTTGGTTTATTGCTTCCTGCATTTCTAGGATTTCTATTTGTTTGTTTTTTATTACTTCTAACTCCCTGTGAAATTGATCTTTTACTTCCTGGATTTGTTTCTGTAGTTCCTTGTCAATGTGATCTTTCATTGTCTGATTTTGCTGTCTCATGTCTTCCTTGAGACTCCAGATCATCTGAAGCGTGTATATCCTGAACTCTTTATCTGACATTCCATCTGTTGCAGCTATTACCTCTTCTAGAGTTGAGTTGACCTGCATTGCTTGTGGTCCTTTCTTTCCTTGTCTTTTCATATTGCTTGCGTTTCTTTCTGCTTGGTGAAACTGTTGTGTTTTTGAAATTTTCCCCCTATTTATTTATATTGCTCTTGTATAGTTGGGAGATCTCTCTTGTAGGGCGGGTAGTGGCTGTGCTCCTCCTCTAATTAGGGTGATCTATCTACCACGCTGGTTGGTCGTAGGTCTGCCCACCCTGCGGGCGCGGGTGGCTGCTCTACTCTGCCCCCACTCCAATTGTGGTGACGTACCTACCACGTCCTCGGATCGTTGGTCCTGATCCGGATGTGGGCGGCAGCTCTGCTCCACCCCTACTCCAATTGGTGTGACTTTTCTACCACGCTGGTCGGCCTCTAAGCCTGTTCCGCTGGTGGGTCTCAGATTTGCCTACCTTGCGGGCTTGGGCGGCAGTTCTGCTCAGGCCCCCACTCCCAGTGGGGGTACCTAACTGCCTCTCCAACGGGTCGCTGGGCCTTTTCCGGACACTGGCGGCGGCTCTGTTCAACCCCCACTCCAACCAGTGTGACGTGACTGCCTCGATGCTACTTGTCCACCACACTGGCAGGCTGCCGAGCCTGTCCTGCCAGTGGGACGCAGGTCTGCCTACCTTGCAGGATCAGACGGTGGCTCTTCACGGCCTCCACTCCAAATGGGGTGACTTGGCTACCCTGCCGTCGGGTCGCTGGTCCTGTTCCAGGCGTGGGCGGCTACTCTCCTCGGCCCCAGCTGCAGTTGGGGTGTCGTGATACCACACTGGCGGGTCCCTTAGCCTGCTCTGGGCGCAGGTGGCAGCTCCACTCTGCCCCCCAGGCCCCCGCAGCACCCAGCAGGACCCGGACCAAGAAGCAGTCCCTGTAGGATCCCCAACCCTGGGCCAAAGCAGCTTCGGGAGCCAGGAGCCGGCCTCTCCGATCCCAGCCACGTTCTGCTAGGAGCAGGCTCCACAGAGCAACCGCCGCGGGTTCCCCAACCCCAGGCCAAAGCAGCCCCGGGAGCCCAAGCCTGGCCGCACCAGACTCTCCCTGCTCGGTGCACGCTCTGCTAGGAGCAGAGTCAAAGACGCAGTTCCCGCGGGCTCCCCAGCCCCGGGCCAAAACTGTTCCGGGAGTCAGAGCCCCGCTGTCCCTCGGCGCACGTTTCACTTGTAGCTGGCCTCAGCTCGCGGTCCCCGCAGGTTCCCCAGCCCTGGGCTCAAGCAGCTACGGGAGCCAGACCCCAGCCTCTCCAATCCCTGCCATACTCTGCTAGGAGCAGGCTCCACAGAGGTACCCCAGCCTCAGGCCCAAGCAGCCCCGGGAGCCTGAGCCTGGCCGCTCCAAACTCTCCCAGCTCAGTGTACGCTCCGCCAGGGGCAGGGTCAAAGACGCAGTCCCCGTGGGCTCCCTAGCCCCGGGCCAAAACTGTTCTGGGAGTCAGAGCCACGCCGCCCCTCAGCGCACAATCCACTTGTAACTGGCCTCAGCCGGGAGTCCCCGAAGGATCCCCCGCCCTGGGCCAAAGCAACCCGGGGAGCTAGAATCTGGCCGCTCAAAGTCCGGCACCCGCCTTGCCAGGGGCGAGCCCGGAAGAGTATTCTCCTCAGGTTCTCCAGTCCCGAGCCTGAGCGATCTGTCTGCGAGACGCAGGCAAATACCAGCCTGGAATCACCTGTTCTGTAGTTGAATGAGCTGAGATCAGTAGAAAACAGGGATGATTGCATCAGCTCTCCAAGATGGCGGCTGCTGTCCTCCTCCGTGTTCCGAGCGGTGTCGGGAATCGAACTGGACCGGTTCTCTCCTCTGTCTCAAAGCCGGAACTCAGCACTAAGCGCGGCCAGTGCGCCACTGGCAGGAGCCTCCAGAATCCGCTTCACTGTAATCCCGCTCTGGTACCTCGCCGCTAACTAACTAGCGCGCGCCCCAGACTCCATCCGCGGGGCGGTCCGCTGACCAGGTACTGCTACCCTCCGTGCGGAGAAATCGCCTGCGACTGAGCCCCTGCAGCCGAATCCCGCACGCTGGAAATCTGTCCTCTAGATTCTGGAGCACCTCAATTTCACTGGAAATTCCCAACAAGGTAGCCTTCAGCTGTTTCACCTCGTCTTTCTCCCACACAGTGACGCGGCGCACTGGGGTGCTGCACTCCCATCGCCGCCATCTATGTTCGCCTCCACCTTCCCTCTTTTGAGACTGATGTTAGGGAGGACATTCATCTCCTCTCAGGGATGATTTGATGATAGAAGACATTTTTGTGACCCTGCACGACATTTCATATGTTTTCTAGTTCCTGTGATGGGAAAAGATGCTAAGAAGTCAAAGGATCTGAGTGGGCTGTATTTGCTGTGTGGACTACTGTCTAGAGACAGCAGATACTGCCAAAGTACAAGCCTTGATTATTTTCTGGGTGCAATTCTTTCCTTTATAGATGAAAGCCTAAGATGTTGCTAGACTAAAAATGGAATTACTTCTCTTGTTAATCTTTCCCATTCTTCTTGACTGCATGATTTATAAAACATTGCTCTTTGGGTCTGGGTATCATTTTGGGATCACATCATGATAACTCTATGTATGTGAGCCGGGAGGGCAAAGTTGCAAAGCAATTACCAGAACACATTTTAGCCCTGCTTGTCAGAGTGAGTCTCACTGGGGCACAAGGGAAGCATTAACTTGGGCAGACTCCCTTTCAGAGGTTTAATTTGGTTTCTTCTATTCTTTAATAGTGATTCCAGCATTTTAGCTATAATCCCAAGGCTGTAGGGACCTTTAGACAGCAGGGCATGGGTTTTTGAAGAAAACAGGGAATGGCATAATTTGTAGAAAATGGCACGATGGACTCTTTCTTCATAAAGAACATGGGGTTATATTGGAACAAGCCAAATATCCTTTTATTGGAATAAGCTAAATATCCTTGCTGAATTGTCAGCAATCACCAGCAGCTACTGTAAGTGCTTCAATCTGTTCTTCCATGTGCTGTGTGTCCATAAAGGAAGCATCTGGTTCTCATTGCTGATCATGCATGTGTAGGCTGGCAGCTACTCAGACCTCCTGCTCAGACCAGCAGCCTCTCATGCTCAGCATAGAGCATCATGAAAAGTGGAGGGCTTCTCTCTTTTAGTATGTTCAATTTCCATTCGCTTCAAATATCATGGTGGAGAAAGGAGTATTGACAATACATTCCACTTTCCTTTGTAGATCTATTTCACAGTTTGAGTTTAAAGACAGCAGTTTTATATTCCAGAATGTAAGAAAAAGAGTCTATACCAAGAACCATTAAAATAAAGCAAAAGTTTTTAACTTTAACACTTTTTATTTATTTATTATTATTATTTTGTGGTGCTGGGGATTGAATCCAGGGCCTTGTGCATGTGAGGCAACCACTCCACCAACTGAGCTATATCCCCAGCCCTAAACTTAAAACACTTTTCAAGCAGCACTTTATTTCAATTGCAGGAGTCCAATTTGCTTATTCCTACAAAAATGTGCACACGCTATTTTCAGCACTTGCAATGTATCGCCCTGTTTCATCTTCCATTTTTCAATATTTCTAATTCTAACAACAACCCTAACAAACTACCTCAGAAAGATAATTAATTTCTAGTTTCATCTGAAGCTATATTGTGTTCACTCCCCTACTAAATTATTTATTAGTTTCTGTGAAGTTAATATAAACATATACCTTATTAATTTTTAATGAAGATGCTTGAGTATTTAAAAAAAATCCAAACACATTTTCTAGTTGAGATGATGCTATATGTAGAAGTTACCGCTCCAGGCCAGCCAAGCAACAAAATCTATTTAAAACTCAAAGTATGAGCTAAAAAGACATATTCAAAAATTAAAAAAACACAACAAAAAGTAATATTGCAATATTTAAAGCATAACAATATATTAGAGTTTTATATATATGAGGAACTGTTTTAAGTCCTTTAAAAAAAAGTATTCATTCATTCACTTTCCACAGTAGTCCTGGAAAGTAAATACTATTATTGTTCTTATTTCACAGAGAAAGAAACTGAGTCCCAAAAAAAGTTTAAATAATTTCCCAAGTTTGTATAGCTAATCAGTGAAATTCCTGCTCAAATTCTGTGATTTTGGTCTAAATAATAATGATTTTTAATTTTTTTATTAAATAGAAGAAAGCAAACATAGAAAACAACTTCGGTCAATACATTCAGAAGATAACTTTGAGAAACTGTTAAATGCTTTAAAAGCTGACAATGTAGAGAAAATAACCTTCTATTAAGGTATAGACAATTACTGCCTTTAAATCAATTTTTGACTTCCAAAAGCATTAGAGAAAAAGTATAAAGAAAGAGAGGGAAAGCAGGTAAAACTTTTTTTTTCTACATGAATTTGGTAAGAATTTAAAACTGAGGGAGAGAAAGAAGAAAGGAAACTATAAGTAATTCATGAGAAAAAAGATTTTCAAAATTTTTAAAAATTAAATAATAAATTTTGGAAGAGAAAAATTATGGAATGGCCACATATGTCTAAGCTCCTTTAAACTGTTTAAAGAAGGTAGAAAAAAATGACTTAATTAGTGTGAGCTGGCATAGTTTCCTCAAAGGCCCATTAAGTGTGGTGTTGTCTGAGACAGTCTTACAGCTTAGCTAGGGGTTTATAGGGGAAATGAAAAGTGAGAACATCCATAATTTTTACTTGTTATCCTTAAAGTTTTTGAGTTTCCTTAAGTTTTTCCTCTGAGTGAATTATAGTATTTAGGCACAGGGGATATTGTATTTAGAAATTTAGAAAAACATGGTGGTTGCTCCTGCAGAGAGCAGAAGCCCAGCTTCACCATGAAGCCCATGCTCATCAGGGTCTTTCTTCACTCAGGCAAGTTCTTCCTGCATCTCATGTAGTGATCTGAATGCCGCATTCACCCAAGTAATATTTTTTTGAATAAATACTATTCTGAGTCTTGATTTTTATATAAGCACAGTGATATTATTTCAAGCTTAAGCCTGAAAAGTATCTGTCATGTTGTTCCATTAGCCAAGACCGGTGACTTCTGTGGCTTTCTTTGGTATTTTGCCATTTCTTGCCTGAGGAGGGAGTAATGTCAAAACCAGGAGATTGGGGTAGAACGTAAGCACCGTGCAGAAGTGAGGTGCTTAAGGCTTTGCATTAGGTAAGCAGAATTTCAGCAAGTGAAGATCAGCAAATTTGTGCGATGTTCTGGTAAGCCACTTCCCTTCTGCAGCCCACTCATTAATTTTCGGAAGCCTGACAGAATGGCTAAAAGGATGATCAATTTCAAGTGTCACTCCTGGCTTGTTTTTAGCCTTATGTAAAAGGAGTTCCTGACAAGTAACCCTGTTCATGCCCTCAAAATGTCTCTTATTATTAAAAATTGGGAATAAGCTGAAATAATGAAACTAGCTTTTTCTGTCACTGGAATGGTTGGTTTAGAAGATGATGAAGTTAGTGTCAATTACTGACCTGTGGGTGGGCTTCACCACTCAAACCAGCAAATCCTGAGAGATGAATGTTTCAAAACTTTTACTGAATGGATCTGTGTGGAATGTCTGGGACATCTCTACTTGTGTTCCAAGTGGTGGCATGACATTGTAGGGAAAGCTCTGACTCTCTCCTCCTCCCTATTATTTTATTCTGATGTTTTGCTTTAATCTCGAGTAACCTGTATCATGGGAGTCTCTGGGCTGCCCCTGAAGACGTGGCATAGTAGGTGTCTATCAGAGGTACAGTTTCTTCCTGCTGTATTTGCTTTTCCTTTGTTTTTCCTCATTCAGTTCTTCCCCTTCTTTCCTGGGTTGTCTCTTTTTCCTTCTTTTCCTTTCAATAACACTTTTTAAATTTTTTGTACCAGAAACTGAACCCAGAGTTGCTTAACCATTGAGCTGTATCCCCAGCCTCCTTTTAATTTTTCTTTGGAGAGAGCTGTCTCACTGAGTTGCTTAGGGTCTTGCTAAGTTGCTAAGGCTGGCTTTGAACTTATGATCCTCCTGCCTCAGCCTCAATAACAGCTTGATGCAGGAAACCTGAACTGTAGCTTGGGAATTCCTGAGGCTTAGTGCATGTTTTAGTCAGCTTTTTTCGCTGCTGTAACTAAAGGACCCAACCAGCACAATTGTAGAGGAGGAAAGGTTTATTTGAGGGCTCAGTTTCAGAGGTCTTAGTCCATAAGGCTGGCTCTATACCTCAAGGCTCCAGGTGAGGTGGGGCATCATGGTGGAAGAGTGTGGGAGTGGGAAGAAGCTCACATGTTGATCAGAAAGCAGAGAGAGTCTCTACTTATCAGATACAAATGTATTCCCCAAAGCCATGTCCCAATTTCCACCTCCTCCAGCCACACCCTACCACTTCAATTACCACTCAGTTAATCTCTATCAGGTGATTAATTCACTCATTGGGTTAAGACTCTTACAACCCAATTATTTCTCCTCTGAACACTCTTGTATTGTTTCACACTGAGTTTTTTGGGGACCCCTCACATCCAAACCATAACATTGGGGATTGAACCCAGGTGTGCTCTACCATTGAACTACATCCCTAGTCCTTTTCAAAATTTTTATTTTGAGACAAGGTCTCACTAACTTGCCCAAGCTGACCTTGAACTTGCAATCTTCCTGCCTCAGCCTCCCAAGTAGCTGAGATTACAAGGGTATGTTACCATACCCAGTTTCCCCCTGTATCTTTAGGCCAAATCATAGGCAATGTTATTTTGATGTACATTGGTACTAAAGTATTTGCTGATGTTGATCTCAATTCCTTTACATTTTAATATTTGTGGAACTAATTTTATTCCTAGTGTGCTTGGTGAGAAAAAGGGAGAAGGTTATCATGGAACCCAATTACAGAATCTGTATTGCAAAAACATGGAAAGTCCCAAGGAAGATACAGACTTTAGGCCACACAAACACTGTACATGGCACTCATCTATGTAGATGAGTGATGGCAAAGGCGAACACCTGCCACAGGTACCAGGTAGCTAGAGTAAGTTCAGGGCATGGGCCTAGTATGAATGGGGAAGAATAGGAGAGCATGTAACCCATGGGAAGATGATAGGTGCTACTAAAAGCTCCCTAGAAACACTGTTTCTACCTTTTAGGAACATGAGAGCTACAGGAATTTTCTTGACTTAATGTAATAATTTAAAAAATTGTCATGGTGAAGAAAGAAAGAAAGGAAAGAAGGAGAAAAGAGAGAGAGGGAGGGGGAGGGAGGAAGGGAGAGAGAGAGGGAGGGGAAGAGAGAGAGAGAGAGAGAGAGAGAGAGAGAGAGAGAGAGAGAGAGAGAGAGAGAAGACAGAATGAATAAAGGGGAAAAAATAACAAGAGAAAAGGAAAGCCATCTGCAGTCCTGAAGTACCTTGGGCAGCTTGTCTGTGATTTCTGCCATAAACACTATAAAATTCCAGAGACAGAGTGTTGTACTTTTGTTACATTTGGGAATCTTAATGTTACCTCAGAGCTCTGTTAGGCATTTGAGCACAACCACTTTTCTAGATGAATGTTCATCTACTCAATTAAAACTCGGTAACTCATCAGAATGTGAAGTTCTGAACTAAGACTGGGAAAAATAAGCTGGGCAGTTAAACAGTCTCACCTGGTGCTGAACTACAAAGAGCTATTAATTGATAAAGCTAATTAGACTGGAATCCCCCTAAACCCAAACCTGAATTACATCCTAATTGCTCTTTTACTTTAGAAAATATCAAAGACTACTAGATGATATTTTTATGGGGATGGTTCTTAGCAAGGCATGCTGGTCTTCATCAGAAGCCTTTATTAAAATAGTTTTGTTTGAAAGAATTAAGTGTACCAGGTCAAATTCCTGGATGTGGCTCTGTCTGTATTAGAAAAGAAAAGGACTTTTGAAAAACAAAGCCTATATTTTATACATGCTAATATCTAATAGTCTCATATTTTTTTTTTGGTAAATTTTGTTTTCTGAATAAGTTGTTTTCAATTCTTTGAACCAGCTAAGAATGGTTTCCTTTGTCTTAATAGAGCTGTCAGGCGGTTTAAATCATCTTGGCTTTCATCTCTGTCAAGAACAGACACACTGAGAGAAGGTTGGGAGACCTGTTGGACAGGGCCCTCCCCTCATAGATGGAGAGTGACTGACTTAGCCAAGTGGAAGAGCATGTTAGACACTGTGACAGGGGCTGGGGGACACACAGTCATCTAGCCCGAACCCTGACTGATGTTCAGTGTTAAAGGGCTGTGTACACTTCCATTCAGATCTATTTCACATATTTGCCTTCCAGGAAGGCCTCAGATCTCAGGTGCTCTTTCTTTCATGCTGTTAAGTTCGAATAACCTCAAATAGACCCGTGCATCGTTTCAGTTTTCCTTGTAACGTGTTTCCTCAAGCTTTTATTCAGTCCCTTTAAAATGGGAAGCTTGCTGAGTTTTCTTGGGAATCCTGAGTGCTTCTGTGTTCCTCAATTTTTCCACTGTCCTATCACGAAGCACCTGTCACCGCTTAATCTTTAATGCTAAGGGTTATCACAGTGGTAATCTGAACACGAAAATTAAGTAATACTTAAGATCAGTGCTGAAACAGGACGCTCCTGGGAGTGTTAGGGCGTGTCCGCTGGGCAGCCCCTGCCTGTTATTACCTCTTTGTGGCCACTCTTGCTTAGCTGGGCTGTGCAGGGAACCTCCAGTTTCCTAGGCTTATAGCCACTGTTGGTCATGAGTAGATGCCTCTCAAGAGTGGGTAACCTTTATCTTTTGGGGCTCTGTCAGTCATGCCGGCTGCCCAGTGACCTTTCTTTCATGTCTTCTCCTGAGGTGCCTGTTAACGGGTGCAAACAATGTCTCATTACTGGCTCCCTTACTTTGTCCTTTGCCAGCTTTGTGTCACCTGCAGTTCAAGACCCATGTTCTGGTTCATTGTTTCCTGCACATATTTCCTCTCTGTCTGGCATTGGATGGAGCCTCAGTGTCATGCTTGGGGAGCCACTGTATAGCATCAAGGAGGACGGGGTTGGGAGAAGCTATGAACTCTGTCACCTGTCAAAGATTGTGTCTCTATAAGGCAGCTTTCAACTCGGCTTTGTTATTTGGCTCCTTGTTCTTCCCTAACCCCTCCCATCCTCCTTCCCTATTTATCTCTTCATCCTCTAACTGTGATAAATATGAGATGGGATTTTATCTTGAACAACTTTAGGACTGGAAAGTTGAAGGACAAGGGCAATACCAATGGAATGAATGGGAAGAAAAAAATGATCGTAATTAAATTGCCACCAATACACCTCTGTGGGAAGGCGATAAAGAAACAATGGGCATGGAAGAAACATCCATAAGGGTCCTTCAAGGTTTTGTACAAGAGAAAAAGTCATCTATTTTAGTTTAGATATGGGCTTATTGCTTCTGAAGTTGAATGGTCTTGTCACATGATCACTCTTTCTCCTCTTTGAATGCTTCATCTCTCTTTCCCCTACTAGTCTAGAAATGCACTTGCTTTCACAGTGCCAAATTCAGTAAAGCTGGGCTTCTTTGACAGTAAAGAAGCCATGTGACTCCAATTTAAGTCTGAGACATGGTGTTATTTTTCCCCTGGACTGCTCTCAGAACAAAATGAGTCTGAATGCAATATATGCTACTCTGTAACAATCTCTTTGTCATATCTTTGCTTAGATAGGTAATGTTTTATGTAAATAAAGTCTCTAATTACTTTTTACAACCCTGGCAGCCCTCTGCAGTTCTTTTCATCATCACCATTGTGCACAGACTTAGCATAATATTAAACACTTTCTAACAATTTGCATTCCTTAACCTGTTAACCTACTTATAATCTGTGACACTTAAAATTTTTTTTTTCCTTTGAAATCCTCCTTTGCCTCAAACTAGAAAACTTTGCAATTAGGTGGGAATTACATCAGAAACATCAGAAAGAATTTCTCAAGACTTAACCCCTTATGCTCTATCTTTAAACAGCAGCTCACAAGGCATCTGAGTGCATGGCCTAAGCATTTAAGTTTAGACTGCACTTTTTTTCTTCAGAAGATGTAGTCATAATTCATATATGAACACAGTTTGCAAAATTCTGTAGTAGTTTGTTTGTTAGTATTTTTATTCTTCCCTAGCAACATCTGCTTTATTTTCTGATTACATTTATCTGTTCTCTAGAAGCTCTATGAGAATTTAGCCTTTCCTCTTCAAGAGGACAATGAAAGACTGACAGATGAGAAGGGGTCTTTTTATATCTTCCTATTTTCGAATCATTCAGCACCTGTCACCCCACTTCAGTTCTATGATTCTTATAGAAAGTAAAAGCATAAGTTCATCCATATCCCTTCAGGAAGATTTATATTTTTCATACTGAGAATTCTTAGTTCTGCTTGAAAAGAACTTTTAAAAAAATTTCCTGGTAGTAGGATTGTTATGTTTGAGATTCTTGTGTGTGTGTGTGTGTGTGTGTGTGTGTGTGTGTGTGTGTAATTAAATAGAGTCTCAGGTACTCAAAGCTATGTCTATCCTTTACCTCATTATGGATAAATTGTATAAATTTCCTGCTATGGATTGTGTAGTTGGAAATTCCTTTACAAGCATGAGGGAACTTTTCATTTGTTTATGGGATATGTCTCCAAAGACAAATTTAATATTTTCCACAGACAGCAGAGATTCCCCCCACCCCTCCCCCATCAGCCAGAACAGATCTAGTCAGTCTTTTTTATTAACAAAATTTCCCACATATAATGGCCTAATTTTCTCATTGTTCACTTTCTGGAGTGCTACTCACATGGTTGGGTGTCGTTAGGAAGTGGATAGTAAAAAAAAAAAAAGTAAGTGGTTAGTGAGATCAGGTAGCCCCATACCATTTTGGGACCAGCCTGGAGGCACAAACTTCAGAAAATGTGTGAAAGAACTTCTCACATTTCTGTTGGTTTAATTTAGCAGTTTAGTATGCCCTGGCTCCATTTTTCTAGAAATTGATACTCTCTTCCCATAGATTCACTAAATATTCTGTTATTGAGGAAAAACCTAAATAAAGAGCTTCACTTGCTCTTAGTGGTCTTAAAAATCACTTATTTTGGAGGTCACACAGCTGGACAATATGTTAGTCTCTTGCTGGCTTTGTTCTAGATAATACCTCTGACATGTGGGTTATAATGATAATGGTTGCCTAGGTTACTTTTCAGGGAATTGATAGCCACTTTTGATCAAAACACTGACTCTTCACTTGGACCTCAGCTATCTGATGAATGACTGAAATGGAATGAAAAGACTTGGTGGCTCTGCCTTTGTATTGTGTCTGTCTCTTTCTGCCTCAGTCTTTGGATCAGATTCTGCTCAGCTCTGCACGTAGACATGTTGATCATTTGAGAAATGTTTTGCCCAGAATTATCATGCAGGGTTAACTTGACCTAGACTTGCCAAGTCTCTCTTTTCATCCTTCAAGGCTAAAGACACCTACTATCCACCATGACCAGAAACATCAGAACATGAAAGGATTGAAAATATAGCACCCTGAGTTCCTGGAAGATCTCTGCCTATTCCCAGAAAAGGCATGAATATCCCCAGCTTTAATTAGCCTATCTTTTTTCCTGGTTATTTCTGCCCTATATGTGTAATTCCTTGGCACTCCTGGAGTGGAGAAGTTGATTTATGAGAAGAGCTCCCACCTCTCAATTCTTTGGCCTCTAAATAAAGACTTTCATTCTCTCCAGCACTTGTCATTTGAGTATCAGTTTTCCATAGGGATGAGCTTCTGGACCTGTGTTCAGAAAAATTCTGTCACAAATATATTGAGGTTTTTTTTTTTTTTGTAAAACATTGTAGATTAACATACTTATTACCGGAAAAATAGTTTTAGTACAGCACCCAGAGGATGAAGTTGAAACAAGGGTGAATTAGAGACAAAGACCTTATGTGTTCATGTACACATCTGCCTTAAGTTAGGCATCCCAGCCTAGACTCCAAAATGAGAATGCATGTGGAAATCAATTGCTAAAGAAATGCTCTCCAGACAAACTTAAGCAAGTAAGGGAACCAACAATGTGGTTCCAAGCTACATCTCAGAGGAGGTTAGCTTTAGTCCTATTCCATGGAAAGCACCTGAGCTGGGCAAAGCCAAAAGCTCCAGTAGCTTGAGGAATGCCTTCCACAGGAGTGGTGTGTATTGGAAATGAAGGACTGGAGATGTAGCTCTCAGTGGTAAAGTGTCCTTGGATCCAAATCCCAGTACAAACAAAGCAAAACAAAACACAATATCATGGAACCCCACTTGAAGACCAGGAGGGCCACAGGCCACCTCACTTCCTGATATGCCGTAAACAGTTCAATTCAGGCCAAGGGACTCTAGGGGGAAAACTTCTAAAAGCATTGATTCATACTCTCCTCTATTCCAGAAAGGTAATGTATCCTGAATTTTATAGCTGAGTTTTTGAAACCCAAGTGTGGTAGATAGAATAATATCCTAACCCTGAAAAAGATAGCTACATCTTAATTCCTGACAACTACAAATATGTCATTTTATATGGCAAAAATAACTGTAAATTCATGATCCTGAGATGGGGAGTTTATACTGGATTTGTCCAGTGTAATCAATCACAAGGGTCCTTATAAGAGGGAAATAGGTGGGTCAGAGTCAGAAGAAAAAAATGTGACAATGGAAGCAGAGTGATATAAGGAAGGGGCCATGAACCAAGGAATGCAAGTGGCCCTCTAAAGGGCTGGAAATGCAGGAAAACTGATTTCCTCAAGAGTCTCTGGAAGGAGCAGAACCCTGCCAACACCTCCCAAACCTATTTTAGACTTTTATTTTTGCAGTTCTGGGGCTGGAACCCAGGGCCTCATGAATGCTAAAGTAAGTCCTGTACCACAGGGCTGCATTCTCAGCACCTACTTTAGATTCTGACTTTTTTCAGAAGTTTAAGATAATAAGTATGTGTCATTTTAAGCACTAAATTTATGGTAATTTGTTATAGCAGCAGTAGAAAACGAATATATCTTGGTTCTAGACTCTCATTTGAAAGTATTCTTTATTCTTCCTTATTCATAATGCTGTGTAATGATTTCCATGAGCTGAGTAGGCAGAATAGTAAAGGCAGCTCCAGAAGGAAATGCCACATGTGACTTATAATGAACTCAAAGAACTTTTCTGTATTGGTTCATTTATCCTAACAATTTTTTTATCAGAAGGGATTTTAATCTAGCTTAGTACACAAAACATTAACAATTTCTAATATATGGAGTCTTTTCAAATTTTATTATCTTCTTGCTAATCTGATTTTTGCAAGATAAGCATTTTCTATTATAAATGAGCTACTTATTCATTATAGAAACTTGGAAATAGACACAGAAGGAAAAAGAAAATACGTCCATTTTTCCATTATCAGAGAGAACCACTCACCATTTTGATATATTTCCTTCCAGTGTTTTTTAATGCAGTTTTTATATTTATTGCACTCATTGTAGCATTTAGTATCTTGCTGTTTTTACCTAAGTATTGCATAAATATTTAATCTGTGATTGTGAATTCATTATAACTATAATTTTTGCTGTTCTCCAGTTTGAGGACTATACAAATAAGGGCTCTTGCATACAAATTTGAGAGATCAACTCTGGCTAATGTAAGTAAAAAGGTATTGTAATGAAAGGGTATTCAGAAGGCTTTTGTAACTGATGGGAAGAATGGAAAATCAGAGAAGATAAGATGTATCCATCATCATTGCCTATAATGCTTGGGATTCTGCTTATGTGGGATCTCATTTTGGACTGTGCCATCCTTTAATGTTGTATCCAATACACAAACAAGTCCCATAAGCATTGTGCCTTTCTTTGTGGTAAAAGGCTTGCCTTGGAGAGAATATTTTGACACTGTGCCCCTATAAAATTCCTTGAGTTAACTGAATCTTGTATTTTTTGGGGGGATTTATCTACCACTCTGTGATATGTAGGTGTCTCTCTGAGGTTTGGGGAGTAATATATTTATTTACAGATCTTACCATGATGATGTCATTCATATGGTAGACTACTGCTTTGTCCTCTAGGAAGGTGTGATGTTCAAAAATTGTTGGATTAAACTGGCACATAGAGCTAGAGATTTCAGGCAAGATAATAAGGTACACTATGCTCCTCGCCAGATTATAGTAATCTGTTCTAGTCCTTTTGGCTTTTAGAGATATATAGAAAGAAAACTACTTTTTGTTTAGATTAAAAGTTATACACTAGATGCCACAGCCTGTGTGTAGCTGCTTCAAGAAGAAAAGCATAGCTTAAGTTGCTTTAACTACAGCAACTCACAGCTGAAGCTAACGTGAGATCACTAACTTAAACTCTCTCAGACCTACATGTCTTCTGCACAGGCTCACTTTAGCAGTTAAATGGAACTGTACATTAATTTGTTCATAAATACATATCTAGACCTTTGAGATACATTGGTAAATGAAACAAAGCTTCCCACCATCATATAGTCTATTCTAAGGAATCATCCCTATGCATTTTTCAGATTTGGAGGCAGAATTACTCCTCCAGATTCACTATTTTGGTAGAGAAGGAACACCAGGAACTTTCTGCTGTGATAGCACTCACTCCATTCACCTGTCTTTGGTGTGGGTGTACCACTCCAAGGGACATTTTGGAAATTCGGGAATATGTTTTTAATTGCTACAATGATTGATCAGTGCTACAGGGTACAGTGGACAAGAAGCAGGAATGTCATGTACAAGATGGATCTGTGCAAGAGAGAATTGTCCTAGTCCTGCACAAGTTGCCAATGAGACTAGATATTCTATAGCCTAAAGCCTAACTCCATCTTTCACAAGAATAGTAATTAATTTTGTAGTTTGAATGCTGAGTCTTCCAAGAGTAAAACTGTCATGTAGATCAGGAGTTGATTTTACTGTTTGGAATTTTTTAGGGTTGCACTTGAATTATCAATATTCATAAGTGTATCAGCTTTTACTGACAGCTATAACATTTACAGTGGTTCCATAAAATGGTAAAAGCATCTGACTGATCCATTACAATGGATTAGTATAGTGCAATCACAACTAAGCATTTCCTTTAAATATTATTATGAATTATTTTTCTTTTATTTCTTCTTCTTCTGGCTAGGCTATTCTATTTTCTTTTTTAAAAAATAAACATGTAGATTGTTATGTTATCTGTGAGTTTATTTAAGGACAATAATCGGGTTTTAGAAAATGTCTGAAAAAGTTTTGGGTTGGAATGACTTGAGATTCACCACTACATTGACCCCACCAATTGAAGAGACAAGGAAGGGATTCTATCAGCTGATGAGCTGGCAACAATGTACCTAAGAAGTGGAGAAATAACCACTAGAGATGTTTGAGGTTCTACCAGGACTGCTATGATGTGCTTTTGGTTCATAATTCATCAGTATCTATCAGCAGAGCTATCCAGACCTCTCTCCACAGACACAAGTGGTGTTCTGGGTGACCAACGTTTCAAGTTAGCTTTAGCAAGTCATCAGAAGTCCCCAATGCCACAGGAGCCTTTTGAAAATTCACAGCAGATGCTATTATTGTCATAGAGTCCTTTTCAAGGATCCACTGATTCCCCTGCAGTCAAGGAGCTCTTTACTGAGATGTGATTGCTGATACCTGTGGCTCACATTATGCCTCAAGTCACCAGCTGGGAGACTTAGTTACAACCATCAAGGAATACGCTGGTGGTATGCTCATTTACTTTGGTGCTGTCATCCTCATGATCAATTATCCTTTGTCAAACAGTACAGTTGAGTAAATATTTCCAATTGTAACCACAAATCCCCCTTTCTTGTAGTGGTAGTTACTCCCATCTTGTGTCAGACAGTTCATCAGGACTCCTGATCCCCTGATCTCAGGATCCTCCTATCCCCAGGAGGTCAGACAGCCCCTATCACTGCAATGAGTCTTACCACCATCCTTGTGATTGGACTAAGGGAAGAACAGCTTATGTGCTTTTCCGAGATATGAGCACTCTTCTCAGCAGAGCATTTTTCAAGACCTTGGTGAACAAAGTGCCAGATACCCTGGGTAAGTGGTGGATGAGCTGAATATGAGTAATCCATTCCAGTGATCCTGTTCTCTGAGCTCTTTGTATGCATTCTTATTTATTACAGCAAGGTTTCTTTTCCCCCAAATCTATCTTCATTTAATGTTGTCCATTTTTATGTCTAAGTTTCAGAAAAAGCATCCAAATGCCAAGTAAAATCACTGTAGCTGCTTGAATTAGTTAAATCCAGTATCTCTGGTGAACATATTTGAGCTAAGTATACTTGTTTGAACATCTTCAGGATTCATTTCCACATATATCCCCGATGTGTTTCTGATATAAAATTGTAGAACCTAGGAATTCTTTTGCTGTATAATCCTTCTCTTCAAGTATTATCCTTTGAAGTTGCACTCTCGAAAGATATTCTGGAATTTGATTATAGTTAGTTATAAGACTAGTTGTGGAGAGAAGTGAAGGATAAGGAGAATTGGCTTTTCCTTGCAATACAACTTTTCAATGAGGTCATTATTAGGTAGTTTCATCAGATGGGTGGATGGACTGCTTGTAGCAGATAAAGGTTAAAGGAATGTGAAGTTCTCTGAATCTTCACAGATGCATTTGTCAGCTTGGTTTGCTATAATAAAATGCCACCAATTGAGTGACTTGAACTATAGGCATGCATGTCTCATAGTTCGAGAGAAAGTCCAAGATCAAAGTGCTAGCTGGTGACTACTTTCTTCCTGCCTTGCAGATAACTGTCTTCTCTCTGTGTGGAGAGGTGGAGAGGGAGATAAGATGAGAGCTCTCTGGTGTCTCTTCTAAGAGGGGAACTAATCCCATCATGAGAATCCCACCCTAATCTAAAACTAATCACTAATTAAAAGCCCCATCTCCAAATACTATCACCCTGATGGTTAGGGTTTTAAGATATGAATTATAGAGTGACACATTCAGTCCATAACACTACACATTCTCAATATACAGTCATTCTCAACATCCGGTCACCTCCTGGTTAATGTCCTGATTTTCACATGTGATATATGGTGAATATACAAATTCAGATAATATTGTGACTCACTAATTCACAGGATAAACATCCTAAATTACTGTTCATTTCCACCATCTCCTGACTTTTTGTGTCACTCCCTCAATTCAAGAGTCCAGGTACAGCTATCTGATTACTTGAGCCTGGGTTGCAGGTATATGGTTGTTTTTCATCATGGGAGGTGAGGTCTCAATTCTTCACCTCTTGAGGTTTATCCTTAGTCAAAAGGATGTTCAGGTGTTAAGTATCCAATGACCAAACAAAACACTAATTGTTTGCTATAAAGATGTTCAGGTATTTTTTCTTCATTTTTCTTCTTATTTTAAATGACACTTTCATAGTCAAATTTTCTGTTATATTCAAGACAGAGTCTTAGAAGTAAACTTTTGAAGTCAAAGGTCTAAAAAATGTTCAGAATGTGTGATGTATACTGACAATTATTTGAAAAGTTTTACCAAATTATTCTCATTCTAGCAATGTTTGAGTGGATTCTATTTTTACTGTGTCCTCACTCCCATAAACCTGACTTAAGACATTTTCTTTCAACAGTTCATTACTATTTCTCAAAAATATCAATTCATATTTTAACAAAACTTAGCATTTCCTCATTGTTTCCTTGATTTCTTTAGTTTATTCTCAAGCCCTTAAGAATACATTTAAGTAGCAAGAAGGGCATAGTATCACTTCTGTGATATTTCTGTTCCAAGCACATAGCCCTCCATCTGATGAGAGAATGTCAAGCCCAGCTGGGAGAGTCTACAAAATAATTGGTCTTCAAAAGTGTCAAGGTCATAAAAAGACCAAAAAAGACTCAGAAACTGTTACACACTAGTGTAGACTAAGAAGACAAGAAAACTAAATGCAAAGTGAGATCCTGAATAGTGTCTTGGACCAGATAGAACTGAGTGGGAAAACTGGTTACATTAGAATAACCATCTAGAAAATGGATAGTATATTATCAACTAATGTACTATCCATTTTCATTTTCTGGCTTTGATAATTGCTCTATGATTATATAGGATGTTACCATCAGAAGAAGGTGTATGCTATCTTTCTATACTCTTATTGTGACTTTTCTGCAAATCTGAACTAATCTCAAAATAAAGTTAAAAAGCATAATTTGGGCTGGGGATATAACTGATAGAGTGCTTGCCTAGCCCATATGGAACACTGGGTTTGATCCCCAGTACCACAACAACTGAAGCAAAGAAGGAAATGTTGTGCTTTTATCTTGTGTTTTATTTGTACATATTAAAAAATAAACAATAAAATTTAGTGTGGAGACTCTGGCATTACTTCTGCTCTCTCCTATTGTTTGGGTTAAAAATGAGGTGTCCCCCAAAAGCTCATGTGTGAGACAATGCAAGCAGTTTAGAGATGAAATGATTGAGTTATGAGATCCTTAATCTAATCAGTGCACTAATCCCCTGATATGGGTTAACTAGGTGGTAACTGTATTCAGGTGGAGTATGGTGGGTCCCTAGGGGCATGCCTTTGGGGGTATATATTTTGTTCTTGGGGAGAGGAGAAGTCTCTTTCTCTGCTTCCTAGTGGCCATGTGCTGAGCCATTTCCTCCTCCACATCCTCCCCTTGTGATGTCCTGCCTCACCTTGGGCCCAGAGCAATGGAGTTGTTCATCTAAAGACTGAGACCTCTGAAACTGTGAATGACAAATACATTTTCATTCTCTAAAATTGTTCTTGTCAGGTCTTTTGGACACAGAAACAAAAAAGGCTGACTAAAACACCTTTCTTTCCTTTCCTTACCATGGTGTCCACAAAGGATGCTAACAAGATGTCATGAGTGTGGTAACTTCCCCTGTGCCCCACCTAAGACAGACATAGCCGACACACCTGGACTGTCTTTCTGATTGAGCCTATTGCCTGGCATATTGGCTTGGTTAAAATTATTACACTAGTTAAATTGCATCTACCATCTCTATGTGATAGGATATCCCACTCTATGTAATTCTTAATTGATTTCTGTAATTTCATTTGAAACCATGTGTTATATCACATGATTACATTTAAAGAATATCTGCCTGGCTCTTTTTCTAAAGTTTTCTTTAGATAATTCAAGTACTCTTCCTCCATTCCTCCCTCCCTCCCTCCCTCCCTTCCTTCCTACCTTCTTTCCTTCCTAGGCTGGGGATCAGGCCCCTTCCATTGATTTTATAACCGTGTACTCTGAGCTCTTTTAATTGACTATGCCTTGCACTATTTCAGTTATTTCAGGGGCAAAAAAGGATAAGAATGCATGATTCTACTCCTCACAAAAATAAATTAGAGTCCAAGGGAAGAGATTAAATATCCCCTCCCCCCCAAATTAGGTAATGAGTAGAAATCACACAATAAAAATGGTATAAAAACAAAATGGGTAAATTCTTAGAGCATTACAAATACACTGTTTTGAGGATGAGTTTAATTTGAAAAGATCATATAGAAAAATCCTATATTTTTGTAATTCCTATATTTGTGTAATGTGAGATTGCCTGGGTCTCATCAATGTATGGATATAAATACAGATCATATCATTATTGATAACAGCTATTATTAGTGGCAATACAAATTTAACTTCATCTGCTCTTTCTGTACTTGTACTTATTCTCCAAGTAGTGCAGAAGTCAGAGGTGTTGAGCAATAACCTGTAAATAATCATACCCAGCCTTTGCTTCTGGACCCTTATTAATTTCTGCTACACATGGAGGCACTTGAGGTGACCACTCCCTACTGTCATTGCTGCCCCATGACCTCAGTAGGAGAGCTGATGCCCAAACCAAGGTTGCTCTTTTTCTGCTGCTTACTGGGATCTCATGTTGTCTGAGTTATACTGAGGTTTGTGTAGAAGTAAAGAATGAACTCCTATTCCCCACTCTGTATCTCACATTGATATCTAGGCAACAAGAAGCATTCTTTGTGTCCATGAGTTTCATAGATTCCTAGGAAAACCTGCTCCTTACCATTTGAGGGGCTTAGACCTCAAGTGAGGATCCATGGAACTAGATGAGAGAAACATTCAAGGAAGACACCATGGGTTTCTCCCTGTGGCATCCATGCTAAAAACAAAAACAAACAAACTTTAAGCCCAACAACTGTTAAGCAAATTTGCTGGTGGGAGAACTGTTGAGACAATCAGACTAGTGGAGATATTTCTAGATATTTTTTAAAGATAAATTGCAAGAAGCACTGTTACCACCTCACTATGTCTTACTTTGTATCATCATTTTTTTGGTAGGGTAATTAAAAATTCTGAAATACACTTTCATTTGGATTGAATGATTTGTGTCTTTGGAGATACACTTCTGCTAGCCAATATTGGGAACATCTTCTAAGTGTCTGCTATGTGTTTGGTGTCATGGAAGACAACAATGGATGAAGATGCAGTCTTAGATTCAGTAACGGTAAAGTTTTCATTTCCAGGTGTTCATTAGAACCCCATTTTACACAAAATAATAGTTCATCTTTCTATTGTGAATATTTTCCTTATATCTGTGTCCAAAACTTGTTTTACCTTTCAAGGACCTTTATAAAATCTATCCTCAGAGCACTTTCTCCTCTATGGAGAAAGTCTCATTCTATTGTGCTTCTTCTTGTTTATCATCTTTCTCTCTTCTTCAACATGTCTCTAGCCCAGACTGCTTGGGGCAGCCAGCTCCTCAGTGTTTCTTAGAAAATTAATAAAGGTTCCTTGTGAAACATACTTGGTCATGTGGTTGTTGTTGACCATTAATCTTTTCTCCAAAGAATTGAACACACTTCCCGTGTGGAGTATTCACATGCTCACTAGTTTCTGGCTAGCACGTCCATTTGTTCAACTGATGACCAAGGGGGGGCTCCTGATTCCTTCCTCTGTCTCCTGACATGGACCTGCATAACACAGAATTCCGTGATCATGGTGCCTACTTGTCTCTTGTGCTCAGAAGAACATCTTTAGAACAATATCAGGAATAAAAAGTCTAGAAAATATTTGCATGCCTATGAGCATATTTATCACTTTCAGGCAGTTGATCAGGATTGGGTTTGCTGCCTGTAGTTCAATGAAGTGTTTGACAGCTTTTCTACAAACCATGGTTCATAGACCACCTGTATCAGAGGTTGTAGGAGAGCTTGTAAAAGTGCATGTTCATTTGCTCCTGTCATACCCACCACTAAGTCAGAATCACTGGATTCATGGAAAATTATTTGCATGTTTTCACTTTTTTCTTAAGCATATTTGAAAGTTTTCCTGAATATGTTATTAAAAATCAAAACTAATATTTTCTTAAATTTGAAGAATATGTTTTATAAGAATTTATTGGCAAAGCTGTTCTTTTCTAAACTTGGAGTCAGCATTGGAGAAATACCAAAAAAGTTTCTATCAAATTCTTGTTATGAAAACAACATATTTTTAATAAATAATATTATTATTTTTTCCCTCTTGCCATAGTAATTTCACTATATGGTTAACTTTTCTGGAGTTATTCTTAACATTCATTTTTACACCTCTATTTCATGGCAAGAACAGTGATTCCTTCTTTCAACAAATATTGATATACTTAGAATCTATTTTGGACTAGACACAGATACAAAGAATAGTCACAATCCCAGATTTCTAGCAGTTAACAGTAAAAAGGGAAAGATAGGTCATCAATCACAGGCCAGCTGGTGAGGGGCTGTGTTGGAGGAAAGCACACTGAGTCAGCTCAACTTGGGGGATCAGGCAGGGCTTCCTGGAAGTACCAACCCCTGAGTGGGTATCAAATGTGTCTGTAGATTCTGCTTCTTGAGTGTCTACATGAGTACTACTTTCTTTATGTTAGTTTGATCTACCTAAGCCATTTTATCTATACGATATTCAGTTCTAGTAGTTAAATCCCTCTTGTTTCACGTATTCTTTTCCACCTTTTTTATCCTGTCTTAATCAGTTTTTTTTCACTGTTTCAAAATACCTGAGAAAATCAGCATAATAGGGGAAACATATATTTTGGTTCACAGTTTTAGTCTGTGGTTGGCTGGCTCCATTGCTTTTAGGTCTGTGGTGAGACAGAAACATCATGATGGGAATGTTGGTAGAGGAGGCTATTCACCTTGTGTCTGCTGGGAACAGAGATACAGATGGAGAGATAGAGATAGAGGTAGAGAGAGAGAGAGAGAGAGAGAGAGAGAGAGAGAGAGAGAGAGAGAGAGAGAGAACAGAGATAAAATATACACTTCATTGACACACCCATCAGGACCTACTTCTAACTAAGTCCCACCTGCTGTAGTTTCCACCACCTCCCAATAGTGCTTCCAGCTGGGGATAAAGCCTCCAACACATGAACTTTGGGTGGATATTCCATATTTAAATCATAACACACCCAATCCCCTCAATTTTTCCTTAAAAAAAAATCATTCTGGGAACTAAAACTCTCATTTCCACTGGCCTTGACCGGTCAGATTTTCCCATGTTTCAACTGCTTATTTCCCCCTTCATTTCCTGCCCTTCTGCCTGTTCTTATTGGACCTTGAAGGAGTGAATAGATGTGCTCCTTCAGGATCCTTGCATCCCTCACCATGTGCAGCAGTCCCCATGGTTATTCTGACACTGAATAACACTGAATGAGGAGGTATGATTGACTGAAAACACACACAGTGATTTCTCTCCAGCTTTCAGACACCCAGGAGCATGTGGTTTACCCCATCCTTCTCCTGCCATAGCTCCACCCTACACCAACTTCTCCCAGTCCATCTGTTTGCTGCCTCATTTGGAGGAGGGAAGGGGCAAGATTATGAGCCCTCCAGGATGACTTTAAGGACTTTGACCATAGAGCATCTATTGTACTCTGTGATCTCTGGATCATATACCTCAGAGGATTTAAGGTGATTGATTTTAAGTCACCTGAGGGTCAGCTGCTGCCTCCTTCAGGATATTCTTGTCCCAATGGCAAACTATCTTCTAACTGAGGGCCCCTCATCCTTTATTTCTTGTGTAGAATCAATATACATTCTTCTTTCCTTCTCATTCTTTTCCCTGGGCAGACTTGTAGGGCAAAGTCATAGTCCTTAAACATTAATTATTTGGGTAAATTTGAGTTAAGGAGAGATTCAAAATGTGATCAGGAAGGGGGCCTCAAGAGTATTCTGTTGAGATCCTTCTCGTGCACCACTTTGCATCCCCTTAACTGTTTTAGTGACTGCTTCCATACATCTCTCAAGTAGCTTTCCTCATGTATAGGATGTTATCACCTCATCTCAGGTGTCTGCATATATTTTGGCTTTTTTACTTCCAAGAGCATGATCTCCATGCCTGTGCTGCCTAAAAGTGCACTTGATCAATGGATAATGTGGCTGTCTCCTTTTTTTCTTCTGGGTGGACATTTCTGACATTTCCTAAGACTACTCACACTATCTTAGCAGGATCAAGGAAACTCAGGTGATGACATCATGAACATTCTAGTACATACTCTTTTTCCACTTTGGGAATTTTGAGACCATGATTGAAGCACAAGGAACACATTGTTCTGTTGTTTTTATTGTTTCTTCCTGTTCACGTTTCTTTTTTTTTCTTTTATTCAACAAATGTTCATTGAGTACTTACTATGTGCTAAGAATCATTCTATGAATTCAGAGTATATTAACTCAATAAAACCAACAAGGATTCCTGTCCTTGTGAAGCATTTTTTCTAGTGGGAAAGAGACACAATAAATAGTAGATCACTATGTCATAAGTAAGTTGCATAGACTTCTAGAATATAATAAAATCTAAAAGAATAAAAATAAAAGTTAAGGTGGGTACAGGAGAAGCAAGAGCTCCAGGGACTGTATATGAGTTGGAAATTTAAACAAAATGCTCAGGGAGAGCTTATGCAGAAGATGATATTTGAGAAAAGACTGGAGGAAAAGGAGAAAGTTGCCCCCATGCAGATAACTGGAGAAGTCTCCTCAGAGGCAACAATGGTACATAGAGCTCTCAGGCTAGAGCAGGTACGCTCTGTTCAAAAACACCAAGAGTGAACCCTTGTGTCCAGGCTTCTTTTCTTTTTCCTATTGGCTTCTTACCTTAAAGCAGGTATAAATATCACACTATGGATTTGGTATCAGACTATTTGTAGTTCCGGTTTTGTTTTCCACAGACATCGAATTTCTTCATATTTTCTTGCTCATTCTTGAAAGGAAAGTGACCACAACACTCAGAGCAACCAAGAGATCTTTATTGCAGCAGTGCAAAAGAGGAAAGAGAGAGAGAGAGAGAGAGAGAGAGAGAGAGAGAGAGAGAGAGAGAGAAGAGAAAGAAGAAATAGAGAGCAAAAGCAAGAGAGGGAGACAGAGAGAATAAGAGAGAGGGGCCCAACAGGAGGGAGTTTTTATAATCAAAATCTAATGGGGTCTCTGGATCTGCAAGCCACCTTGTTGGCGTACGATGATTGGATCATATAGTAGTTGCTAAGGGTATCATCTGCCTTCAGACAGATGGGGCAGGGGTCAGATGTGGGTTTCTATTGCACCAGACAGGTGGGGGTTGAGTGTTCAGCCTTGAGTGGGGTTGAGTGTTCAGACTTGACACAAACAGGTAATAAAGGACCAGACAGAGGTGGGTTTGAGTGCCCGAGCTATCCTGAAGCTAACATTTGTTCAGCCTGCCCTGCACCTAACAATTCTCCTCTTATTTCTCCACACATTCTTAATTAAATCTTGCCTCTTCTTTAGAGGTAATTTTGGGTGTTTTCTTTCAAAAGTACAGATGGAGCAAACATTTTTTTTCTCTTTCATTTTGTCAGATAAGTGAGAGAAGGAATATTCCAACAATTCAAATGAGGAAACTAAAACATATGGATGATTGAACTAAGGGAGAAGGAACTTTCAGTTTCCTCTGCCATGGATTTGATAGTTTTCTTGCATAAAAACACAGTCTAGAATATCACACAGTTTGGGATGGCTACTATAAAACAACAACAACAACAAAAAAACAGGAAAAAAGCATTGGTGATGATAGGAAGAAACTGTTACCTTTGTACCCTTTTGCAGAAATGTAAAATGATGCAGCTGTGATGGAAAACATTATGGTTATTCCTCAAAAAATTAAAAGTATAATTACTGTCAGATCAAGCAATTCAATTTCTGGGTATTTACTCACTATAATTGAGAGCAGAATCTCAAATTATATTTGTATACTCATGTTCATCACAGCAAGATTCACAATAGACAAAAGGTAGAAGTAACCCAAGTGTCCATTGATGGATGAGTAGATAAACCAAATTTGGTATGTACATATAATGAAATATTATTAAGCCTTGAAAAGGAAAGGAATTCTAATATATGTTTCAGCATGGGTGAAACTTGGGAACACAAAAATATTCTAAATAAAATAAGTTAGTCTAACAAAGAAAATTTGTAAGATTCCATGTATATGCAGTACTTGGAGTAGTTCAATTCATAGAAACACAAAGTAGAAGGGTAAAACACAAAACAAAGTGCTGAGGGGAGAAGGAATGAGGTTTGCTTAATGGGCATGAAATTTCAGTTTAGCAAGAGGAAAATCTTTCTGAAGATTGACTTACAACATTGTGAGTATATTTAACTACTGAACTGAACACTTAAAAATTGTCAAGGTGGTAATTTTATGTTATGTATACTTTGCCACAATTTAAATAAATCTCAATCACTATTAAGTTTTCAAAAGTATTTGATAATCAATGCATAGCTGGAACTTTGATATTCAGCAGGTTAGAGGAGTTCCCATATCCATGATACTGTTTTGAGGGTTTGTTTGGCCACCCTGGAACTGTGTGAAGGTGGAGCAGGGAGAGAAAAAAATCCAATGCTCTTTATGGGCCAGTGACCCAGGTATCTCCTGGCATTTTCAGGCTAGAATGAATTCTGTGGGGTGTGGCATGGAAAGTCCTTTGTGGGAAGCCCTCCATGGGCAGGTCACAAACTCTGCAAGTACAGATCATGTTGACAGATGAGGAAAATTATTCCAGGTGCTGAAGTTGTCCTTGTGCATCTTGCACAGCTATGAATGGAGACAGGGAGTGGGATGCTTGAGAAAAAATTCCATGAGCTTTTGTGGTGATAAAGGTGTCTTGAAACATGACCACACTACTGAAGAGCAAAGGGGCCACCACCATGCTTTGCCTCTCTGGAGAGAGGTCACCAAGCCCATGGCACTGCAATTCCCTATCCACCAGCATGTGACTCCACCCAAACCGCCTTCATCTTGGGACACTGCAGCCACTGCTATAGTCCTCTCCACGTGGTAGTATCCACTGTGGGGCAACAGTCAGGGTCAGGAGGCAGCTGCCCATTGCAGCACCACACACCACAGTGTACCACCACCAAACAGGCTGCCCAACACCATTGCACAGTCCATCCTACCAGCCCCATCTCTGAAAGCAGTTGCCTCCATCTTGGGACACCTCCACCACCATCTTGGGTTACCTCCACTGCACCTCTGCCATCTTTAATTTGGGCAGCTTCCAACTTGGGACACTGATTGAGGCCTGGAAGCCCAACGTCAAGAAAACTACAGGCTTGATGCTACAGCCGCCACCAACTAGGGATGTGGCCGCTTCCATCTAGGGACAACAACCAGGACTTGGAATACCATCACCAAGGTCCCTATGGGCCTGGTTGCACCAGAATTATCCCTATTAGGTGTGCTAACAGACACCATCCTGTTGCAGAGGCAAAAGGGAGCCTTGAATGGGGTAGCATCTCTCTCTTTTTTTCTCCTGCTAACAGCCAACTTCTTTTGATTTCTCTTTCACTGATTCTATAATCTAATACGTCTATATTCTCACATTCTACTTCATAAACATCACAGCCTACTCCCTTCTCCCTCTGTCTACCATTAGAAACTGTAAACTCTTATGCAAACCTACTGGCTATATGGTAGAAGATAACTGAGCTCATCATTTCTATTTATAACAACACAACTGTAAATGTCTAAATAGAAGCTAATTGAGGGATGGGGTTGTGGCTCAGTGGTAGAGCACTTGCCTAGCATGTGAAAGCCCTGGGTTTGATCCTCAACACCACATGAAAATAAATAAAGTTATTGTGTTCAACTACAACTGAAAAATAAATATTAAAAAAAGAAGCTAATTGATTTATGGCTGCATATTGGTTGCACTGAGTGTTGTAAACATTGATCTCCTCCTTAAAGGTATTGGTAACCTGCAGGGACACTACAAGATTATAGGACAGAAACTTCAATAGCTCATATCCACAATGCAAGAGAGGAAGACACACAGACAACATGAAAAAACAAGGGAGAAAATTGCCCCAAACACACTAAGATACTATAATAATATAATCCATTGACAGTTCAGTAGATGAAATGTCAGAGAAGGAGTTCAGAATGTGCATACTTAAAATAATATGTGAATTAAAGAATGCCTAAGAGAACAAATATAGGCAAAACTTGATCACTCCAAAAAAGAGATAAGAGAGCAAATACAGGTAGCAAAACATTACTTCAAGAGAGAGATAGATACTCTGAAAAAACAAACAACCATAAATCCTTGAAATGAAGGAATCAATAAACCAAATTAAAAATTTCAGTAGAAAGAATCACCAACAGACTAGGTCACTTGGAAGACAGAACCTCAGACAATGAAGACAAAATATATAATCTTGCAAAGAATGTATATCACACAGTGAGGATGATAAAAAACCATGAACAAAACATCCAAGAATTATGCAATAACATCAAAAGGCCAAATCTAAGATTTATCAGGACAGAGAAAGGCACAGAGATTCAAACCAAAGGAATGCACTATCTCTTCAATGAAATAATATCAGAAAATTTCCCAAACTTGAAGAATGAATTAGAAAATCAAATACAAGGGGCTTACAGTTCACCAAATGTACAAAATCACAACAGGTCTACACCAAGGCACATTATAATGAAAATGCCTAGCATACTGAATAAAGACAGAATTCTCTAAAGGTAGCAAGAGGGAGAAATCAGATTACATATAGAGGGAGACTAATTCGGATCTCAGCAGATTTTTTATCTCAGACCTTTAAGGCCAGGAGATCCTGGAACAACATATACCAAGCTCTCTCTGAAAGACAGTGGATACCAACCAAGAATCTTATATACAGCAAAATCAAGCTTTAGATTTGATGACAAAATAACAACCTTCCATGATAAACAAAAGTTTTAAAAATTTACAATGAGAAAGCCTGCACCACACAGTATTCTTGGCAAAATAGTCCATGATTAGGAAATGAAAATCAACAATGAAAATCAGCAAAGGGAGGAACTACACTAAAGGAAAGGCCAATCAAAGGAAAAACTAAGTCAAGTTAAAAACCAAAATTAAACCAAATGACTGGCAGGGAATACAAAACATATTTCAATAATAACCCTGAATGTGAACGAACTAAACCCATCAACTAAAAGACATAGATTGAAGGATTGGATTTTTAAAAAGACCCAACAATGTGCTGCCTTAAAAAGACTCATCTCTTAGGAAAGACAGCTACAGAAGGTGAAAGAATGGGAAAAAAAAAAAAAAAAACGTACCACTCACATGGACCACATAAACAAGCAGAGGTTTTCATCTTCATATCAGATAAAGAGGACTTCAAACCAATGTTAGTGAAATGGGATAAAGAAGGACATCTCATACTGCTTAAGGAATCAACAAGACATAACAATCAATGCATCAACAAGACATAACAATCATAAAGATCTATGCCCCAAACAATGGGGCATCAATGTACTTCAAACAAACCCTTCTCAACTACAAGAATCAAATTGACAACAACATAATAATACTGGGTGGCTTTAATAAAACTTTCTCACCACTGGATAGATCTTCCAAACAAAAACTAAACAAACTATAGAACTCAATAAAACAATCAATAATTCAGACTTAACAGACATATATAGAATATTCCACCCATCAATAAGCAAGTACACATTTTTCTCAGCAGCACATGAATCCTTCTCCAAAACAGACTATACGTTATGCCACATAGCAAGTCTTAGCAAATAAAAAAGTAGAGATACTACCCTGTATTCTATCTGACCATAATGGAATGAAATTAGAAATCAATAATAAAATAAAAAATATAAGCTGCTCCAACACTTGTAGGCTAAATAATGCACTATTATTATTAGTGTATGACATTGGATAACAGAAGACATCAGGAAGGAGATAAAAAAAATTCTTAGAGGTAAATGAGAATTCCCATACAACATATCAAAAATCTCTGGGACACTATGAAGACAGTGCTAAGGGGAGAAAGTTCATTGCATTAAGCTCATTCAAAAAGTCAACAAATAAATGACCTGACATTACATCTCAAAGCCCTAGAAAAAGAAGAACAAACCAACACCAAAAGTAGTATAAGACAGGAAATAATTAAAATCAGGGCTGAAATCAATGAAATTGAAACAATGAAACAATTCAAAACATTGACAAAACAAAAGAAAAAATAAGTAAATAAAATTGACAAACCCTTAGCCACCCTAATGAAAAAGAGAGTGAAAATTCAAATTACTAAAATTTGTGATGTAAAAGGAAATATCATGACAGACACCACTGAAATACAGAAGATAATTAGAAACTATTTTGAAAATTTTACTCCAGTAAAATAGAAAACCTTGAAGACACCAACAAATTTCTGGAGGCATATGATTTACCCAAACTGAAATAGAGGACATACATAATTTAAACAGAGCAATTTCAAGCAAGGAAATAGAAGATGCCATCAAAAGCCTACCAACCAAGGAAAGCCCAGGACCAGACAGATTCATAGCTGAGTTCTACAAGACCTACAAAGAAGAATTAATACCAATACTCCTCAAATTATTTCATAAAATAGAAAATGAGGGAACTGTTCCAAACTCATTCTATGAGGCTAGTATCATCCTGATACTAAAATCAGACAAGGAAAAACAATTTCAGACCAATATCCCTGATGAATATAGATGCAAAAATTCTCAATAAAATTCTGGCAAATCACATACAAAAACATATTTTAAAAAATAGCACACCATGATCAACTCGGGTCTGATCCAGGGATGCAAGGTTGGTTTAACATATGGAAATCAATAAGTATAATTCATCATATCAATAAACTTAAAGATAAGAATCATATTATTATATCAATTGAGGCAGAAGATGCATTTAATAAAATAAAATACCCTTTCATGTTCAAAACACTAGAAAAATTAGGGATAATAGGAACATACCTCAACATTGTAGAAGCTATCTATGCTAAAACCCCAAGGCCAAAATCATTCTAAATGGAGAAAACTTGGAAGCACTCCCTCTAAAAACTGAAACAAGACAGGGATGCCTTCTTTCACCACTTCTATTCAACACAGTCCTTGAAACTCTTGCCAGAGCAATTAGACAGATGAAAGAAATTAAAGGAATAGGAATAGAAAAAGAAGAACTAAACTATCATTATTTCAAACTAAAAAGCTTCCTCTCAGCATAAGAAACAATAATTGAGGTGAAGAGAGAGCCTACATTTTGGGAGTAAATTTTTGCCACACGCAGAACAGATAGAGCACTAATCCAGGATATATAAAGAACTCAAAAAAACTTAACACCCAAAAAACAAACAACCCAATCAATAAACAGGTAAGGAGCTGAACAGACACTTCTCAGAAAATAATATACAATTGATCAACAAATGCATAAAAAAGTTCAACATCTCTAGTAATTAGCGAAATGCAAATCAAAACTACTCTGTGATTTCATCCCACTTCCATCAGAATGGCAGTTATCAAGAACACAAACAATAGAAGTGTTGACATGGATGTGGGGGGAAAAAGCACACTCATACATTGCTGGTTGGACTGCAAATTTTGGTGCAACCATTCTGGAAAGCAGTATGGAGATTCCTTAGAAAACTTGGAATGGAACCACCATTTGACCCAGCTATCCCACTCCTTGGTTTGTGCTCAAAGAATTTAAAAACAGAATACTATAATGATGCAGCAATTTCAATGTTTATAGCAGCACAATTCACAATAGCTAAACCGTGAAACCAACCTAGATGCTCTTCAATAGATGAATGGATAAAGAAACCATGGTACATATACACAATGGAACATTACTTGGCATTAAAAGAAAATAAAACTATGGCATTTGCAGGTAAATGGATGGAGCTAAAGAATATTATGCTAAGCAAAATAAGCCAATCCCCAAAATCCAGGAGCTGAATGTTTTCTCTGATAAGTGGATGCTAATCCATAAAGGGGGGCAGGCAATGAGTGGAGGAACTTTGAATGGGTCAAAGAGGGCTGGATGGGGCAAGGGCGTAGAAAAGATGGTGGAATGAGATGGACATAATTACCCTAGGTACACATATGATCGCATGAATGGTGTGACTCTATTTCATGTACAACCAGAGATGTGAGAAATTCTGCTCCCGTTTGTGTACAATGAATCCAAGAGCTTTCTACTGTCATGTATAACTGATTAAAAATAATAAAATAATTTTTTTTAAAAAAAAGAGTGAAGTTGGCTAGCAATAGAGAGAGAATTAAGGCCCCAGTGTCTGGAAATTAGTGTCTTATATGATCATCTCATCATTTTTCAAAAAGGTAGAATTTTTTTTATTCCTTTTCTTAAAGCAAATATCATGTTTATATTTCTTGTGGCTTGGGGCTGGGGAATGTAGGTTAGTGGCAGAGCATTTGCCTAGCATGTGTGAGGCACTGGTTCAATCGTTAGCACCACATAAACAAATAAATAAATAAAATAAAGGCATGATGTCCATCTACCACTACAGAAATATTTTTTAAAAAGTAAATTTCCTTGAAAAAAAAAAGTGTCTTGAAGTCACCCAGTATTATTGAGCTATGGTCTAGCTGCGATTTAATGTCATGGAGTATTTTTTTAGTGTAACTGGGTATACTGACATTTGAGGTATAAGTATTTACTATCATTATATCTTCTTGTTGGAATATTCAACTTATTGGTATGTAATGGTCTTCTTTGTTTCTTCTAATTATTTTTTGCTTGAAATCTGCTTTGTCAGATATGGGAATAGCTACTCTTGCTTATTTTCAGAGTCCTTTTGCATGGAATATCTTTTTCTATTCTTTTACTTTCAGCCTGTGGGTGTCTCGATTTTTATTTGATAGATTACTCTTCAGTTGATCTTTCTCTATTGGGAGCTTTGAGATTTGTTTTGAGTTCCTCTGTGTGCAGTTTATCTTTGAGTATTCTTTGTACTGTTGGCTCACAGCCTTTTCAAACAAATGGTGCTGGGAAAATTGGATAGCTATGTGTAGAGAAATTAGTTAGGTCCCTATCTCTTACCCTGCACAAAAGTCAAATTAAAATAGATCAAAGGCTCAGGAATTAGATTAGAAAACTTGCAACTCATAGAAGAAATCTCAGGGTTAACATTCCATCATATAAGTGCTGACACTGACTTCCTTAACAAGACCCCCAAGTGTGAGTAATAAAACCATGAATCAATAAGCATGATTCTATCAAATTAAAAAGTTTATGCACACCAAAGGAAATGAGTAAGAGCATGAAGAGTGAGCCTACAGAGTGGGAGAAAATCTTTTCCAGTTACTCCTCCAATAAGAGATTAATATCCAGAATACATAAATAACTCAAAAAATTTAACACCAAAAAACACCAAATACCCCAATCTACAAATGGGCAAAAGAACTAAACAAAAACTTCTCAAAACTGAATGTCCAAAAATACATGAAAAGCTGTTCAACATCTCTAGCAATCAGGGAAATGCAAATCAAAAGTATACTAAGATTTCATTTACTCCAGTCAAAATGGCAATTATCAAAAATACAGACAATAATAAATGCTGGTGAGGTTGTAGGAAAATATGTTGTAGAATGTTGGTGGGACTACAGACTAGTACAACCATCTGCACACCAGTATAGAGATTCCTCAAAAGCAAAAACCAGGGATGAATCCACCATATGACCCAGCTATTCCATTTCTTGGTCTTTTCCCCAAAGCACTAAAATCAGCATACTGTAGTGGTGCAGCCACCTCTATATTTATAGCAGCACAATTCACAAGAGCTAAGTTATGGAATAAACCTAGGTGCCTCTAAAAAGATGAATAGATTAAGAAATTGTGGTATATATACACAGTGGAGTTCTAACCAGACATAACGAAGAATAAAATTATGGCATTTGCTGGTAAATGAATGAAAGTGGAGAATATCAGGCTATGTGAAATAAGCCAGACTCAGAAATTCAAAGGTCAAATATTTTCTCTCATACATGGAAGCTAGAATAAGATAAAAGAAAGAAGGCTAAAAGGATAGGATATTGTAGAGACATAGGGTAGATCAGTAGTATAGAAGGAGACCGAGAGGCAGAGTGGAGGAGTGGGAAAGGGGAGGCAATATGAAATAGATTTTTAAAAAATCATATGTGCATATATAAATATATCACAGGGTTAACCTTTATGTATAAGTGAAAAGAACCAATCGAATATAAATAGGTGAGTAAATAGAAGTCTGGAAGAGCAGAGGGAATAGGGGAGGGGAGGGACAATGGGAGGGAAAAACGGAGGCCGGGGGGATTTGTGAACTGTAATCGAATTCCATGCATGTATGGTTATGTTGGCATGAACCCAACTACTATGTATAATCATTAAACCCCAACCAAATAAAAAAATTACCTGCTAGTCTCTATGAAACAATATTAAATACTCCCATGTGAGCAAACTAAAAAAAAAAAAAATCAACCATAGAATAACCAAAACAAAACAAAACCTCACAAAACCCCAAACCACCACCACCACCACCACAACAACAATAACAACAGGATAGAAATTAAAGTTCATCTCCTGGAGGGAAGAATTAAAGCCAGCACAGTAATCACAGTAATTAATACATGTTTTGGGGAGGTTTTTAAAGGCTATTTAACAGTCATGTTTCTCATTAAAGTTTCAGCATTCAAAAGTGGATCTTTTTTTTACAGCAATTATTATTCTAGTATTAAAATGATGATTTTCTATTTCACGCAGTCCTCCTTGGTTTCACTCACAGCGAGCAACCACACTATGATTTGCCCCTTTGTTTCCTCTTCCTCCTTACTCCTCCTCCCTCACTCTCTTTCTTTCCTTATTTTCTGATACCACAAGATGCTCCATGCTCATCCTGTATTTCTCCTGCCTGGCCCTGGATTCAGCCATTTCTCAAAGGAGCCATGGTTCCTTTTATTGTAGAATGGCATTTGGAAACCAAGATCTGGGTGTAGTTAAGCAAATTCGTTTTAAGAAATGATATGCAGAAACTAAATTTGAAAACAAGCTTCACTTAAAACTGTCTGTATCCACATATTCTCAGGAAATTCTTATGTATAGAACATTAGTTATTAAAAGGCTTAAATGAAATGTGTGTGGTACAATTTAAATACTTGAAAAATAAGTTCTATAAAATGCTAAAAAAATGACTGTGTTTACCACCCCTAGTCTATGTGTGATAGCTACTATGTTTTATTTAAAATTAGTCCCATGGCAGGTCGAAGTTGATGAGGAAAAATGATGCCTATTAACAAAATGCTATGAATTTACCCCATTTCCTTTCTTCATAAGCTTCCTTAAAGCTAGCCAATCTCAAGTCGGCAATTAATTAGGTTACATTTCATTTCTGGAATGCATGTTCTGTGCCCTTTCATGTCTGTTGCAATGGCTTCAGGTAGATATTAATATCTCTGCATTTTTGCTTGGTATTCTTATGTTTTCCCTTTTCTTCCACATATGTTGCACTTGCAATTTCCTGCTTCATTGCTCCTCCCTATAAAACAAGCTATAAGGTTTCATAGTCTTACAGCAGAATTGAGTAAGAACACTTCCATTTCTCTTTATAAAAACCAGCCTTCTATTTCTTACCTGGTGTCTGCCTTAGCACTTTCACTCAGACTTTGAGGATATTTAAATGGTACCAAAGGAATCTAAGAAAACCACCCCATCAGCTAGTCTTCCTTGTAATCCTCTCAACTCCACACTGACAATATACATGCCCCTGCTCTACTCTGTGGGAAGTGTCTGAGATCAGTGTCAGAAATGGACACACATATAGTAACTAAGGATCTGGGCTGCACTTATGTTACTCAGTTTCATACTGTGGATTTGAAGGAACGTTTTGGCCTTGAAGGTGGATACCATGGTCAATTTTAAGGCTTTTTTTTTTTTAGCATCCCTTATTGAAAGAAGACAGTAATTGAACATTTCAGAAAGAGATAAGATCATTCAATTTTTATCCAACATTGAGCGCAAACTAAAGAAGGAATGGCATTTGGTTTAATGTGTTCAGCAAGTGCATGGTTTGCCTACCACCACCAAATTTGCACATGTGCTCTGAAATCTATTAGAGTAGTTTTTAACCTCTTTGAATATGATGGAAACTTTTAAAGCTCCCCTGACTCTAAAATCCTTATAAGATTATATTTTTTAGAATCTTCTGAGAAAATAATTATAAAAGACTTTATGAATTCAGCAATGCTTGAAATAAATTTTTATTTTCACAACAATATGTTCCTGTACTAGAAAATCGTGTTTAATCTCTATGGGACATGTAATACCCATTCGATCAACAAATAATTCTTGGTTAACATGCAGATTCTAGGACTCCTCACAGTAACTAAGGAGTCTGAGAGCTAAGAGCACCATAGCCAGGTAACTATAGATACAAACAGTTGATTTATATAACTGGTCTTATCAGGAGCTCTTAATTAAGGGGTATAAACAAACATAGATTAGGCCTTAGGAGAAGAAGCATATCCCCCCAAAGATTTATGAGTAAGAATAATACTTTACAATATCAACAGACACAGATGCTTATTAAATTGTTGAATTGTAGACCTTAACTCTTTTTTTGAATCACTTAATACCCTGAGGTAGGGGTTTGAGTAAATTAAATTGTAGATGGTTGGTCATGATAAGAACAAGGCTCAATTCTAATGACCATTTGTAGAGCAGAGATTGCTTTTAAACAATAATCTTAAAACATGGCAGTGGAATAACTATTCTACTAATATTGGGGAGAATTAAATTAGTACAACTCCCTATGATAGCAAATTTGGCACTGTGTATTGAAACCTTTAGTGTTGCCCAGTAATTCTATCTGTTGAAGATATAAAAAAAATTTCAGCAATTTTTCTGTTGGTAAAGAATGTGAAGTTATCTACATTTCTAACAATAGAGGCACAGTTATGTGAATTATGGTCTACTGACTGCATGAAACATTAAACAGTCATTAGAAATTATATTTACAAAGACTTCATTAGATATAGAATGCACATATGTTATGTAAGAAAAATAGTGTAGCAAGTTGGATATCTTATATAATAATAGAATTGAAAAAATATATTTTCATATTTTTATAATATACATTAACATAGTTTATAATTAAAACTCACTATTTTTATTTATTTTGAACAATATATTACAATGTTGTTTCCCCTGTTTTATGTTATTGAAAACTGATATGTAAAATAGCAAGATTGTTGGTTTTCTAAACAGGCAGACTTGGTTCAAATTCCACTTCTAGGAAGTGGTTAACTGTGTGACCTTGAATAAGTTGTTTAAATGCCCTGTGCAGAGGTCTCCTTGATTATGTAATGGATTGTCAAAGACAAAGTACAATAACACATATGTAAAGAGCCAAACGTAAAACATGGTTAAGCCAAACATATATGGTTAATAATTCAGAAACTTTTATGCATATTGGAGTTGAGCAATGGATAAATGGATGGATGGTAGATGATGGGAGCCAGGTTTCCCCCTATTGGAGAATGAAGTTACAGAGAAGCAAGGGGAAAATAAAGAATGAACCATGTGATATTGGATGAGAAATGGAAACATCAGTATACAGCCACATTTAATTTAGATTAAGATGGATAGAAACCAAAATAAATTATAGATATTTATAATTCATATCCAGGGATAAGCATACAAGCATAATATTTTATAGCTCTGTTTGCTGAGAGGATTTAGAAGCAGACATCCCAAGACATCTCCAAAATGGTGACCTGGGAGTAGAGACCAAAAGGAATTGAAGGAGTGATCCTACAGGCTATTTAGAAGTGCATTCTAGTGCCAGGTGCGTTCCTGTAATCCCAGCAACTTGGGAGACTGAGACAGGAGGATGGCGAGTTCAAAGCTACCTCAGCATCAACACCCTAAATAAAATACAAAATAGGGCTAAGGATGTGGCTCATTGGTTGAGTGCCCCTGAGTTCAATCCCCAGTACCAAAATAAATAAATAAATAAATTAATTAATTAATTAATTAATTAATTAATTAATTAAACAAAAGCACATTCTAGCTAGAGGGAACTGCAAAGGCCCCAAGGCTCTGGTAGGGATTATCCTTGGAATTGAAGAATAGCAAGAAGTCAATGTAGGGGAAGAAGAGAAACTGAAGGATGGTAGAATGAAGGAGGTGACATCAAAGAGGTGAGGAGATCTCTCTCTCTCTCTCTCTCTCTCTCTCAAAAAAAAAAAAAGAGGCGAGGAGATGGTACCAGTGTTTCCTGGGGCCATTTTGCTTTTTTGAATTAAAAAAATTAGCACATTATAGTCATATATAATAGTGGGGTTCATTTTGACATACTCATAAATGCATATAATGCTTTAAACTCTAGGTACATCGGGGCTGAAGAGTCAGGTGATAGGATTGTGCAGCATTGCTCTGGCTGCTGCTTGGAGACTGAAGAAGTGTCAGAGCAGGAGCAGGAATAGCAGTCAGTGGGCTATTGCAGAGATCCAGGAAGCAGATAATGGTGACTCAGACCAGAGTCACCTTTGCTTTGAGAAGCAAAGCAGGTCTGCAGCCCCAGATGGGTCTCACCCAGAGATGTTCTGACAAACACAGATTCTAGTCACAGAGCCTGATACTTCAGACTAGGTAATGCAAGGCAGCACTCTCCTTCCAAAAATCTAGGCTCCTCAAAGAGTCCCTGAGTCCTATCAGAAAAATTTGGACATTTCTGATAGATGAATCCACAATAAAAAAGATTTTTGGAGGGGCTAGTTAAGTCCCACAAGCAGTGCTGCTTGACTTTTTTTGCGGGGGTGGTAGTCAGAGCGGGAAATATCTTAAATGTCTTAAATATATGGTTGAAGATACGGAGAACCTTTTCCAGAAATGAAAAAGGACCTATACACAAATTCACATTTTGCATACATTTTCAAGGTGTTTATAATCTTTGCCTCTAGAATTAAATTATTAAGAATTCACTCCTTTATTGGGTGTGGTGATACATGCCCATAATCCCGGCTACTCAGGAGGCTGAGGCAGGACAACTGAAAGTTCCAGTCCAGCCTGGGGAATTCAGCAGGACGGTGTCTCAATAAAAAATAAAAAAGGATAGGGGTGTAGCTGAGTGATAGGATATTCCTGGGTTCAATTCCCAGTACGGTAAAAAAGGTCCATTCCTTTGGTGTTATCTAACTTAGAGCATTGACCTTAGAGTTGAGAATTTGAAGCTCAACAAGAAGAGAATACTTCACTTAGTGAAGGGGGAGATATGTCAGTTACCTGTGAACTTTGCTGTATTTAAACAACACTGAGCCAGTTGGCTATTGTGCCCAAATGTGGACTGATTCTTTGCATCTGTGTTAGTGAGAATAAATATTTATGCGTAATAGAGTTTAAAATTTGTACATTTTCAATATTCTAAATCCTTAATTTTTAAGATCATATACTATATAGTAACTTCTGATAAGCTTACTGATTATTTTTTCAACCCTAAAATAAAGAATCATTCCATGACTGGGGATGTAGCTCAGTTGGTCGATTGCTTGCCTTGCATGCATAAGGCCCTGGGTTCAACCCTCAGCACCACAAAAATAAATAAAGAATTATTCCAGCCTAAATGTATCTCCTACTGTATTGAACAAAATGATGTATTTAGTAATATATATTTTTAAAATGTACTAATGTTATAAAATATCATGTTTTCTTGTACAAAAGTAAATAACCAAATATCTTGTTTGAAATATTTATTTGAAGATCTAGTACAAGGTGACATAATAATTCTCCTTGTTACATTCCTGCTCTCATTCACAATTTATAAATGAAATTGAAGCCTAGATTTTTGGAAGGAGAGTGCTGCCTTTCATTGTCTTGACTTGAAATGGGGAGTTGCAGGGAAGGTTATTCAGGCCTAAGTGATGAGCTTTCTCCTTCCTCCTTTGTTACCTGACTAGAGTTGCAGAGCTTGGTTGGCTTTTCCTTGAGAAGACTAAGCTACCTCATTGCTCTGGTGTATATCTGCATTGGAAAAATTCAGACTGCAATTCTTTGCCTTAGACAATGGTCTTTTATCAGACCCAGTCCTAACATTTCTTATCTATTGGTGAAGCAGTTTTTCTCGTTGTTGCATTACTTTGATAAAGAGATTTGAAAAAGAGAACAAGAATAACTAAACTTTTCTTGCAGGCACATCTCATTGTCATGAGTGCTTGAGAGCAGGTGGGTATACATAGGGTGGTGGTATGCTGGGTGGGACATATCTATCATATTTGACAGTTGGAATGCATCATTTCTTAACAATAACTTTCCTCCATATGACAACATTACTTTTAGTGGTTATAATCAAGTAAAATTAAGAGGTCTACAGCTTTTATCCATAGGAATTTTGCCTAAATCTTTAGCCCTAAGTGGTTTCATGCCTAGTCATTGGTTTTGAATGATTTCTAATGGCCTGATGTTGATTGTACTATAACAAAATTCTGCCTGAAGGATCAGTCACATCAACCTCAAGTGAATATTTCCTGTGATGTACTAAACACTAAAAATAATAGAGCTAGGATTTTATTAAGCTTATAGAATATATGAACAGTTTTGTATTTACTTGCTACTAAATATTGTTTAATAATTGTCTAAACAAATGGCATAATTTTATCTAAGATGCACTTTCATTTCAATTTGGTACTGATGTCATGGGAGAGTAGCTTTAATCCACCTTAACCTTCCTTTGAGACCATTATTTAAAACAACAAAATTTGACAATTTACTCAATCAATTTTATTTGTCAGGTCATAAAATGGGGTATTCAACAATCACTGTTATTTCCATGTTTCTTGTGAATTCAGCTCTTATGTGTGTAGACTGTCTACTATGGCATACCCAAATAAGAAGTGACTTGTCTTGTATCAAAAAGTGATCCAACTTGATAGTTGCACCCGTTTGTCAGGAAACAGTGTTTTTACCCATTGGAAGGAATCCAAGTATGCAAAAAGACTTCTATTTAACAAAAATGACAAGAATCCTTCAGCAATTCAAAAGCATTACAATAGAAGAATAAAAAATACTTCGAGTATAAGATATCTAAATCAAGTTTCGATGTCTTCCTGTTTCTTTTCATCTAGGAAAAATGACTATTTGTAAGAAATTGTTAATTTGGTTTAATAGGTGAGATGGGCTACAGCAGTATGTGAAAAACACTAGGTGGCGCTAGAGGACTGCAATAATTGACCACAATTAGAGCTCTTTACAAATCACATCATTGTCAGAATCAAGAAGAGTGTGAAATTTTATATTAAAAATGATGCATATGATCAAATTTCTTTTTCTTCTGACTATGGCTTTGCTCATTAAAAATCCAAGTGCAGTTTTGTCATGAGTGAAACAGTTTATGTGATACTAACTAGGCAATAACTTTTCAAAAAGAAATTATGCAAGGGAAACAACATTCCTTTGTTTGGGTTTTCCCATTTTCAAATTGTGTTGATCTTCAAAGTCATATTCTTAATTTGGTTAACAGTCATCAACTCACTGTAAACTATCCACAGGAAAATATGTTTGCTAGTCACTCCTCCAGTGACTGACAATTTCCTTATTTTGTGCATTTTTTTTTTAAGGGTCACTGTAAATCTTGGTGCATAGCAGAGTATATGGATGAAAGGTGAAGGCTGTTCCTTCATCCTCCATTTGCTCACGTTGTAAAAAAGAATGAAAAATGTCTGCTGCTTAAGCTGATCTTCTTCATGCCTCATCTTTACTGCTCAGCAGGAAAATTCATCTAATAATCATTTCATCATTTCATTGAGGCTATTTTTGCCCATTTTTATTGAAAGGTGTCCACTTCTGGAATATAATTGAAATTTGGCAAAAGAGAAGATAGTATACAGGGTTAATTATCATTACATGGTCTATACTTTTAAAAAACATTATAAAAGAAAGCATGTAACTAATTGTTCAGTTTTTGTCAAATTCCTATGCAATATCTGGAAAGGTCTGTCTCATTAATTCTGAAACCTAAGACACAGGTAGCAATAGTAAATCTGAGATTTATAATATAAAAATACATAATCTAAAGATATAATACTATCATAGTACCTTAATTAATAGAAAGATCATCCTCTTAAAATTAACTTGAGTCTAATATAGTTTATTATTTTTAATTTTAAAAGCTAAATTCCAAACCCTCCATATTACAGATTCATAATTCACCATGAAAATAACCTAAAAGCACTTAGTGTTATAAACAATAAGAAACATAACTATTAATATACAATCAAATTTAAGTTAAATTATTCCAATTTTACTCTCCTTTTTCAAAGTTGATTTAAAAATTAAGAATAGCATCTTAGTTTAGTATACAATTCCTCTGAAGATTTCAATGTAACAGGATTTGGGACAGGAAATTTTAGGGTATAAGGTATAAGCTGAGGGTGCCCTGGCTGGGTACTTGAGATGCTGAATAAAATCATTGGCTACCTTAAATGTTGGTCCCTCTAATCAGAGAATATATTTTCTTTATAGCATCTATGTTACTGTATAACTTTTCTTTCTTTGTTTTCTTAGAGTCTGTGGCCAAAAATAAAGCAAGTAAGATTGTCAGACTTTGGTTGTTAACCTTGAAGGATTCAATCATTTTGGGAGGTGCCTGTGAGTAAATTATTCATGCAGATCTCTAATGGTGCCCCAATGACCTAAGAGGGTTAAGAAAGCTTTCAAAATTCACAAGAGTTTCCATACTGAGGAAGTAAGTAGAACATTTAAAAAAATATATCTGAAGTGCGGAGTTCAAACAGGCTCAAGAAAGCACTTACTTGGTAAACCATTCTTTGATTTGTGCTCTTAAGATCAGAAATCTGAGAGCAAGAACATGTGGCAGAAAGAAGCCCACTTGGAAAAGGAAATGTACTCCAGAGAACATTTCTAGCCTGTACACCAAAATGAGTACTTTGATACGTTTTCCAGATATAAAGACTCAAAAGGAAAGAGAGTTGTTTAAAATAAATTTGCACTTTATTGTATTGGGATTTCGTTAAGTAACACGATCAAACCCATTGTGAGACTAGACGTTTAGTTGTTACTAAAAAGGAAAAGAATGGAATTGTAGGACTGCCACTGAAAAATAGAGCACAATCTCTTCAATTCTAAAGGAAAAAAGCTGGGAAAACAATTTTGAATGCTAGGTTTTAAGTGGCTTCATATCTGTATACAGGAAGCAACCATGGTATACAGAGAAAAAAGAGCTGGATTCTAGAGTCAGAAATTAGGGTTCTGTTTTCCTGGCATGAAATTTGGGCATTTCAACCTCTTTAAGACTATTTCTTCACCTGAAAGATGTATGCCACCCACGTTCTGTGCTTCCCATGTGGACTACATAGGACAACACCTGGTATCACTGTGAGATAACTGTAGAATCTAAGAACCTTTACAGCCGCCCACTCAACCACCATTCATTATTCATGTGCTTGTTCCAATATGTGTGATCAAATGTTTATATACATGGTAATATTTGTTTCTCATTTGGTTTTTGTTGTTTAATCCTTCAATTTTATTCATCAAAATTACTTGATTTTTATTGATCCTGAAAATGCTAGGTGACAGAATAAACAGAACCCAAAATAGATTATGGGTCTAAGATTTTTTTAAAGTAAAATATATACAAAAGTAAAATTATTGAATGGCATAGACAGCACAAGAAATATCTCAAAATGTTGACACTCAGATGATAAGGACTAAACTCTGGGGAAACTATAAATTAAAGCAAAAATCATCAAAAATGTGATTAGTTAATTTCTGAGAGATGTCCTTCCATCGAAGGAGGAATTTCCAGACAAAGGTAATTAAAATGACAGATCAACACAAGCATATTCTTTTTAGAAAATGGTAAATAAACTATCTGAACTAACGCAGAGGGCTATATAAGAACATTCTGAAAGACAAAGTTTGAACAGGATCATTTCATGAAGATCTTTAAAGGTCAAATCTAGGAGCAAGAATTTAATCTACAAGCTGTTTAAAACAGGAAGAAGAATTAGGAGAAGGTCATTAGAGAAAATTAATTTAATTTTTCCTTTGAAAATTTTTTCACAGTGCTGAAGATTGAACCCCAGGCCTCAATTATGTTAAGCAAGTACTTTACCACTGAGCTACACCAGCCCTCATCATGCATTTTGAATACTCTTTATGGGCACAGAATTGTACAAAGCACTAAGGACATTGCTATAGAAGTGAAAGGAGATATTGATTCTATCCACCAAGAACTTCCAAATTAATTGGAAATAAGATAACAATATAATGAGGAGTTAAGCATCACTGAGGGCAAAATAAATAAAATGCCTTAATAAGCAGACTTGTCCTAGATGGTACAGAGACTTAGGGTGAAGAAAATGAAAAGGAATGAAATTTGCATCTTCAAAGAGTGGTCCATATTTACTGTTCACCCACCCCCCTCATTATATTTTCCCCTTGAATCCACTTGATTTTCCTTCTCCCTCCACTCACTGAAATTGCTCTGGTCAAGGTTACCAAAGAGTTAAGTCATTAAGTTCATTGGTCATTTTCCATCTTATTTGACTTACTGAAGCATTTGGTTTAGTTGCTTCCTCCTCTTCCTTAGCTTCCTCCTAATCTCTGTGTGCTCATTCTTACTCCCTTGTCCCCCAACTTTCCTGGACCTCTTACCATTGCTATGCTCTATCCTTTATCTGCACTGATTCCCATCATCATCTCATGTCTTTAAATACCAACTCTATGCTGATAATATTCTAATTTATATTTCCATTCTAGACATTTCCCCTTAATTCCTGACTTCTAATATTCAATGCCTCCATGTGGATGTTGACTTTCATCTCAAACCTAACATGTCCCAAAATGAGCTGGTGACACCCCGTCTTCCTCTGTGACCTTCTTCTTTCACAGTCTACTTCATATTAATGATGACTCCATCCTTTCAAGTACTCAGGGCAAAAACCTTGTAGATAAGTGTCTCTTTCATTCAACTTTCAATCCCTCAGTAAATATGTCTTTTCTCCCTTCTAATCCAGAGTTTCTTCACTTCTCACTCCACCCCTACCATCAATGCCACTAAGTCGTCATTATGTGTGTTGGGATTATTGCCATAACCTCTTGACTCGACTTCCTGCTGTGGCTCTTGCCTTCCTCCAGGAAGTTCTTAACACACTACAGTAATAATTGTGCTAACATGTGAGTCCTGTAGACTTATTAAGCCACGTCCTTCCAGTGTCCTTCAGATGCTCTTCAGCAGTTTGCCTCTGTCTTCATCTCTGTCAGCTCTTCCTGGCTCACTCTTCCTCAGACAAGTAGACATTATGCTATTCCTCTAATAACACAAAATCTACTACTGTCTCAGCTTATTTTTTTTCTGCTTGCTCTTCTCTCTAACTGAAAAGTTTTTATTCAAAATGTCTACATGGTTTAGGACCTCACCTCCTTCCAGCTTTACTCAGTTTTCACCTTCCCAATGAAGCCATCTCCAAACACTCCATTTAAAATTATTCTTCATTTTCTCCTGCAATTTTCTAACTCTCTTCCCTTCTTTCTTTCCTCTGTAGAACTTATCACCAACTAACTTAATTCATATTTTAACATACTTTGTTTATTGTCAGTCTCTCTGCACTAGAACATAACTCCTTAAGAACAAGGATTTGTGTTTATACCTGCATTTAGAGTGCCCAGAACCATCACTTTTTCGATGAATTTCTATTGAGTGGGTGGATGGATAGATGGAGGAAGCTTCTGAGAGGCAGGCCTTGATCTGTACGAAGAGCAGTGGTTGGATTTGGAAAAGTGTAAAAAAAAGAGGAAATGGTTTGAGAAGGACATTCCAATTAGGGGGAGCTGAATTATAAATAATTTAAGTCAAGCCTGAAAGGATTGGAGGGCAATAGGGCAATAGGCTAAAGCAAATTGTGAGAACTATCTTATTAAATCTGTTTTAAAAAATATTTTAGGGTGGAAGGTGTAGCTAAGTGGGAGACCATTTGTCTAGCATGAGTGAGGCCCTGGGTTCAATCTCCAGCACCACAAAAAATATATATATATTTTATTTTTAATTGACAAATTATTATATGTGTATATTTATAGAGCACAATGTGAAATTATGGCATATGTATGCATTGTTCAATGATTAAACCCAGCTAATTAACATGTCTTCGTTATTCAGTCTCAATGCCTGGGTCTCATGCCTAATTTTGACAGACCTTAATTGCTGCTACAAGAGATTCAAATGCCATCTTGTGAGGTAAAGTTTAAAATTTTCAATCTACTATCTTCAAGGGTAGGGTTTCTCAAAGTTTATTCTAACAACTTTATTAGGGTCATCTGAATACTTGTTAAAATGTATTATTTTAAGGACCAATAAATCTTAATCAAAAATGGGACCTGGTAATGTATATTTTAATAAATCCTCCAGGTGAATGGAAATTAAGCAAACTAAAGCTTGGGAACTATTGTCTTAGGGTATCCTAGATAGTTACTAACTTCAGGATTTCCTGGGGATGGGAGAGAGGCAAGGAGAGGGTGGAAAAGGCCATAGGTGTGGCTCTAAGCTTTTTATCTGAATCAACCAGAGAGTTGTCTTCCCTCCATGTTTCTGATAAGGTTCTCTTGAAGAATTGATTAGAAAAAGTTGATAAATACCTGAAAATAACCTTGCTCTAGATATGGAAAAATGAAAGAATTTCTCTCCTCCTCCTCCTCCTCCACCTCCTCCTCCTCCTCCTCCTCCTCCTCCTCCTTCTTCTTCTTTTGTATGTGTACCAGAGGGTTAAAGGGCAAGGAGACTATAATGCTAAGTGAAATAAACCTGTCCCAAAAAATCAAAGGTTGAATGTGTTCTTTTCTATGTGGCAGAGACATAAGAAAGAAACTTGGGAAAGATGGTCTGTGGAGTTAGCTGTGGATGCCACATATTATAGAGTAAAATGGAAAAAGGCCACTGAATTCAGTTAAATGTACAGGTGGCTTTACAACCTTTCACTGGTATGATGGAAATATGATACAGGGTATTGTTAAGGAGACCATGGAGAATAGGAAGCTGGAGTCACTGGTATGGATCATGTCCGGAGTTTCATGGCAATAGGAAAAAGGTCCTTTGTTGACCAAAGGCTCCACAGTTTCCCTTTCTACCAAAAAAAAAAAGTTCATTTCAAAAACCCTGAGTTAGAAAGCCTACTGGTCAGTATTTCTGTGGTCTATTTCCTGAGTCCAGGGTTTGTGGTATTTATGGAATGATGTGCATAGTTCTAACTTCCTCCTTCTATCCCCTTTCTTTCTTTCACCTGGTCCTGGTGGCAGAGGGAAGAGCAAGGTATTAGCATGATAAACCTTTGAGTATGATACAGTGCTAAAGTAACAGAAATGTGAGATAGAAAGGGAGATGCTACTGTGTAAGGTAAAGCTAGATGTTAGGGACAGGTGGGGCTTTTTGGTGCCACCGTTCACTCAACCTGGACATGAGGGTGGTTAATGGATCAGACACCTAATAACACATTGCAGCTCAATTTCCCAGTCTGTTTCTGATTCTGACAAGAAATTCTGAGGTTGTATGAGGCAAGGGAGCTTGTGCCTCTGGCCTAAAATAAAGCAGAGAGAAGTCAGTTCATAAGAGGTGTTCTGAGCTGAACTAAGGAGTTTGACTTGATTCTGTAAACAATTGGAAGTTTGTGAAGAAATTTAAATGAGTGTGTGATATGGACACATTTTCGTTTTAGCAAATGACAATGAGAAGAGCATTTTTATGGAGATGGGAGCTGAAGATTGGGAAGACCAATGAGAATTCTATTGCCATTGACCAGATGACTGGTGATATGAACCTGAGTCAGTAGTAGCATCAGGAACAGAGAATAGAGAAGACATGTGAGAGATAATTAGGTCTCAACTTGAGAGGTGTTGGCAAATTTATGTTTGACATGTTGGACAGAAACAAAGGAAAAAGAATAAGGGAATCTGATACTTAGTTTTCTAGGGTGGTAGTGGTGTCACTAGTCAGTCCTTTGGGGCTGTGATAATGCTGGAAAACAAATAGCCTCAAAACCTTGACAATTAAACAATAAATATTTACTTCTTGTTTTTGAGTCTGCAGGCTGGCAGGTCAACTTGGTGACTGTGTTCCAGATAGTGGGTCAGGTTCTGGTCCCTTTCATGTATTTTCCCATTTCGGGTCCTATGATGCAGTTCACAGATTCTTTCTGGGGTGTGCTATGTCTCCTGAAGGCTCTGGTTTGAGTTGAGAGGAATGAAAAAATAAGAAAAGGACAGGGAGGGGAAGAAAAGAAAGAAGGGAAAGGAGAGAGAGAGAGAGAGAGAGAGAGAGAGAGAGAGAGAGAGAGAGAGAGAGACATGTGAGGAAGTGTATTTCTTCATTTCACCCTGAGGTCTCTTGGGTTAGCATGGGCTTGGTCCCATAATAGAGAATAGCAGAGGCTCTCATACCAACGAATAGGATATATGTGCGATGTGTTCAATTCTAGGCATCTCTGTAAACATGCAGGCAATTGAATATTTGGGTCAAGGAAAATATTGGAACTGGACTTGTGAACTTAGTTGTCATTGGATATTAATAATCAATAAAACCATGGAACAAGATAGGATTGCCTAGTCAGAGTAGAGAGAAATAGGGAGTTGTTGTTGGCTCTGAGGATTCACCACGTTTAATGCTAGTGAAGAGGAGTGCATGGACAACCTAGAAAGAGTGGTTAGAAGGTTAATTGATAATATGGTGGCACTGAAAGGGCAGTGACAAGAGGGAGGGACTGCACATCAGTGGTCTAGTGATTCTCAGGGATGTTTCAAGTCAGCCTCATTGGAAAACCAAGATGAAGAAAAGCTTGTCTAACCTATGAAGTTTTCTTTGAAAACTAAACTGTTGATTGAAGCTCATGGACTCATCAGTGGAATAATACAAATAAAACTTGGGTATGGTACCTGGTATGTGCCTGCTTCTTGATAAATGGTAACTGTTACTCTATTGAAAACTGTGGAGCTTTGAGACAATATGATTCATTTATTATAAAATTTGATGTTAGACCATGCGACCATTTTGTTTTGAATTTTATCAAAAGCATTTTATTACTGGAACTAGAGGAAGCAGAAAAATGTGATATGTGAATTTTATGGCATTTCCCTTGAAATTAATTATGGTAAAATTCCAGTTGTTTTCATTAATTTGATGTTAAAAAGGGAGATTGAGAGGACAACTGTATCTGTGTGACATCTCTTATTCAAAAGATGCTTAACCCAAAACATTCTTATCTCTACATTTGAGTTGAAGTAGCCCTTTGTTCCCTGTCTGTATAAATCATCTCATTCTAGACTCTGTATTAATATTGTCAAATCAAGATAAAAGCTGGACAAACATGTGTTTCAAAATACTCAGATATGTTAGTTGATGAAGATGAAATATGAATTTGCAGGCCTGATTTTTTTAGAGCTGGTAGCCTTTGTTTTCACAATTTCTTCTATCTCTGTGTAGTTGAGAATCCCAGAGTTCCTTCTGGTTGAAAGCAAATACTGAATTTTGCTTTGTTCACAGAACATTGGTTATCATGTTCTTTACTTTTAATGATTCTGCTTTAGGGAATTGTCAATTAATCTCTGGAGGGACCACCATGAAGAATTTCCATAATTAGATTATAATGCAAAGGTTTGCTTAGTCACAATATTTAAAAATTTTTAATTATGATTTCTGGGCTATGACCCCAATCTTCCCATCTTTTACATTCAACTGCCTTTTTAATGCTGGCTTTCTTTAATTTCTTTTATTGGGTTCATTCTCTTTTTAAAGTTTGTGAGCATAATTAAAACTACCCTACCTTTGAGAACCCTCTATCCTTACCTAGCAGAATAAATGAAATATGGATACAATGACTGAGCATATAAATTATTTCTAAAAAAGAAAATGCCTTTCACATAAAGCTTTTTGATTCCCTTTAATTTTTTTTTCATTCCAGAGCTTGATGGCTATTTTTTTCCTCTGTAGTCCAGTGATCTTGTTATTAAAGCATTCTGGTAATGGTAATTTAGCACACATGCCTCATAATTATTAACCAAGTTCTACTACACTCAAATACCAAATATTGCAGGTTGGTAAATCATTTTGCAAATGACCCTTCCACTAGAAAAATGTATTGTAGGCATGGAAGGGCCAAGAGGGTTCTTAGTTGTCCTGAGTGACATTTAACAATTCTGCAAAAGGAGTAGAAATAGCTTTGGATCTTTTGTAACAAATATTCATAAGTATAATAAGGATGCCACTCTGGCTGTAGATTCTCATAAATCAATGACATTAAAAGCATGTACAGAACAATTTATATGAGAAAGTGATGTGATATGATTAATACAATAGAGGCAACCCTTGACCTAGAGGAAAGGCTATGAGGGTGGGGCAGGGAAGAAATACACAAAAAGCTTTGGTTGAAACCCACAAGCACACTTGACTACAAATCTTTGGAATGCATTAAACAAAATATCATTTTTTTTTTAAATTGCTAAAGTCTTTGAGAATCATAGCACAGTATACAAATGTTTATGAAGTTAAGATTTTAAAACCATGGATGACATCACATTTAATTAGATGAAACAGAATCAAGTAATTCTATTCATCATTAAATATTTCCTCATTATATACAGAGGGGTACTGAGATTAGAGGTATCTCCAAGAACTTGCCCAAGGTCATATAACAAGCAAATATCAGGTTATATTGAACTCAAGGATGAAAAATAATATAAGCATTATAAAAAAAATTTTTTGGTGCCATTAGGAAAAAAAGTAGGTACAGAGGAACACTATGTACGAATTGATGTAATTTGGCCTGAAGCTCATGCAAGACCACAGCTGGGTGCTTCATAACAACAACTTTCTGTTTTTACTTGAATTTGGGATAAAATATGATATTTGTGTGTTTAGGATAAGTTCATTTTAGGACAAAGTTTTGAAGAATCCAAAATTAATCTTTCTGTTTGTTCCCTAGCCCCCCAAAATCCAAACCTTCAACTCCTGCCCTCCCACTCCCCTGACAAAAAAAAAAAAAAATCATATAAATGTATCAAATCAAATTAACCAAAACAGCTATGACATTTAACAGAGCTATTCATATATTTCAAATGAATTCTAATTTCTTCTGGTTTTAATTATCAGGAAAATTGCTCAGTGTCACTATTTTCTTTTGAGGTCAGTCCATTGGACTCTTTAAATATATATATTTCTTGAAGAGAAATGTGTTTTATACTGTCTGTTTCAGGTTGGACCAGGTAGACTTGGGGGAAAGTGGATGGCACTTTTTCAGTCGTTTTATTTTATTTAGTTTTTTTAGTTGTTTTATTTTATAGTGGTTATGATTTGTGTTAAGTTTATGTGTATTAAGTCGCACTGCACACAAAATTTAGAAAGTGTGGGCTAGGAATGTAGTTCAGTGGTAGCAAGCTTGCCTGGCATGTGTAAGGCCCTGTGTTCAATCCCCAGTACAGAAAAAATTAGAATGATGTCTGAAAGTATCTTAATATGAATAAAGTCTTAAAAAAGAATTGGCACAAATACTATACTCCTTAAGGATAATCATACTTTTGTTCTACCCTGGTGGAGATCATGGTTGATATACTGTATTCTAAGAGTGCATTTTAGAGTAGTGTAAAACTTTAAATGGAAGAATGTATTAAAAAATTATGTTCTTATTACTTTTGTTTTTAAAGAAAACAATAGGAAAGAAGGTGGGCCGTCCTTTTATGGCACAGAATTATGCCATTAAAATTGGAGCGGTTTAGCAGAAACAATAAGTTTTTTAGTGTTACTTGGTGGTTACAGGTTCTTTTCTGATGATACTACACGAAATGAAGACTCCAGCAAAGATACAAAAAATGACAATTCACTGCTGCTTTATATCTCAGGCAAAGTATCTTGTAGGATCTGGTAAGAGTTGAATGACTGGGCAGAAGGTCTCAGGTCATTAACATAAAGAGCTCTTTGGCACCCTGTGTCATAGAACAAAGTGTCTTACCAGTTCCCATTACTAGGTTCCTGTGGTGCTTTTCTTAAATAATCAGTCCCATTCAGACAGAGATTTTAAGGCCCTTGAACATCTATTTCACTAGCAGTAATTTTTTATGGCTAAATGGCTCTGGAGGCAGAATGTGTTTGAAGCAAGGTTTAGAAAAGAACTTGCTGTATCCCAAAGCTGGCCTTTTTCTTTTTTGTTTCCCAAAGGTCAAACAGAAGTCCAGCTCTGATAGTACTGTATTTGGCCATCCAGGTACCATTCCCTCCAGCTCCATACTACAGCTTGATAGGGCTGTGAGGTTGTTTACAAATAGAGATCTGTTTTAGAATGGCCTCAGAAATCTTAGAAGGTGGAATCAGACCAAGCCTTGTTTGCTCTACTTTGGTCTCAGATATAGGTGCCCCAAGATTTTAATCTTTCTTCTTTAAACTTTTTTAAAACATGAAAAACCCAGTAAATTTTGAAAACAGTCACACCAAAAAAACATTGCAACCATGCTATTTACATAAATATATTATTTCTAAAGTGGACTTTCAGTGCCCCATTTAGAAAGTATGCTTCAACACCTTACTCTGCTTTTGCCCTTGTGAATTTCAAGGTCACACTGGCAGAGTATAACTTTTGAGATCAGGAGAGCTTCCTCTTTAGGGAGCTATTTTTAGTGGAAGGTAGGAAAGCCACAAAGCTCAAAAGCAGGTATGTCCTATAGTAGAAACTAATTCGGAGGCTTTTGGAGATCTTACTCTCAGCAGGGCTCCTTTTGCATCTGCTTCAGGAGAGGGTATTTCTGCTGACTGTCACTGCCAAGTTGGGGAGAGGGTAACTTGTTTCCTCCAGGGAATTCAGCCTGTGGTCACCCTGACACATCCTGTCTGGAAGGTACATTGTTTAGTCCCGGATTGACCACACTAGAATCCACAGAGCCTGGGGTGTTCTATACCCACACTCAATGAGACTCACCCACTTGATTCTATCTTCTACAAACTTGGGCCCCTGAGATAAATTTTAACCCAATTATTAAAAAAAATGTTATTCTGCAGTGTGTATCACTCCAGACTAGACTATGGTGAAAGGCAGGCTTGGAGAAGTAACCTGCAGAGTGGGGGAAAAGAGAAATACCCTCAGTCACACTTAAGACTTATGGCCTGAGTCTGTGCATGCTAAAAAGGCGTTGGCAACCCGGCTTACACTAGAAGGGCCTAACTAACGAGTCTGGAATCTCAGGGGATACTGGGGAAGCTGGTCTGATGGTTGTGCGCTGGGGAGGATGGAGGGAAGAAGAATAGAACAGGATTTGAGGGATAATTGCGGGGGGCCAGGTAGAAAAACAAAGATGCTGAGACACACACAGAGAAGCAGAAGGGAAGTAAAAAGACACCAAGGGACTGAGACATGAACGATGGGAATGAAAGAGGAGAGACCGACAACGCACAGAGGATAGATAGATAGCAACCCCAAAGGAATGATAGAGAAACTCAAAGAGTCAGAGACAGAGGACGAGTATAGGAGACTGATAGGAGGTGTCCCTATCAAGGGAGGTGGCAATGGCTCCAAACATCCCGCATTTTCGCTGGGCCCAGCCGGCGAGTGGAGTCAAGAGAGTCCAAGGTCGCCCAGTCCTCTCCGCCGCCGCGCGCTGAATGGCTGGCAGTCCGAGGCACCCCCGCCTCTGGCCACGCAGCCACAGGTCCGCGGTGCGTCGGTGCCCCGCCCGAAGTCGGCAGGGGCGCCCCGCACTCTCCCCGGCGAGTTCTTGCCCTATGCACCTCCCCGCCACTCTGCCCGCGGTTACGGTCCTCTGGGGAGAGGGCGCTGCGGCCACCAGAGGCGCCGCAGGAGCTACTTCTTCCTGCTGGTCCAGTTAGCCGAATGTCTAAGAGTGGGATCTATTTACTTGGGGTATTAATGAGTCTTTGAGAAACCGTTCACACACGTGCCAATGTAATTGTCGGTGTCAGGAATCTACACACGCCAAGCCGCGGCCCTGCGGAGAAACCATCACCGCTGCGCGGGGAAACCTAGAGATCTGCAGAGCGTCCCCCGGTGGCCGGGCAGGGCCACGACTCCCCCATCCCCTCCCCGCAATCCGCCCCCTCCCCACCCGCCCAGCGGTTCCAGGACTTCTCAGTGTCGCGGGTAAAGCAGCTGCTGCCTTGTATGCCCACAGCCTACAAATTCTCACCACCCCACCCCTCCTTTAGAAACTAGGACTGTCCGTGTCTGCTGTTTGGCTTTTTTTCCCCCTTCCCTTCCAAAAGGCCAGTATCTTATCTCTCAAGTTCAAGTTCCGAGGACTTGCCCAGTCTCCTCCCCTTCAATCATTTCTACCATCCTCTGGCATCCGCGGAAAGCTGGGAATCCTGGGCTGCTGGTCCCAGTGCCAGCTTTGGCAGTCCCAGTCTGTCCGGCACAGCAGCCCGGCGCATTCTCTTTTCTCCCTCCCATTTTTCTTCCTCCCTTTTATTCTTTTCTTTCCTCCTCTACTTCCCCCTCCCTCTTTTGCCTCTTAAGTTTCCTGCACCGTGAATCCAACTGTGCCAAGCCTGGGCTCTCGCGAACCAATCCAGAGCGCGACCCGGGCATTGGGACGCCGACTCCGCCAAGGCTGGAGGAGGCAGCTGGACCCGTCCTCGCCGGAGCATGGAGACGGAGCTCCAGGGAGGGCACGTCCGGGGCGCTGGAGACGCCAGGCCCGAGTAGCTCCTCCATGGAGCCTGCCCAGAGCGGTCAGTGCTCGCCAGATTCTCCTCCAGTCCTGTGTGGTAGGTACCCTTCGCCTTCACAGTTTCCAGAAGGGACACCTTGGGGCAGGGTCGTAGAAGCCAGTAAGGAGCGGCGGGGAGGGGGAGAGGGCATGCCTGGCAGGTGAGCCTCCCAGCCCCAGGAAGGTTGGTACTCTAGAAGTTAGCAACTGGCTGTGCCCCTTGACTAGCAAAAAGTAGCGCTAGTGATGTGATGTTGTGTTTGTGTGTGTATATCTGTATGTGCAGGGGACTCGAATGGGTAAACTGAGCCCTGCTTTCCTATATGCAAATTGCAACCCCTTTCCCCACCCCCACTTCAGCGAACGTGTTGAGATATCCAGCACCTAATCCTGGTCAGTTCTACCTACCCCTTTCTTTCACCGCGCCCCCTCGCTCAGTCTCTCTCCCTCTCTCTTTCTCTCTCTCTCTGCTGGTGTGTACGTGTGTGAGCCTTGCCAGGGCTGGCGAAGAACCAGCCGCCGCCTCTTGTCCGAGCTGCCGGGCTATCAAACGTTAGGGCAGGACTCGCTGCCAGAAACAGTTGGGCTCTGAACCAGCCTGCACGCGGCTCTGTGTGCCCAAAGCCTCCGGCCTCTGCCGCCCGGGAACTCACACCCAAGAAGCACAGGGCGCAAGGAGCCCCTCACCCTCCCGCCCGCCCGCCTGCCTGCGGACTGCGCGCTCGCTCATTTCAGACGCTGGATTTACTCGCTTTCCAATTTTTCGCACCCCCATCTCAGTTTTTTTTTTTTTGGTCCACCCCTCCCCGCCGCGACCCCCTTTCCCGGCTTGATCGCCAAGCCTAACCTTGCCCGCGTGGTCATGGGTTGTCTAATTTCATTTGTATCTAGGCTGCTGAGAGCGCTCCTTGCTCTGTAAAGTGGATGTCAGGTGGATCTATGTTTTTGAAGGAACAAAGACTCAGCGAAGGCACCGCCAAGGAAGTTTGAGACGCGGGAGGATGCAGGCTGCGTGCTGGTACGTGCTTCTCCTCCTGCAGCCCACGGTCTACTTGGTAAGTCGCGGCGGGTCGGGCGCCTCTGAAATTCCTCTCGGTCCGGGAGACCAGGCAACTGGGGGCGCGCGAGAGGAGTGTGAGGCCGCCAGTTCAGTGAGAACAGTGTTCCTAGTGACTGTGTTGGAACAACTTTGGGAAGCTGGTCTCTAAATTCCTGCGGGATTTTCTGGGGGGTTCTCACCCCCATAGCCTTCTCCAGTTTCCCTTTTCCTAAGTGTGGTTGTAAACGGCCGACGGCGCACCCCAGACGTCCGGAAACCTAAGAAGTGGTGGGACTAGATGGTTTTGAGGGAGAGGGCAAAGAAGAGGGGTGGAAGGCATGGAATTTTTAGTAGTTCATCCACAGAGTTTAAGAGAAAGGAAATGGGAATGGGGTTAAGGGGCTGAAAGCACAAATCTGCCTAAGTCTGTGACTTTGAAATTCAATGTACCCACCCCCTCCACCAGTTTGGAGATGTGGCACATAAAGAAGTGCAGATAACTTACTTTGACTGGGGTGGGGGGAGTTCAGACAGGATTTAGTTCAGCTACCAAGAACACTATAAATCAGAGCTGGGTCAGAGATACTCCAGCAAGGTGCCCCACTCCAGTTCCTTTCAAAAACCTTTTCCATCAAATATCAGAACCCGGGTTCAAGTGCCCACCTCCTTATGAGAAAATGACAGGGCCTTGTCTCCAGGGAGATAATCCTAAACAAAGCCACTGTCAGGGTCCACCCAGAATAGTTTTCCGGGATTAAGACTTTGCACAGTGTAGGAACTCACTCCAGGGAGAAGGGCTTTGTTGTGAATTGGGAACTAAAGACACCATCGGAGTAGAGTGCACTTTCCCCGGATCTGGCTTTTGGAGGGCCAGGGACACCAGCACTCTGCTGGTGAAGTTGTACTCTGTGGAAAAAAAAAAAAAAAAAAAAAAAAAAACCAACAGTGGGTCCTGGGCTGCAGAAGTGTGCCCAGGACTCACTGTGTTCTGCCTAGGGTTGAGGAGAATTGGAGCCGCCTGGATTACTAGTGAGGCTGGATAAATGGGATTGGAGTTGGTGCTGGTGCCCCTGAGCCCCAAGATCTTCAGAATCCTTATAATCCTGGGAGCAATAAGGTTGCCATCCTGCAATTGTCTGAGTTTCTCAGGTTTCTCGGTCAGCCTTTGCCCTGGTACATGTGACTGCAGGGCTGCGAGTTGTGTGAAATTTATTTATATATATATGAGAGAGAGAGAGAGAGAGAGAGAGAGAGAGAGAGAGAGAGAGAGAGAGAGAGAAGACAAGAGAATATGAATATGTGTATTTAACAGGCTCCAGCTTCAGTTTCAGATCCCTGTCTTTGCACCTTTATCTCCTGACCATAGCAGCCGCGGACGCCAGAGGGCGCTGCGCATCAGTGTCCTCGCCCACAGGACACCTTGGGGTAAACAGGTGAAAGCCTGGGCAGCCAATCCAAAAGAACAGCTTCTCTGACTCTGTCACTGAAGTCTGTGCCTTCCACCGATAGAACGCAGACGGAATGCAAAGAGTGTCCTTCCCAATTCCCATTTTCCATCCTTTTCGCCCCCACCTGTGTCTAGTTAGCCCACTGACATTGAGAGCCCAAAGTTGGAGGGCAGAAAGTTTGGTCAGAGGAAATACATATTTTCTTTCTTTCTTCTTTTTCTTTTTAAATTGAGGGATAGGGGAGGGAATGTACAGTGAAAGCGACAGAGGAGGAATATTAACTATTCCATTGACCGTCATAACCCGCCTGCCCCTCTCCTCTGCATGCCTTTACGCATGACCTGAACCTCAGGACCGACCGTTCTTGCGTCCTTGGGCTGTGCTCACACACACGGCAAGGGCTCCCGGCTACGGTGCAGTTTATTGCTTGAAGCAAGTATTTCGATAGTCTGGAAAATAATCTATCAAAAGCAGAAGTGAAATCAATACGTTGTGTTAAATTTTAAATGTGTTTGTTGGCAGTTAAACCGTTTTCCACTCATTACAACAACAGTGCTGGATTTATTCTAATGCGCTGCGTTCTCAACAACAAGAGCATTAATTCTCCTTTAATTGTAAACTGGGAGCATTTGAAAACCATTCAGTGTGCAAATTATGCTGATTCAATTACCGTTTAGTTACAGACTTCATTACCTGAATGCCTTTTGGCAATACAGAGAAAGGAGACAATTTTTCCAATTTCACTCAAAACAATACGATATGTGAACAATAAAATAGAGAAGACGATTTAGAAGTCCATTCTTTTCTCTCCAATCTAAAGTTGTTTTGTGTGTAGGGGATTAGAAAACAAACACACACCACAAAAACAAAAGGCTGGTGGCCATGACCCAAAGCAGTATTTCCAGTGATTGTAATCCCATGGTTATTTCCCAGCAAAATTCCAAGCTGTTTTCCTGATGAAGGAGGAAGCTGACTTTTACCATGGAAATGAATATAAAGGGTGAACTGGGCAGTCAAGTCAGGATGGTTTTAGGCAAATAAAAGAGCAGGGAACCTTGCTTAAAACTCTAGGGCAATGAACAGATCAAGAAGTGATCAAGGCTTCTTTGTCCATCTATTGTATTGAACACAAGACATAGTAACTGAATCTACCATTTATTTGTAGTTGCACACCAAATCATCACAGCCTTTTGCAAAAATCTGCAATAAATGCATACAGGTTGTCAGGAGCTGCTTCAAATTATACTCCAAGAAGGCAAGGGTGGCAAAGCCATTATTTTATTTTTTCTTTGAACTGGTATGAGCTAGAGAGGAATTGAATAAGTAATTTTCTGTCTCCCTGAGCTCACACCACTACCTAAATGACTGGAACACTCTATATATGCCTTGCTTTCTAGCTAATACATCTAGCATACCTTCCTTTTGAGTTCGTGGAATCCCAGTTGTTTCCCAAGGAATAATTAACACATTATGCCCAGGGAGCAGGACATGTTTACATATGTTTTATACAGAAATATTCAAGTTTTTGCCTGTAAAAGATAACTTAAATATCTCCAAATTTGGGGGAAATTTCTTATGGAAAAAAACTATCTAACCAGCAAATAAATGGCCAATACTTAAGCCACAATTTCTGCCTGTATCTTTGAGAACCTTTATCAGGTTTGAGAACCTGATAAAGGTTCTCAAAAGTATGTTTCTTGGCCCAAGATTCTCTGAATACCTTTTCTAGGTTGAGGATTTTGAATCTCTTTGTGTTGGTTGAAAGATGGGTCTTTCCTAGTTCTTATTAGAGGCTTAATCTGGTATTATATTGGGAAGCTAATTAGAAATACATTTGCAAAGGTACCTTTTGAAGCACATTAGTTATGATACTCAAATATCACCAAGGGGTACATTCTAGTCATAAATGTACAGTGATAGAAAACCTCTTAAAAATTAAGATAAGGAAAATTTCAGTGTACTAAATGTTTTATATTGCAGAAGTAAATATCTGAAATCAATAGGAGAGAAACTTATGGTTTAACTTGCTACAATTATTTGTATAGTCCTACTATCTTTATTCTCTTGTAAGTTCTGGACTAATTCCAGGGTATTTTCAGTATGATATAATGGGATAACAGTTCAGCATTTTATCTATATTGAAACACATACTGGGATAAAGTAGAAAAATATGATTTCTTGTTCTAAAGAATGGGGCGAGGTCCTAAACTGAGTTACTCTCAGTGGATCAAGCTGTAGGACAGGGCAGGGAATAGGGAGAGTATTTCCCAGTAGAAAATGTGGTATTCTGTTTGTGGGCTCACCTGTGGTAATTCTCAGTTAAAGAACTGAGTCCAATGAACACTTTCTAATCATGCCAATGAAAAAGATACACAGAAATTGAGTCCAGATTATCTGACAAAGGGTAGAAGATGTTTTCTCTTTCCCCTCCCTCCCCCCATCTCTCTCTCTTTCTTTCTTTCTTTCTTTCATCAGTCATGCATTCATAGCACTAATCTAACAAGAAAAGCTTCTACCAGTTCTGCTAGAAATTCAAATAGCTAATAATCAAGTTGCTTTTTAAATAAAAATGAACAAGAATTGAAAACCCTTTCTAAACCTTGTGTCACAATACTTTGAACCATCTATTTGCTCAAATTTAGGGTATCCTTACAATGTAAATTCTACATCATTTGTTTAATTGAGATTAAAAAGAGGATTAATACATCCACAGGATCACTACCTGTGCACTACCTATTTGCCTTTGGTTAGAAGGCAAACCATTTGGGTAAATTCCACTCATTATGGCAGTGGTTGTTTAAAAATATGGAGACTGGGGGAAAGCAGAAGGAAAGAAACTACCACTGTCTGTTCTTTGAAGAAGGCATGTGTATTTCCTGTCCTTTGAAAATTAAGCTAGCTCCTCACTGGAAATTTTACTCAATTTGAGCTTATTGCCAAAAATAAAGTAAAAATGGATTAGCTACCTAACAGTAACTTTAAGTATTTTCTATGAAGGCTAGTTCATAGAGATAGTACTAGAATTTTCCTATAGCACATTTCCTGACTTTTCTACCCAAGACCAACCTTTTAGACACAGGATTAAACCTAGATTTTTAGAGGGGCCTATGTCCCAGTAGCACAACAGGAGAACTCATGAGCCCCACAGGAGTACTCCAGAGTTTTGTAGGACAGGGAAGAAGAAGTTCCTACTATTCCAGGCATTTTCCTGAAATGCCCAACTCTCCATTGACCAGGAAAGCAGCTCTTTGAAGTGTGTGAGAAGTACTTGGATGGGTTGCCCTTTTGCCCCATTTCCACAAGTATTATGTTGGGGCCTTCTAGTGACAGCTTCAGGGAAACTGCCTTCAGTATTAGAGGGACAAGACCAGAATTGCTGCAACTCTGTTAGCAGTGTTTTCCCAGAAAGCTATTAAATTCGTGGCTCCTTATTGTGCGGAAGTTGATTTCTATTTGGCTTTGAATTGTTGACGGCTATTTCCCCCTTAATGAAAGTGTTGTCTGGGTGAAAAATATATCCGGTGGCAAGAAAATTGGTTGATTTTTTTGAGATAGGTGCCCAATGTCCTACTTTCCTATCCGAGGGAAGGTTTTCTGCAGACTACAGAAATTGACAGCATTGTCTGGGTAATAACCACCGTCGACAATATTTTCAAAAGGGCATTTGAGTGATGAAAGCATTTGGATATTGCTTTTTCAAATAAGCAATTTTCTATCCTAGGCTTCTTTGATTTTATAGTGGGTGGGGAGTGCAGTAGGGAGCAACTGGGGAGAAGGGGCCACACTTTGGCAAAGGGATGCCTCCCCATTTGTCCAGTCCTGAAATACTGAGGTGCTTGCTACCTGGGATTCCGGAGTCTGAAGAGCCCTTAAGGAACGAGGCTTAGATATTAAGAGCAAAAGGGAATCCCGACAATGAGGAAAAACACCTCTTGCCCTCCTCTGCCCATGAAGCAAGCCAATGGAAGTTTACCTGAAAGTTTGCCTGCTCTCCAGTAGCAAGTTAGAAAGTGTGCATTGTTTTTTGTTAAACATAAAAAGTGCCTAGGTTTAATTCGGTTCAAGAAAGTTCCCTTTGGGCAACCACGTCCTACGGGAGTTTCACATTTCATGTAAGACCTTAGCAGCTCTAGCTTATTTAATTAAAGGAAGGAGAGAGGGTCCACTGGTCTCCAGCGTCCACTGGTCGGGAGCGGTCGGGTCAGCAGCTACAGGGTGCAACCTGATCACTAGGCGGGTCTGCGCTTTCGCTTCCCCTACAATCTCCTCGCCACCATTTGTCTGGTCCCGCCACGAGTTTGCTGGAAGTTGCGGTCTTGATTTATCCGCTAGTCAAGTTTCCGACCAGCTTTTTTTCTCCATGTCAGCACCAACCCCTCCTGGAGCTTGGTAAACACAGCGCGCGCATTTTTCTGCTGTGGATTGGCATGTTGACGACTCTGCTTGAAGGAATGTGACAATAAAGTGGAAAACCAAAGCTTGGCAAGCACTTAATCAAGGATAAAAAGGTTCCGCTGTAAGGATGTCACTCAATTTATTGTGAAAGTCGAATGAATTACGTTTAATGAAAGTGCTCCCCAGATGAATATTACCAGCAATTTCCTGAGTTGGCTCTGTCAGCTCGAGATGAGGAAATGCCAACCCAGATCAGAAAAGAGCGCCCGTCTCAATTACCATGCAAGCTTTCCAAGAGCGGCTTTTTATTGAGGTGATATATATTGGCGGCTTCTTCCTGCCCCCTCTACGCGCTCAAGAGCGTGTTTGCGTATTTTCCAAGTTTGCGGTCTGCCCTCGCGGGTTGCTGGCTGTTGCTTAAACTTCAGATGAGCGCGCCGCATCTCTGCTGCGGGCTGAAAACTCAATTTACTTACTTTGTAAACAGTTATTCCTAGTATATTTTATTTACTACAGATATGGGGGCTGGTGGGTGTATGTGTGTGGGTGTATGTGTGAAGCGGAGACAATTCCCTTGCTCCATGCCCTGTGTTACAGCAAGTCCCTTGCCACCTAGACATGGGCTCCAGATAGTGGAAAACGAGTTGGCGCTGGGAGCGGAGGCGTTGGAATGGTACGTTCTTTGGGTTCCCGGGAACAGCAAGAAAGCTGCACGTGCTTCTCGGGCCCGAGCTCCGAAAAGCTTTCCCAACTTCTTCTTCTTTTAAATTAATGTGGGTATTTTACTCCTTTAAGCCGGAAATACAAAAGGGGGGGGGGAGTACACAGGCTGCAGCCAGAACGCATCGCCTCATCTGCATAAGAATGGAGAACCCGAGGCTTTTCTTGTGCTGTTTCTCTCTCCCACAACATGACAAATTGCTGCTTAGTAGAATCGAGTGTTTCCTTAGAAACTGGCTCCGGGGACTCTGCGCGTCCCTGCTGAACCTGCCTCCGACCCGGCCTCGCCCATCACCCCTGCCGACCTAATGGACTCTGACGCGAAGAATCCGAGCTGCCGCTGCGTAGGGCTCCAAGTGCAACCCATCGGAGGGAGGGGGTGTCCTCCTCATACTTCATGCCTTTCTTCTCAGACCCCCTCCCCACCAACTGACTGTTAAGGCCATTGCAAGTCGTCTTCTGAGATAAGAAGAGAGAAACTTTCTTCGCCATAGTCTTCAGACCCTCCACTCCTGAAACTCAGTCCTCTGCCAGAAGCCACGGTGTTTGGGCCAGGGGAAATTTCCCAGCCGGAGTCGCTGCCACCACAGATATGCACTTTATAGTCTACTTTTAGCCTCAGGTGATCTAGAGCTTCCCTAGAGGTTTATGAAAACACAGGAGCCGCACTCTCGGGTCTGAAACCTAAGCCCCCAAACCAAAACGTTGCTTCTGGGAAACTTTGTCCACGCAGCCCAGCCTCGGTGCTCTTGGGGCAGCGGGATGGACAGCGGCATTTCTCTGAAGAGAAGCCGCCAGCACCCAGATCGATTGGGTTGCTGCTCCGCAGCTTGACAAGCACAGGCCTGGAAAGCGATGATTCAGAACCATGGCCAGCGCCGCAGGCTCCGCCCCTTCTAGTGCCAGCCGCCGCTCTGGCTAGGTCCTTCTTAAGGTCGTGTTAGCGTTCTCTGTTTACCGCCCAGTTGCGATTGTAAAGATCCACTTTCCTCTGCCAATCATTTGGGAACGCCAAGCTGCAATCGCTAGGCCCCCAAGGTGTCCTGCGGTTAGAACCTCTTGTTTGCAACCCCCACCCCTTTTATGGTTGCGTCGTCACGTGATCGCCGCAGTTTAGGCGTGTGGGGGGAGGCGAATCTTTCTTTTTCCCACCTTCTTGTCTCTAACCTCCACTCCTTCTCACAGTTCATTAATTTAGTCTGCCCCCCCCCCCGCAAACAGAAACATGTGCCATATAATGCAGAGCATCGAAGTGTCTTTCAGTGATGTAAAAACCTCTTTTGATAGACGAGAAAACTGAGAATCCTAGAAGGAAACCAGCTTTGTCTCAAGAATAAAACTAGATGGGTAGAAGGTGCTCCTTCCTACTCCAACCCCCACCTGCGGGGAGCAAGCCTGCTGAACTACCCAGACGCCCTCCAGGATCAGTCGCCTTTAAAAGCAGCGCGGTGGGGGTGGGGTGGGGAGAGTCCTAATTATTATGAATTTCTGAAGGAACAGTAATTATTCACGGGGAGCAGGACAAACCGCGGCCCGGGCAAGGGAATCGATATATTTGCTATCGAAAGTGCCTAGCTCGCCTTTAATGCAGACGAATGGGGATGCAGCCTCATTATTTTCCGTGGTTTGGCTCGCTGGCGTGGGGCACGGTGCAGCGTAGAATCTATCATCATTAGACCCGGGATGGGGCGAGAGAGTTCCTCTTTATTTACTTACCAAACAACAACAAACCTACCAGCCAACCAAACAACTCCCCCCAACCCCCACCCCAAACATTCACATTCTCCCAACCAGAACCTCCCGGCTCCATTGCTCTGGCCGCTGTTGCACACTCCCCCGGGGCCTCTCTGCGCACTCTACAGCGGACGCTGCTGTCACTTAAAGTGTACGCGGTTGCTCCTCAGCGGCTGGCATACAGTTGATTTGATCCAGAAATAAGCTGGATAGTACCAAGCATTGGCGCTAGGGGTTGTCTATGTCAAAGGCGAAGGTTGGCTGGGAAGTTCTGTCCTATTCTCTGGTCTTAGCTTGAGTCAATCCTTTCAAGACATTCGATTCTGCAAATCCCTGCTGTATTAAAGGAGCAGAGACCTGACAACCAGTGCTCCATCAACCAGTAGGAGAAGTTAGATCCCACGAAGGCAAGCCCTCGAGAAAAGAACGAATCTAGAGGTGAAGAGAACTCGGAAACTGAATAGAAAGGGAAGGAAATGTTTAGAAGTAATGCTTCCTGGATATTCTTCAAGGAAGAATCCCGCTGTCTTCTTCCTGCGAAATTCTAGCGTTTTGCCTAAGAGCCATCCATCAACAGTTAGTCAGGACCGGGTATGGGTCCCACCTTCACCTCTTAAAAAACACAGAACTGTCCAATGAAAGCGTTTTCCCATTTTCCCTTCCCTTAGCAGCAGGCACTCAAGGCACTATCTTGGGTCTTGGTCTTTTTCACTTTCAGAAGTTGCCTGATGCCCACCTCCCCTTGTGTGGGCAGCTACTAGGATGTTCCTGAGCAAGTGTCTTCAGAGTTCCTGCAATGCCTTAGTTCTCTCGGTCAAATGAGGGTGGTGTATGCTTTTGAGTGTCTGGTCTTCAGCTGGCAGATCCTTCTTTTATTACAGCAGATCAATGGCTGCAGAGGAGATAAAACAAGAAGCTTAAAAAAAACTACCTCCCCCTTCCTCTCAGTACAATTATTATAACAACATTAATGAGAATAAAATTTTAAAATCTGGACTTCAGGACATTAAAATAATAATATCTGCCTGTCCCATTGGATTTTCTTTTCCTCAGAGCCCAAGCTTCCATAGTGTATTGTGATTACCTGAATATCTTTGTTTCCTTGGTGTCGGAGAAGCCATCCCATGCAATGCCAGAATGATCTACTGGCATCATTTCCTTTCACTATCTTCATTTTTAGAGGGTTTGTAATTAAACTCTGTGAGATATATGCAACATACATCCAGTGGAGAGCCTTTTTCTTTATATTTATGTATCATGCTGAGAAAGGAAAATTAAGGAAGTGTTTGTATTGAAGTTATAAGCCTGCTCTGGTATTAACAGAAATATCCTTTTAATTTACTTTTCTCATGTTTAAAGGACTATCTCTGTGATATCAGATCCTACAATCATGCTTCCTTAAAGAGAGAGCCCAATAAAGTGAAAAAGACATTCACTAGCTCATACCAACTTATAAGAACAAAAGGCCAGGGTAACCATTTACTGGAAATATACACTGTGGTAAAGAGCAGTGTGGTGCAGGAAGCTGAGCAGAAAGAGCAATCTGAAAAACAGCTGCAGGGTCCTACATTTTTTCTGCCTCTCCATGTTCCTAACCTACCACAATGCACATACTATAACAGGGCCTTCCAGAGACAGCACAAAGATACCACAATGCATATGGCAGGAATTTTAATAAAATTGAAAATACAGATACCCCCCCCCCCCCCCCCCGCAACACACACACAAATGGTGGCACTGCTTTCCTTCTTTAAGAGGTTATTGCCAGAAAAAAATGGTGATAGACAGGTTTGGAGAAAATTGCTTGGCTTAAAAGAGTTATTTTTATTTACAAATTAAACACACACACACAGAGAGAACACAAACACTAGATGTATATATCTATATATCTATTTCTTTGAAGAATATCATGGAAAATTATTGTGGGGCATTCTTTTGTTTTAACAAGTTGTTGGCTTTGAAATTCCAATTTGGGTTTGACTGCACTATTTTTTAAATATGTGATATGACATTGTTATCCTGTACATATAAATATTTCCAGCTATAGCATGAAAACACAATTTTGGTAAAGTGAAACTGGCATGATAGTTGGAATTTTAGTCTTGCATGTATACTCCAACTAAACTTTAGAAAATGATTCCTCTCCTTGTAACCTTGTAGTTGGGTGTTATTAGAGGCCCACAGGTATATAAAACAGCTTATATAAAATTAATGGACTGCTTTACATTCACACTCTCCTACTTGTGAAGCCTTTGTAAAATATTGCATCTATTTAAAATAGGAAGAACATAAAGTCAAGTTTGGTGTGCAATCAATAGCTGTAAATGATTCAGTGAAATATTTGATTGTTTTGAGTTAGTTTGACAATGTGGTGGAAATTTATCGTCCGTTTCTGTACATTGATGTGGTAATCATAAGGTTTTTCCTTTTTTATGTACTTAAGTTATTTTGAAACTAATCTCTAAAGATTCCAAGGTAACACCTAAATACATAACCAAAATTTTAGAAAAGATACATATTGTCTTATCACATTACAAAGAGACTCATTATTTCTAAAAGGTTATACACAAGAAAGAAATTGTCAGTGTTTCATTATTTTATTTAAAAATAATCAATTGCATATTTATTGCAGTTGTATGCTATTGATATTTTATACGTGTTTTTGAACAAGTAAATGGATAGAGATTTTCATTTCAGCATGTAACCTCATAAAATGAGTTTCTGAATGCAGTCAAATTATTAAAAACAAATATCTTCCTGCTTTTCAAAGGCAAAATTTGGAAAAAACATTCGAGGACCTCATTATTTTTTCCATTTAACTATAAATAAAACCTACATTTTTCATTTATACTGTTTCTTGCTTTATAGATCTCTAAGAAATGCCATAAGTTCCACTATGAATTTCTTTTCCCCTTACTGTGCATTTTTATTGCAAGAATGAAACCAATCTCTCTCTCTCTCTCTCTCTCTCTCTCTCTCTCTCTCTCTCTCTCTCTCTCTCTCTTTCTGACTCTCTCTCCCTATCTCTTCCTTTTGCCTTATTTGACTGAGAACTATCCATGGACAAAAACCATGGTGGCATTTTCAAAACTCGTTCCCTTCCTATTTCATTCCAAGGCTAGCTAGAATAGTCATACTTTTTTCCCTCCTCTTTTTCCCCTTACAGAACTGTTTACTGCAACATCTCCTCTAAGTTAGAAACTGTGCCTCAACTTAACCAACTGGTTATGTACATTCCTGATGCCATCACTCTAAAAAGTGTGGGTTGGATTATATGAGATCCATTATACTTTATGTTTGAGAAATTTTCAGTGAAAATGCCATAATTAATCCTAAGTTTAATTCTAAACCTATTTGTAGAATGATGTCCTGTGATTTGTTGTTGGAGCAGCTGTGGAGTTGTTAACAGAGCCATCTACACTATCTCTGCAATTGAAAATATAAAATACCTTTACACACCTATTTTTCCAGCAATTTGTGAAGATTTCTTGCACCACAGCACCATCATTTATTGTTTTACAGAATTAAATGTGGAAAAAGATGCAAACTGCTGCATATGAAAGGAAGTTATTCATGCATGGTCAATGTACTATTTCTCTGGTCTTGATGTGAAACTTAATTGCTATTGATGTGGAGATTTTGCAGAACACGACAGAGTTTTTGCCTCTTTCACAAGAAATATGTAATTGAATGATGAGTGCCTCATGTTAGATTTTCAACCTTATTTCTTTGGTTTAACAAGGCAGAATTATGAACAGCTGCACCAACCAGGCAGCCACACTGTCCAGCCGTTATCAAACTAATGCAGATCTGGCATTAATGCTTATGGGCTGAGCTATCACTTTTGGATCTGAACCTCTCGAATAAATGTTTTGCAGTGTGCAAGCATGAAACGTGAATGATTTGGTGTGAGATGTTTAATCCTGCCTTGCATTATTGATTGAAACCCTTCACAGTTAGAATGGTTCTAACTAATGTGTGTCCACATGCATTTGCACAGATAGCAAACATTTTTACCCAGTGTTCTTTGGACAGAGGTGAGGAGTTGGGAGAGGAGGCTTTAAAGATGAATCAATATCCCTGATCCCAAACAATGGGTGAAATCCTCCTAGAGACCACCACCCAACTTCCAGTCAGGCATTAATGTCATGGCACCTGACCAGGTGTCAACACAAAATGGATTCACAGTAGAAGGGTGATGAGGGAGAGAAGTGGATAAACGTCTTGGTTCCAGTGAAAACTTTGTCACAGGAGGGAGAAGACAGGCTCCTTTTTACTCCGATCTTTCTTTCTTCCTGTCTCATATGCCATATTGCAATTCCTAATGCAAGCAAAATGGAAAAAAAGACTTTTTAGGAGAAAAGAGTAAAAGATAATGCTAAAGGTTTTCTTTTTTTCTATAACCTTGGGTAAACTTCTCAGATCCTCACTTTCCTTAGCTGTAAATTGGGGCTAACAATCCCTTCTACCCCACAGAGCTATTATGGAGGATTGACTGAGTTAACGTATTATAAAGAGCTCAGAAAGGTGACTGGAACACAGTAGTGAATTAATAAAGAAAAAAGTCTAGTTACCTAGGTTTCTGGATCGAGTTTCCAGGGTTGTCCAGGATAGTCCTTATAGGGATGCACACAGGGACTAATTGTACCCTAGCACCATCCTATCTTTTGTTTACTCCTTTTAGCTAGTTGATAGTTATACAACCACCCAATGGTGCCCACAGGGCCATATGTCTTTAATGTGGATAGTAAGCATTGTGATTATAACCAGAAGGAAATGGCTATTTCTGTAGCCACTAGCCAACTGTTTATGGAAATGAAAGAAATCATCCCCAGATGAGAATCCTTGTGATGTTTTAATTTCAGGTGGCAAATACTAAGGATATTTATTAGGCTCTTCTTTAAACCATTGGTTGAATTGTGAGCAGTATTATTTTGATTATTTTTAAAACTCAAATTTCTCTTAAAATTTGCATACAGTGTAACCAAAACTTAGAGTTTCTGGGATTTTAAAATCCAGGTACCTTTTACTAGGGAATATGGGTGGCTTTTGCCACTGAAATTCACTCCAGCTAAAAATGTGGATGTAGCAGCACTTTAACTTCCCAGAAGTGCTAGATGAATTTGTTTGGAAGAAAAAGAGCTGTCATAAGCTGCTCAATCTCCTTCCAAGCACTGCAGTGGGTACCCCAGAAAAGTCCCTTCACAGAAGCACTATTTTGTGTATTAGATTTAACATGAGAATGGAGATGGTGTAAGAATGACCAGAAAGGATAATATGTCCCATCTTACAGTTTATGTTCTGAGCCAAGTGTTTGCTAAAAATTTTAGCCTGGTATCTTTTTTAAAAAAAATTTATTTGTTTTCTGGTCCTGGGCTTTGTGCACCATAGGCTTTGCTGCTGAGCCACACCTCAGCCCTCATTTAGTTTTTTTTAACAACACTATGAACTAAAAAACACTATTAATATTAGTAAGATCCTATTAATATAATTAATATTAATATATGACTGTCCTAGTGATATTAACACTCCCTCATTTTATAAATGAGGAAATAATTGTGTCATTGAGGGTTTCATTGTCTAGAGAAAGGCAGCAAGAATCTATGTCAGGTAGTCTTATTCATGAGCCAGGGCTTTTAGTTTACCACAACGTATTATGAGTACAGGTGCTTGTTTGTGCGTTGGTGTGTATACATGCATGCACATATAACAACAAGGTAGGGAAATGAAAATTTTTGGAGAAATTATGTTGCTTTCCATTTTAATAAAGAGTTCTTTCATCTTCCTTTGACCAGAACTTGCTTGGGTAACTGGGTGTGCATAACAGTGCTATTGGTACCATGATTGTTTAGTAGTTTTCTTAGATATAGTTTACATTCTTTGGGAGTTTCCCATTAAATGGGGACATAAATTCAACAAATGTAGATTTTGTGCTGGTGATTATGACTCTAGCTTCTGCTGATGGCATTCGGACATAGCTTTCTAGGGAGCTTGCATCTTTGACCTGACTAATGTGAAAAATGACTCCAGGGCCTCAGGGCATGGCAATAAGTGGGAACAGGGTATCAAGTTCAGCCCTCAGAGTCATCAATGGTAGGGTTTGAAATGATACGTAGCATCTGTAACAATTCACACACAGGATTTTTGAATTACTTGCCATATCTGGGCTGGCAGAGGTGGGGAGAGAAGAGAATACTTTATTTGTAAATGTATGAGGCATAAACTCTAGTTTTCCTGAGGCATTTATTTTCAGGAGTTTTGTCTTGCTGATAGCTTATCAAATTTAAAAGAGAGATGCAAATCCACATTCTTTTAAGAGTAAAACCTTTACACAATAATACAAACTAAGAAACTTTTAAAAAATCTGCTTAATTTAATACCTGATTGTCAAAGTAGTCCTAAACATTCATCTAGCCTAGCATAGGTATTTCCATTGCATTCTGGACATGTTTTTCAAAAATAAAGTAGCAAAATGTCCACAAAACATTTGATAGAATTACTCAGTCTATGTAGAATCTAGAAATTTTTCTATTTCTGAAGAATGAAAGTATGTCCAGGATACTCTTGTCCATAGTGGAAGTTCTTGGGCGGGAGATGAGATGGGAGAGTCTAGCTTCATTTCAGTCCTGTACTACATTTGACCTTGGGAGAGCTTAGTTATGCCTTGGGGCAAAAAAATTAAATGTTCCATTTTGCAGCAGTATCATCTTTCACCTTTATGTGGATTTAAAAATGTAAATAAAATTGCTTTCTGTAAATGGTATACATGAAGGTCATACTCATATTCTCTGCAAGAATTCAAAATGCCATTTGACCCATCATTGGCTCAATAGATAATAATGTGTTCTATTAGTTTCTAGTAATCTACTTTTTAAGCATTTTATGACCCTATATTTTTATGCCTGGTTCTTAGTTTGTAAAATAAGAAATCAGAAATAAACCTTTTAGCACTTCATTGTAGACTTATTTATAGAATGTGTGCTTTCAACTCTGAACTTTTAGAAATGCCAAATCTTCCCGGAATACATTTCCTTAGTTATTAAAGTGGTCAGGATGAAAATCTGCAATGAGAGAAGAATATGCTTTTGAAATATTTTGAAGACGCTTCCTTTCTAATCATTATCTGTGTTTCTTTAGCTTATTATTTTCCTTGTAGATCATCCAGGAAACAGGGCTTGGGAACCTTAACAGCAGCTAGCAGCCAATGGACTTACAAAGTTACTGCTTCTCTCTTTGAGAGAGAGGGTGTTTGAATTCTTTTCATTGCAATTTGGATAATAAGACCATGATAGATCCTTGTATTTAATTGTCATGATTTTGATCATTAATGACTTTTGATTGCTTCTTCTGGAGGCACCTGTCAGCCCTTTCAGAAGCACAGATGGCTTTATCAGCAGCAGTAGGAGTTTCTCTTTCTTACTAACCTTGAGCTGAACAAATTATTTGGGGAACATGAGCAGACCAATGCCATCCCAAATTTTTCTGTCTTTAGGAGATTATTTTGTTTATTGAATAATAAATTGAAAACCTTCTTTTTCAAAAGTGTCTGTCTTTTTTTTTTTGTAAGGAGTATTAATCCACTTTCTGAGTAGATCTGTGATGATTTATTCAGTGACCAAGGCCATATGACTAAGGTGAGAATTCTTGTTTTAACTTAGGACAGTTGTAGTTTATGCCTAGTGCCTTTATTAACCTTTTTTAAAAATTTTTCAATAGTGCCCTGGTTTAGAATATAAATGATGTGATCATCTTACCTATGAGTCAATATTCAAGTGCCTGACTGAGAAAGTTTGACTGTGAGCCTTTATAAAATCGATATGGTAATGAAAGAGTGTTGTATAAGCAAGTAGAGTATCCCTTTCTATTTCATGTTCCTCAACTCCCACCAGGCATTCAGGGAATTACGAACTTGAGTGCCAGGTCCACCACCATGGTATCCACCTGCATGGAATATACCCCATATGCCTTAATTTAAAAATATAGCAGAATTTTTAAATAAAAATATGTCAGGACACAGTCATGGGAAAAGCCAAAAGGAGAAGTCTGACTAACTACCCATTGATCCTGCAGGGTTGCATCAGCCTGGAGACATAGCTTTGATCCAGGACCAGAAAGTGAACTTTGCCAGTTAATGGTTACTCAGAAATAGTCTACCTTGAACCAGAATACCATCTTGATAATACCCTTTTCCTGTGAGAGGAATATTTGAAGCCCTATTCAGAACATTTTGCTTTTTATTATGGTGGCTCTGGAAAGTGAATCTAATTAATAATGAGAACTTGCTTGGTGTATTAATGTGGAAAGAAGAGGAAAGCCTTGAGGTTATTTTATAAAAGGGCATGGCAGAACCCAAAGTAGAGTTGAAGGTTCCCTTTTTCTGAATTGTTTCTTCCTGTCCTTAAGAATGATGAACATGCATCATGATGACTTGCTTCTCTGAATCCCAGTTTTTTTTTTTTTTAGGTTTAAAATCCATCCAGGCTTTTTGATATGCTCTTTCTCTAAATGTGTCACTGATGAAATGTCAGTCAAATAACTCTGCCTGTAGACCTATTGAATATTCTTCCTTTTCCCATTGTTTATTGATTTTTATTAGATCCTCTAAAGGATTTTCTTTTCCTTTAATATCTTGGTTTTAATATCTTGGTTTTTGATAGACTAGGAACTCATTGACACCCTTACTCTCCATTACGTTTTACCTATCCCCTTTGTTTGGCTCTGTTTGGTCTTGAGACTAGGAATGGGAACATATGATGTTGATTTAATAGATTACTCACTTACATCTCAACTCTGAGGTTTTTCAAAGTGAGCAATTAGTGTCCGAGGCAGAGATATTTGAGTGGGTGGTGGGAAGAGGGGAAATGGAAGTAAGACATATCTTGCTTTCTCCAAATTTCTTGGGATTATGGCATTTGGCACCTGGTAAAGAAGATCAGGGGAATGATAAGGTGGCCATGGGGACTGATCTATAACCAGTTCATAAATTCTCCTCTGTTTTGCAAATGCTCTGGCAAAAATCCACAGGGTTCTCCATGGTAGGAAGCATCAATGCAGATTGCTACTTCTGACAGCTCAGGAGATGAGTGTATTCCCAAGTTTGCTTTTCTGGGAAAATCTTGTGAGGAATTGTACCCAAATGATCTAGTTTGTGCAGGCTTCTCGCAAGGATACAGTTAGTAAGATAACAGACCAGAAATTTCCTTCTAACCTGGAAACTAAAATGGACTAAAAGACAGAAAGCATTAGCTTTCTTTTCAAAGATACTTTATTACAGAATTAGTATGTGAGAGAGGAAGAGGAAGAGAGTGGGGAAGGAGAAGGAGAAAACAGGGAGAAAAATATCCAATATTTGTGTTCCATCTATTCTGTATTCACAAAGTATCAACATAAGAATATTACCCTCTCCAACGAACTGAACAGTTGACATGAGCTCCTGACTTCTTTGTCATTCAACATCTGAAAGTCATTCTAAAATATTAATCAGCAAAAAGAGACCAAAACCCAAAAGAAAACAAACAAACAAACAAAAATCAAGCAAACATGCACAATTAGCAAGCATTTTATGGAAATGCATCACTTCTCTGGTTTCTAAGAAGACGGCAAATCTCAACCAGGGCATTTTGCAGTAGGTGGTAAATGTAGTAAATAGGCAGATATAGTCTTAAGGAGGAGCTGTAAAGACTTATTTGCTTTCAGAAAATTCAAAGTGCTTTATTAAACTTCCTTAGCTAAGGAATATCTGAATTGTTTGGTTGTAATTGCTCCCGAGGACTATTGTAAGATCAGTACTATCAAATTCCAAATCCAAATGACTCTTTGAATATATCACTTGCTCATTATGGTTTTAGAATTTTGAAAGAGAAAGTAAGTGTAGGGACTTTGGGGCCTGACATATTGCCAGTGAACCCTGGGATGTAGCTGAAAAAACAGGTTTTTTTTTTTTTTTTGGTTGTTGTTGTTTATGTCTTAGGTGTTTGGAGTATAAGGTGGGTGATCAGTTTTAATTACCACAGGTCAAGAAAAAACATTTCTCCTCTGCATTTGTTCACTTATTTCTCTTTTACATAATCCTGCCTCTTTTCCAAGCTTTTAAGTCATTTTCTGATTTAGCTTGACTGGGGAAGTAATAGAATTTGGACCACTCACAGAGACCAATATAGAATATCCTCTGTGTTTTGGCCAATTGTTTCTCTTTCTAACCCCTAACATAACTCTCCTTTCTTTACCTGTGATACACTCAAAATTATTAATGAGTGAAAAAGAGCTCTTTAAAAAGAGAAAAGTGGCTTAGAAGATAATTGCTGGCTCATGATAAATGTAGACGAGATGAGTCAACTTTGTTAGCAATCAATGTTCAGTGGAATCCAAATACTGAAACCAGAGTTTACATCTCTAATGGACAAGATTTAAACTTGTTGTAAATCTGAATATCTTTATTCTTGGGGATGACTACATCTAGAACATTATCTTTCCTTGGAATCACTGCTTAATATTTATGTGCTTATGGAAGGTTGTGATTCAGAGACAGGAAATGGAGATATGAATAGAATGTTAGAAGTCTGTTTCTTTGCTATATGCAAAGGACAAGGACATTCAAAAACTAAGCTAACTTATGCTACTGATCTCATTTGAACAGTCATGCCTTGTAGAGTGACCTGTGGGCCAAAGGGCTGGACATCTGTGCCTTAGATTATCAGAGACAACCCTGCAAAGGAATGCCATGCAATTATTTTTCCATAAGACCGTATATGACTCTATGTATTATTCCAGGAACTGTATCATTAGTTCTCCTGTACCTAAATCTTATAAAAAGGAACTAAAGCAGTGTTTGCAGGATTGTGGTATAGTGCTAAAAAGAAAATAAATTAGCTTAAATTAAACATCAACTTGTGGCCACTTTACATGACTAATCCAAAGACTTTAATCAGCTGGCATAATATTCTATGCATGAAGAAAATTGATGTACTGTATATTGTGTCTTGGTGAGTAATCTCTAGCTCTATTGTCCTTTGTGGTACCATTGAAAAAGGAAATGAGTGGATCTTTTAATGGAAATCAGGACTGTTAGAGTTTTAGCAGAAGGGTGAAAGGTAAAGCTTTATTTCCAAGCCAGAGCATTTCAGCTCACAATGAGAACAGACTACCTTCTTTCTGTACACCATCTGCACAGCCTTGCAGCCTGGGTTGCCATTACTGTCCAGAGAGAGTGGTACTTTCCAGAAAAGATAAGAATTTGAGCCATGTTCCAGCTTGAAATTTTAACACTCTCAAGCCATTTGTGAGCACAAGTTGGGAGGAAATTGCCTGCTGCTTATCAGCGTCCACTTTTTGTTGCTTCTTCCAAAATGATTTGGGCCAATATTCAATATCAGATGCTGTTGGAAGGCACTAACCTATAAAATATTAAGTGGCTTGTTACAATGCACAATGGTGTGCTTGTCATTTGTTCAAACCAAATATGAAATGGCAGGGCTTCATTCCATGTGTCCCAAAGGTTATTTCTTTGCCAATCATTTCTTTGCCAATCTTTATGAGAGAGAGAGAGAGGAGAGGAGAGGAGAGGAGAGGAGAGGATAGGAGAGGAGAGGAGAGGAGAGGAGAGAGAGGAGAAGAGTAGGGAAGGGAAGGGAAGGGAAGAGGAGGGGAGGGGAGGGGAGGGCAGGGGAGGAGAGGGGAGGGGAAAAAAGGGACAATTCTTTGGAATGCTGCTCATCAGACATTTTTCTAGATATAACCTAGACTTTGAAATGGGAAGGGAGGGTAGGTGTGGGAAGGTCTTTTTATCAGTGGAGAAGACAAGGCACGGTTTGTTAAATTACTTACCTGGATTATACCTGTCAGAGTTAGAATTCAAGTATCCTGTCTTCCATATTGACAGTAAGAGAATTCAAGAGCCTCAGGACTTTACACTGTTTTACTGCTCCTCTGTCTCCATAAGGGCATAAGGGGAATATATTGACCAGGAGAAATCTTACTAAAAGGGAAATAAGAATTGTGGTCCAACCTGGGAGTAGCTGATTAACTCATTGATTGGGAATAGTAATAATTGAATATTATTATGATTTTTCATCAATATGCCTTCGTTCTGAGATTGCTGCTGTTTGAGTAATTTTATGAGATAATCTGCCTATCTCTTCAGAATTCACAGAGGCTGTGGGACCTTGAGTCAGGTCCAAGTGGCTATGTGTGCTCAGCATGTGACAAAAATGATGAATGGAGTTTCAGATTCAAGAAACCAGAGGTCTTATTGGAATGACATCTGCTTCTCTTCCAGGCCAGACATGACATACCAGGGATCAGTGAATCATGGTGGAAGAGAAATTCAACAGGCTTGAAAACATAACTTTTTTTCTGGTCTATTTGATTTTGAGTAGCAAAAACAAACCAAAGCAAAGGTAGTAGATTTTTCTATTACACATATGTTTATACATGCAAGTCGGTGAAGTTATATTAAATTAGCTGCAAGAAGAAATACATTTTGACTTTAGAAGACATATAATTTAAGCCATGGTTCCCTTTTTGTTTCTATTTACTCAATGAGGTCCAGCTTGGTGAAAGCAATACTAATTTTATTTTATTTTATGTTTTGGGTACTGGGGATGGAACTCAGGGGCACTTGACCACTGAGCCACATCCCCAGCCCTATTTTGTATTTTATTTAGAGACAGGGTCTCACTGAGTTGCTTAGTGTCTCACTTTTGCTGAGGCTGGCTTTGAACTCGCCATCCTCCTGCCTCAGCCTCCTCAGCTGCTGGGATTACAGGTGTGTGCAGCACACCTGGCAGCAGTATTGCTTTTGATATGTATTTTCAATATATTTCTTTGCCAATGGTTTCTAACTCTTCAGTTGAACCTCCCCACAACTGCCTAGATTAGCTCTCCAACTCTCTAATCATATTGGTGCTTTATTCTACCATTAAACATGATCCCTCACATCTAGAACAGAGAATCTCTTATTTCATGAAGCTCAAATGAATATTTATGTTCGACAGGTGGGTTTAAAAAAATATTGAAGGAAATATTTTCACGTTTAAAAATGTCTTTTAAGAGTTATTTTCTTGGTTGTGGCTCAGTAATAGAGTGCTTGCCTAGCATGTGTGAAGAAATGGGTTCAGTTCTCAGCACTGCATATAAATAAATGAATAAATAATAAAGGTTGATCTACAACTAAAAATATATAAATATCAATTTATATATACATATATATATATTTATATATATATTAAAAATACCACATTAAAAAAGAGGTATTTTCAGACTCTGTAGTTGTGAAAGAGATATTACTTCTTGGCTTTTCATTTCATTTCTGGTGGTATTGAAGAAATGCTCTTTGCTGTGCAACTGTTTTACTATGGTGGACAACTGATGAATATGGAAATAAATTTCTACTTCTATAGTCTCCGTAGTTAATTTTCTTAGGCAGTTTCAGATCCTTTTCCTAAGTAGGGTAAATAAACAGCCCACAGTTGCAATCTGTGGCTGGTATTTGCTAAATCATATACTGGTATATATTGGTATACTGATAGTAAGAACATTTATTAAGTTAGTTGGGGAAGAATCATGGTGCTTGTGACAATTTGGCCCAGAGGCATATGTTTTTTACACAGTTGAAAAAATGAGGGTTAGTCACACACCATTTTTTTATTGGTAGGATGCTTTTCATTGCCTTAATTCTTGCCTCTCTTACAAAAAAAAAGAAGACAAAAAAGAAAGAAAATATCCTTGAAAGAAGCTTCAGAAGGCAGCTAAGCCAATTTCATTGGTCCATTTGGTCTCATAGCTCCTGGCATTCTCCCCATTGTTCATACTTATATTTCCTCAGCATTCACCATGATGAGAACTATCAATGAGGGTCCACATAACTATTTGCATATCATTGCTTGCTTCTCAGCCTTCTGGCAAAGACTAGACACGTTCTTTCTCTTATCCCTCTGTGTGTTTTTCTTTCAGACAAAGGTAGGCACTTCTGTCATCTTTGTTGCCATTGATTAATTTGAAACACTTTCCAGATCCATAAAAAAATTAGAAATTATTCAGACCAATTCCTTCAATATAAGAACCAAGACATAGAGTGAGTCATTTACTTGCTTAAGATCAGACAATTAAATGGCAGTGTCAGGTTCTCATTTAGTGTAATGATGCCATACTAAACGTTCTTATTTAATTCTCTGAGCTTTGTTTTATTCAGAAGTAGTGTACTTTGAAAAAAATATGAAAATAAGTGCCAGCTTACAATAATATAAGTGGGGCTAATGCAGTGGGGGCCTGATGAGATTGATTGTCATTTGTTCTTTTTCTTACATAGCCTGTGGGACTCTGCTGATGTGCAATAATGGCAAATGGTCCTGCAAGGAGACGTGGATGATCTTTTACTTCAGGGTTTATTGGTCTATGTGGTAAGAGAGGACTAGAAGATGAACTGAAGACCTGAATCTTAATACAAATTCTCTCAACCTTAGCAAGCTTTCATGTAAAACTGGAAAGAACCTTAGAGTTAATTTTCGCTAGCCCCCTATATTATCCTAAGGAGAATGATCTGAATGATGAAGCCACTAATTCAGGATCACCTAGCTAGTTACAGGAGGAATCAGAAACAGAATCCCATCTTTTTGACCTCTAGTCCGTGATTCTCCTATAATAATAAACTACTCTCAAGTTCATTCAGATTCTCCAAGTCACAATGTTCTCATCTGTAAAATCTGATCGTGGAATTTGTTGAATTATTTAATAAAGTTGCTGAAAAGACTAACATGAAATTAATGAGGGTGAAGGAAGTAGAGATAGGTTACAGTAATTTAGTGTAGTACGAGTTAGGAGTGAAACATTGTAAACTTATCAGGTCAAAATAATTTTTGGTGGAAAGAACAACTTCACAAAAGTATTTGAAAAGACTCTGACATGGCGATGGAATTTTGGGGCAAGGATGGAAAGGAGCAAATGGCAGCTCTTTTTTTTTTTTTTTAAAGAAACTGAATTTATAAATTGACTATTGTCCTGGGACCATTCCTACCCATAAACTTACAGTTACATAAAACTATCCTTTTACTACATAGTAGCTTTTCTATTCTGCTCTAGTCATGATTTTTCTTTGATTTTTTTTTCCTAGCAGAAGGAGTTAACTTAATGAACATCTTGGGTTGTCTCTGTGGTCTAATCATTTAATGCTTATATATTTTGCAGAGCAAAGTGGTTAATAAGGGTATAAAATTATTCACTTTTTACCTGGACTTTAGATGGAGAGATATGAGAGAAGGATGATTAATTTTATCATGTTGAGACTTTACTAGATTTTACAAATTAAAGCCAAACACCCTTCATGAAATTTCTTGGAGATGTGACAAACCAATTTATATTCTATTAATTTAACTCTATTTAGGCAGAATCATGGACTTCTGTAATAAAACACAAAATTAATTAAATTGCCCAATAGGATAATTACAGTTTCATCAACAGAGAAAACAACTTTGAGTGCCAGAATTTTGAAACGTTAAACTGCATTTTCAGTCTAATTTGGGAAAATGTGTGATTGTACTCTGCCCTGCCATCTTCTTCCTTCTAGAAATATTAATGCAAATGCATGCACTGTTTTTCCCCACTAATGACTTCAGCTTTGCTTCCCGTCTATTAAACTTTTCCACTGTGGGTCCTCAGGACTGAGGAAACTGAATTTGGGGAGGCAAAAACACTGATGAAATGGAGTGGAAACGGTATGGGAAACTTAAGGGGAAAGAAACAAGGATGGACAGTAGGTATAAAATCCCATTATGAAGTCTGTGTGTCTGTGAAGGGAATGACAGAAAGCAATATAGAGCTAGGTTTACAATAAGTATGTGTTGCATGAATGAATTCATGAATGTGATTTGCTGAAGATCCCTTGAAAATGAAAACAGCCATGAGGTATATAAAACATGGACGCTTAGCCAAACTGAGCTATGCTGGGGTCAGTCCACAAAGTTCAATGGAATAAGGGACTTTCCTTAGGATTACAGTTTACAGTGTGACATTTCTTGTTTTCATATTAAGTCCTCTGTTAGTTTTGTTCAGATGAGTAAATCAAAAGCTCCTTTGTAACAAAAGCAACTCAATAAATATTTGATTGAAAAAATTAAGAATGTTAGCAATATGTAATTTTCCCTTAGACTAAAATTTTAAAGTTGAATCTTTTATTAATTGTATCAGAAATAGTTCATTTACCAATTTTGTATCACTGTTCTTTTTCACTCATTTCCCCTAATGGCCCCAGACTTTCCTTCCAAAGGAATGCCAAGTTAAAGAGAAACTCTCTTTACATCTTTTCTTGTCTGTGCACTTAGTTAAACAGAATCAAGCATTAGTGCACCAATTTAGGTGATAGCAAAATTGATTCCCCCTTGCATTATACTCTCATGGAAAATTCATCAGAATTTTCCTGAATCAGGTCCATTTAGTAAATAACAGGGTTTGATCAGTGGGTAGGCTTGGATGCAATGAGAATGCTAACTTTCAAACCTTACACAGACCATTGGACTTACTAGCTCTGATCTTTCCACATGAGTTTTAAGTTAGGGGAAATAAGTCAACAAGATTTTGGATGATTTTTGCACTCCAGATTTTTGTTTCTGATGTAATAAATGTAGAAAGTAAAACAATAAGAGTCTTATAACAGACGTGACTGCATTTGAATTGTTGGCCATCTCTCATTGGCCAAATTACTTACAGTCAAGCATCTTTTGCTTATCTATAAATAGGTAGATTAGAGTAACCATCTTATGGGATGTTGTGAAGAATGAGTGAATAAATCATCACCTGATACAGAAAGTTCTCATTACATTTCCTCATCTTCTTTTTCTTTTCCTTTTAGCTCCAATATCAATAGTAGGTATTGCAAAATGCTGACTTAACTTGAGTACTAGATTTACTAAGAATGTGGTAGGAAAATACAGGAAGGTCTGAGGATTGCTTGGAGAAGATCTCAGCACTGGGTTGCAGATGAGTTCAGCATTGGGGGAGTGAAGGCTGTCCCCAGTGTTTGCTCTTGAAATTTTCAATTTTCAGTTCTCTGTCCTCCCTCTGTCACATGTCATGATCAGGATTCCAGTTCGCGCAAATCATTTTCTCACTCTCCAGCTTTTTTTCCTCTCTCTCTTTTGTTTAATATACAAGTTGAGGAAAGAGTAGCTTCAACTGCTTCCATGTTCTAAAGAAGAGGGAGATGAAAACAGAGAAAAAGGTAAGTGAAAAGAATTGAGAAGGCTAGAAGGTAAGAGAAGGCTTTGTGGAGACTCTCGAGATGAAATTATTAATGTGAAGTAGATAACATTATCTAGGAGACTGTACTTCCCCAAATCCAAATACTTTTATTATTTTGCCCTCTTACAGTAAAATATACACAAGGGTTTCTTTCTCTCTTTCTCTCAAGCATCATTTCACACAAATGTTTTGTCCCAAAGTATATTTCCACTAACAAAGCACGAGAAAACTATTTCTCATCCCCCTACATTTTTTGATCATTAACATTTTCACTGATGAAAAATAGTAACTTAGTTTTATCATTTGCATTTATTTAATTTTGAATGATTTTAATCTTCTGCTTTGTCAAAAAATTCAGTGGAGGGGGAGGTACATAAATAGGGGATGCATATAGCTTTCTTTTCTCATCCTTGAAGGTGCCCTTGACAGCTACTCTGGGAGTCTCTTATTTTTTTGAGAATTCATATAGCAAGTGAACTACTCATTGGTCAGTACCATTTTCAGCTCAGGATTCACACGTACATATTCTGATGGATTTAAAGGTAACCTAAGGAGTTTAGACTTTGGACTTTTGGTGCTTTCTGAATAAGGGAGGGAGATGACCAAAGCACACTTTGGGAAATCCATCTGGTGGCATGATGTAGGCCAGGTGGGAGGGAAGGAGACATGGAGGAGACCAAATACAGATACTAGTACTGGGGTTGAAAGGGAGGAACTCTGCCTATGAATGGTGATATTCATAACAGAAGAGACAACAAGAAAAAATATAGATACAACTTAGGAAGTCTGCCCAACATTTGAAAAAAAATAAAACAATAAGGCTTTTAATTGCATAAGGAGGTCTTGTTTTGATGGAAAAATGTAAGTGAAATCCAGTTAAAACACCTGGAGGATTACTGTGGCATTCTTACAGAAATACTTAGTTTTTCTTTGGAATTTCTGATATAGCCCCATTTTCAGTGTGATCTATTTAAAGAGTTTAGAATGGAGGAATTTCCTACTTGTTCTTCTTCTTTTTTTTTTCCTCAGGTGACATTGGGGAGTGTGCCTCCTGGAGGATTAATTACCATAAAAGGCCTCTCACCCCTGAAAAGCTTCCTTTTAGGTCCTGGTACAGCTCAGCCCGGGTCAAGCTGGGATGGCTTGTACACGGGATGCCTGCAGTGCCCTGACAAGTAGATAGATGAGCTCTTGTTTCCCATATTGTGCTATTAGACTCTGGAGCTAGTGTAACACTGGATACCAGGAAAGTACTGCAAAGCGGGGGGTATTGTCATAGTCCCTTTCCAGCTGTTGGCTGTTAGCAGCAACATCCATTCTGCTGCTGACACCCTGCTCTCCCTGGTGGCAGTTACGTTTAGGAATTATTTAAACCACTTAAAGACAGTAGAATATTTAAAAGTCAAAATGCCTGCTTTCTAATTATTCCCTAGACCTCACTTAGCAATAGCTGGCTTCACGTCATACATCGAGACTCTCATGGGGATCACAGCAGCCCTCTGAGCAAAAGTGGCTGTTGGCATGCTATTAACAGAACAGGAGACTGCTCTGCTAGCAGCCTTCCCTACCCCAGTCGCTTGTGTCTCTGATCTAGTGGACTGGGCAGTTTCAGTGCGTTGTTCTGATGTGTTTGGGGAAATCTTGAGGCTGTGCCTTGATTTGCTTCAATTCATGCAGTTCATTCCTAATGACATGATCTGTGAAAAATGTGAACGAGAGAAAAGAGACACAGTACTCTTGGCCTCTCCCGACCGACCCTCCCTGACTTCTGTGAGCATCATGAAAGTAATGAAAATACACAAAAGATTGAAAGAGTTAAAGGAAATAAAAACTGGGACTGGATATTTTCAGAAACTTTGTTGAATGGGCTTTTGAATTTGCTTTGTTAAATCTTGAAAAATGGCATTAAGCAGCTAATGGAGTTGATATATTAAGTACAACCCTGGTCTGTACACAAAACGGACACTATTTCATCAGTGACTTGGTGAATCAATTGATATGGGAGAGATGAGCTCTTTTTATTAGGTCCGCAGAACCAGTGATGTATGGAGACACTAAACCAAGGGAACAGATTAGGCTGCTCTTTGCAATTTTAATTATAAATTTTTATGAACAGAAAAAGAAAATGTAGACATCTTTGACTGAGGGAATAAAGGTGTCCTTAACATTTGCAAGAGTTCTGATCCTTTCGTGTTTCATTTTTCTTTAGCCTCACATCTAGATAAAGACTTGAAGAGACATTATGAATTCATATATTCTTAGTTTTTAATATATTATTGAGGAAGAGGAGGTGGGGGGAATTCTTTTATCTGATTTTCTGTGATATTACTCATATTACCTATTTTAAAAAAGTAAAAGAAACAGAACTTTGGTCCTGGAGGAAACTCAGGAGAGACTGAGTCTTGGCTTTTTGTGAATTCACTCTTTGTTCCTTTTGTTTCCTCTGTGTGTGGGAAGTGGTATAGGACAGTGGCATTGGGCACTGGGTTTGGGGTTGTTAGAGCTGATGATGGCATTGGGCATTGGGTTTGAGGTTATTAGAGTTGTGTGTGCCTCCTAACTATGGTAATTGTGTGATCAGCTGTTCTTTCCTCAATCTTTCTAAACCATGCATCTGTAACACGCACACAATAGCCTTTCCCAATTCCTGGGGCTATGTTGAGAATGAGTAATAGGACCAAGAGAAAAGTGAAGCACTTAGCACTGCCTGAAACTCAGTGTTGAGTGAATTTGCTTTTGAGTTTTTAAAATTATTTGGATAGGAATCTTGTAAAATCCTCCGACTATACAGCAGATCTTTCAATATGGAAGTCTGTGACTATGCTGAGTTCCTTGAATTTTCCTGATTAGGGTACTTCCAGTGTATCTGGGTGTAACTAAAATCTGGTTTAAAAGCTCAGTGTATTTTTATAGGTCTATTAGTAGCTAAATATGGCAAAATGAAGAACCAGAGAAACATCAGGTGATGAAGCCTCTTCTAGAATTCTCCCGAAGGTCTTATCATGCCCAATTGCATACAGTTGGCATATAAACTCACAGAAACTTTCTTTTGTTCTGAGATATTTTCAGTTTAGGGTTTTATGACGGTTCCACTTAGGATGCTAATTTCCCAAGATTCCCTATCTTCTCACCGATTTTCTTGTGTCTAAATTGTACACTTTTTATACTGTTAATTTTCTTCTTCTTTCTTTCTTTCTTTCTTTCTTTCTTTCTTTCTTTCTTTCTTTCTTTGGTAATGGGGATGGATCCCAGGTACACTCTACAATGGAGCTACATCTCCAACCTTTTTGTGATTTTTAATTTTTTATTTTGAAACAGGGTCTCAATAAGTTGCTGAGACTGGCCTTGAACTTGTAATCCTCCTGCCTCAGCCTCCAGAATTGCTGGAATTACTGGCTTGTGCCACCACACCTGGCCTGGTAATGCTCAAATTTGATCTGAATGATTTATGTGGAATTGCCAAATTTAGCATCTCAGAATTAAAGAGAAACATAAGTTGGAGATAGCAGATATATAAGTTAGGTGAGGAGTAGAGTAGGAGACTGGCATAAACCTTTGCTAGAGCATCTTAGCTTATTTATGAGAGTGCTGAATTTTCTGTCTAGCATCTCTTACTCTTGCTAGGGCATCCTGGAAGTCCAGGGAAATTAGGTTGCAGTTAGGACTACCTGGTTAATATGGGTGATCAGTAACAAAATAGCAAGCGCTCTGATTTAAAGTGAATAGTCATAGACATTTTAGTTACTGGGTGTTCTGCCTATTTTCTTCTACAAAATTCATTACCAAGCACTGCTATTTATTTTGAGGCCAATTCCAAGTTTTTATATATATTTAATCTATATAAAGGAACATAGGATAAATGGTAAATGGCCTGGGCATGGGAATGTGGTCACGCAAGGTCAAGATTTTTAAAAATTCTCTGGAGGTTAGGGCAAGGATAGGAAAGGGGAGAATTGCTTAGAACTTATTCTTGAGGTTCATTTTTGGGTGATTGGACAGTGGGAAGATGAAAAATGATGGTACTGGGCTTTCTAGTGAGTTTATCTGAAAATCAGAGCTGGTTCAGTAGGCCTGGTAATGCTAAAATTTGATCTGAATGATTTATGTGGAATTGCCAAATTTAGCATCTCAGAATTAAAGAGAATAAGCAACGGGACATGATCACCTTTGAATTTTGCTCTTTAAAGTAAAGATCAAGCCCAAAAGGCAGCACTGATTGGATTGCATTTAAGGGAATCTATAAGTAGAATGAGCCCTCACTCTGAGGGGAAGGATTTGTGAGTAGTAAAAAAACTCTGGGTCACAGGAACATGATTAACATAAAAGATATATCCTATAGAACTGACCTTTAAATCAGAAGACGGGTGGAAGGACACAGGGTTGAGAAGGACGAATATTAAAACAACATGCTATCTCAATTCTGCTGCTCAGGCTGGGAACTGCTGATCAATAATTGCTCTGGAGATGGATTACATGTATGTTAGAAGATGACTTCTCTCAGGAACTCATTTTGTAGTTTACTACAGAACAAGATCTTGATATTGGCATAAAAAAAGAGGAGGGAGGATTTGCCTATGGCCTTTAACTAAATGGAGAAGTCACTTTTAAACTTTTTTAAAAATTCTTGACCTATCTATATTCATTCTTTTGTTCCTGGTGAATAGATCAAGATCTTTTTTTTTTTTTTTTTTTAAAGAGAGAGGAAAGGAGAGAGAGAGAGAGAGAGAGAGAGAGAGAGAGAGAGAGAGAGAGAGAGAGAGAGAATTTATTTATTTATTTTAGTTCTCGGCGGACACAACATCTTTGTTGGTATGTGGTGCTGAGGCTCGAACCCGGGCCGCACGCACGCCAGGCGAGCGCGCTACCGCTTGAGCCACATCCCCAGCCCAAGATCAAGATCTTTACAAAGGTTTTCTTTTTCTTATGGAACCAAATGACCTATTAGTCTTTTACATTTATTATTGTTAATATGCTTCAGAGCTGTTACTTTGTTAGAATATATAGAATAGTACTTTTAATTCTTCTTGTTTAAAATAGGTTACAAAATAATATGTGGGGCTGGGGATGTGGCTCAAGCGGTAGCGAGCTCGCCTGGCATGCGTGCAGCCCGGGTTCGATCCTCAGCACCACATACAAACAAAGATGTTGTGTCTGCCGAGAACTAAAATAAATAAATAAATAAATAAATAAATTCTCTCTCTCTCTCTCTCTCTCTCTCTCTCTCTCTCTCTCTCTCTCTCTCTCCCTCTCCTCTCTCTTTTTTTAAAAAAATAATATGTAGTATGTAATCTCATGGTAAATTATGTTTACCATAATATCAACACTGACGTTTTTCCTGAGAGTGGGACTGTGATTTTTTTCTATTTATTTTTATTCTTCTACAGGGTGGAGGATCCATAAAATTGAAAATGTAATATTTTTTATCATATTTACAAGATAATAACAATAAACTGTTCATTATGTATTTCAAACTTCTTGTCCTCTCTGATTCTTTTCTTTCATTTCTATAGGCATGTCACCTCTTTTTGTGCTAAGAAGAAAGAAAAATAAGTTTGAAATATATCTACACTCACATTGGCACTGAATTAATTTGTGATAATTGGGCTTTTACTTGTGTAGCAGCTCTGATTCTATTTTACTTTTTTAAGTAATCTAAGCACTTGGGAACTGTTTCCTCATCTGTATAATAAATGATCCCTAAGGTCCTTCTAAAATTCTGTGATTTTTAAGTGAACAGTTTTCAAAGTGCTTTCATATTCATTATTTCATTTGATTCCCTCAGCACCCAGTGACAGAGAGAAGATCATCACCATTTTACAAATGAGGGGCCAAGTCGCAGAGGGGTTGGATGGTTTGTCCAAAGTCACCCTGAATTGGTGTCAGAGCCTGTGTGAGACTGGCTGAACCTCTGTGGCTGTCCTCCTATCACTGGGCTACCTACCTCACTGCTATCAGTGCTCTCAAAGGCTCTAGCATCTGGACAACATATCCTGCCTAGACCCAACTGCTTGGTAGGGAGGAATGAACCCTGGGCAGGATACTGCATTCCAGGAGTGCACTGGTGGCAGGAAAGGAGATGGGGGGAAAAGTCTCAGGCCAAGACAGGGAGGGCTGTCTTGTAAATTATTCTTCTCAGCCTCTTAAAAAAAGTGAAAGTAGGCTACTGAAGGAATCAGCTCATTAGCCAGAAAAGAATCCCACTTGCCAAATGGAGGCTGAAGCCTCCAATAGAAGGATCCAGACTAGAAAGAGGAAACTCCCTAGGCTTTAGCACCTAGTTGTAGCTTTCTCACAGACTTCTAGAAGTTTGGAAAAAACATTGCAGCTCTGATGTTCATTGTTCTGAACGATGTTCCCTATTGTTCAACAGTTCTTTCTCACTGAAAGAGCTCCAGATGGATTTTATATAAAAGAGGCCAATTTCTATTAGTGTAATGAGTTGTCCTTCAATTGTAGAGGCAGAGAAAGACCTGTAGCCAAAAACTACTTTTCCAGTTATGGTGTTTAGGCATGGCATGACTAACGGTCTTTGCCACTCATTCTTACCATTACCATACCTGAGGTTTTCAGTGAACACCCCACGGATTAATTCTTCAACATAGGGAAATGGTCAAGTGCCTGAAACTGTAAATGCTTTAGCAGTGCAGTTGTTCCCAACCAAGCCTTGGAAATCATTGACTGAAGGAGGCTGTATCATCTAAGTTAGTTGTTTCAATGCATTACACCCAATGCATTACATCCATCATAAATGTACAAGAAAGCCTTTTTCCCACTGCTATTGATTTTCTCATGGTGACTATTTGTCTGCACTTTTGACAGGATGACAGTCGGCTGACATTGCTAAGCTCCAGTGTCCTGTTATAACCCCTGCTGTCTAAAACTGGCATATGAGTGGGTGGATTCCGATGAAAATCCACTTAAATAATTGATTTCTTATTGGATTTTTCCATATCTTTAATTATTGTACTATCTTATCAGTTTCAATATCTTGTCTCTTTCCACCAAACTTCAGTTCTATTTTTTTTCATATTCTTTCTTCATATGCTGCATTTTCTATATAAATAATCTTATTTCTCATTTCCTAGATTCTAAAGTGTTTCAGAGGCAGTAGACAATGACTTGAGGTAGATGTTGGAGCACTGAGCTTTCCTAGGTAGACAGACCTTCCATCTCTGTATTTTCTCAGACCAATTTGACCAGTCCAAATGAATCTACCCCTGAAGCACAGACATTTTCAGCTTGGTAGGGAGGAATTTTCAGCTTGGGCAGGGTTTCATTTCCCTTTTATGGGCTCTTCCAATTTCATTTTCCACTTGGACTGCTGCAGGTATCCTGAGTTCCTTTCAAATTACTCAGGGGTTTGATGAATAGCTGGACTTGCCAGGCCAGTGAGTGGACAGCTCATTAGCCAATCTGCGAGGTCCTGCTGTGACTATTCCGAATCAAAAAGCCAGATTTCTAATGTTGGATAGCAAATTAACAGCAAAATATATCCTCCCAAATTTTAACCATTGCCTTGTCAGAGTCTGAGTTCAAATTCAGGATATAGGATAGAGGTAAAAATTCTCTTTTATTTTCCTTTTTGTAATTAGAATCACAGGAGGATTTGGCTGGAAACAACAATAGAGTGTGTAAAGATGATATTCAGATGATTACATATATTCTGTGTTAGTTTTTATTTCAGTTGGTATAAGCAATTTTTATCCCCAGTTGCCATCAGATGTGTGGAGAGAGAGAGAGAGAGAGAAGGAGAAGAGAGAGAGAGAGAGAGAGAGAGAGAGAGAGAGAGAGAGAGAGAACAGAAAAAGAACTAGTGGCAAAGCTTTCTGGTTCTGATTAATTATTACTACTGTTATTATAGATATTATGCAAAATCAGAAAATATAGAGGGACATACAAGATAATAAAATCACCTGTGATCTTATCATGCAGAGTAAACTCACACTGGCATTATGTTGTAACTACTTCTGTTATCTGGGCTTTTCCCCCTGACATACATCTAATATAATACTTACAAGTATATAAGCCTTTGTGTGTTTTATCACATTTCCAAATTGGGCACACACACTGCAAGCTATTTTGCCCATGTCATGGTGTATATTAGAAAACATGATTTTCATAGTTGGATAGTAGCTCAAAAGGTTTTACTCAGCCTGGTTCTAATCACTCACCTCTTTTTCTTCTAGTTTACTTCATCTAGGCCTATCCTTTTTTTTTTTTTGACCCAACCTCACTTTTTACCTGCTTTTTTTGGGTATATTATCAACCTCATGCTGAGTTTTTCTTCCCTCTAAGCTGGAAGTTGTGGCCCTGTTGACTAGTTCTTCTATGCATCTTCTTCTGGGGCTAGGAGAATGTAGGTGCACAGGACTGTGTGGGAGGTTAGAAGCATGTGAGAGGGCTGGAAGACCCTTGGGCTCATAGGTCCTTTTCTGAATTTAAAATATTTATAGACCCTTATTTTTTATGGTATTAAGGATTGGACCCAGGGGTGCTCTGCTGGCCTGGAATTTGTGATCCTTCTGCTTCAGCCTTACAAATCCCAGGGATTACAGGCCAGTGCCACAACAACTGGCTAGACCCTCACAAAAATGTGAAACTTGTGGTTCATCTATTTCAAATAGTACCCTAAATATACTGTATCCACATAGTTGAAAGAGGAATCAGGCGAAGAACTCCTCTCCATTTTCTTGGTTTTAAAGTGGAGACCACCATTTGACCCAGCTATCCCACTCCTTGGTCTATACCCAAGGACTTAAAATATCATACTACAGGGACACAGCTACATCAATGTTTATAGCAGCACAATTCACAATAGCTAAACTGTGGAGTCAAACTAGATGCCCTTCAGCAGATGAATGGACAAAGAAAATGTTATACACACACACACACACACACACACACACACACACACACACATTGGAATACTATTCAGTATTAAAGAGAATAAAATCATGGAATGTGCAGGTAAATGGATAGAGTTGGAGAATACAATGCTAAGTGAATTTACCCAATCCCCAAAAGCAAATGCTGAATATTTTCTCTGATATAAGGATGCTGATTCATAATGGGGATGGGGGGAGTGTGCATGGGAGGAATGGAGGAACTTTAGATAGGGCAAAGGTAAGGGTGAGGGCATGGGGATAAGAAAGACAGTGGAATGAGATAGACATCATTACCCTAAGTGCATGTATGAAGACACAAATGGTGTGACTCTACTTTGTGTACACATAGAGACATAAAAAAATTGTGCTCTACATGTGTACTACGAATTGAAATGCATTCTGCTGTCATGTATACCAAATTAGAATAAATAAATAAATTTTTAAAAAAGAAAAAAAATGGAGACAGGAGTCAGAAGTAAAACTCTGAAAATGTACTTCCCTGTTAGATAACCTGATAGAGCAAGTTCCCATACACATGTGCAAGCATGTGCACACACACACTCACACACACACACACACAAGGTGGCACAGAGAGACAGAGAGAGAGAGAGAGAGAGAGAGAGAGAGAGAGAGAGAGAGAGAGAGAAGAGGAGAGACAAGGAGAGGAGAGGAGAAGAGAGGAGAGGAAAAGAGAGGAGAGGAAAAGAGAGGAGAGACCTTGTCTTCTAAAGGACATATTTCTATTTATTTGCCCTTTCTTCTTTTCTTTAATTATATTGCCAGAGTGCAGGTACCAGTGGCTATATGACTTTACCCCTGGTGGTCCAGCTGAGGTGTCAGATGCAGCTAATGAATATACATTTGCTTGATGTGAAGTGCAAGTGTGATTGAGGAAGCAACAATAATTCTTTCCCCTTTCTAGTCTATTACCTAGCAGAATGTAATAATATGCTGTAGGATAGAGGTAACTGTGTAATTGAAAGAGGAATATGCAAATGTGCCTAATTTTATCCAAGTCCTTAATGGACCTCTTAATATAATTTCAGACTTAATGGCATTTTAGTGCTTGAGTTAGACCAATGATTCCTAATAAGAATCACTACTTGCGGCAGGGATGGTGGTGGGGATGGCTATATCAGGTCACGTGGAGGAATGTTTGATGTGTTGCCTTAAGGAAATGATTTCTGAGATGACAAGTCATCACTGCCTAGTTAGTAGCTATTGCTGTTCTGTTCCCCATGTATATTATATAGAAAATGGTTGAGGATCACAGAAGTAGCATGTGTTTCATGACTTCATTATAATTACATGTTTGATTTTCTGACTTACGTAATTTGATTGTAAATGTGTAATAGCCTGGACCATCTTACGAATCATTAATAACCTTGTTAGTAATTTGTACCTCATTGCTAAACATATAGTAGGTGCTTTCAAGACCTTTGTTCAATCAATAAAGGATGAATGTTGATGACAGAGAGACATTGCAGATGGGGATTTTTCTGAGGTTTATGCTGGATTTTTTTTTTTTGAATTATCTTTCACGGGCACTTGCAGAAATGTATCATTGTCTCTTCCTCTTCCAAAGCCACCAGAAACACATGGTTTAAAAAATAAAAACTTGCCAGGCTCAGTCATGGACTTCTGGAGGTCAAGGAAGGAGGATCACAAGTTCAATGCCAGCCTCAACAACTTAGCAAGGCACATTTTCAAAAATAAAGGGCTGGGAATGTAGCTCAGTGGGTTTGATCCCCACTATAAAAAATATGTTTTATAAAAATAAGCATACACATTAAGAAAATGGATTAATACATAGACCAGCCAAATATAAATGAAAACTAGCTAAAATGAAGGAATAAAACTCATGAAAAAAAATCCTAAATTAAAAAAAAACAGTTCAGAAATAAAAATTAAAATAGAATAAATGCAAAAATGAATCAACATAGCAGTTAATAAATTAAAAGAAATACAGATTAAAAAAAGAAAAATTTAAGGATAAGAAAATGAAGATGTGAAAAAATTTTAGAAAAAAAGATCCAGCATAAGTATAATTGGTATTTATTAAATAAGCTCAGAGAACAGAACTAATCCTAAAAACTGTATTTCAAGAAAACTATCCTGAAGTTAAAAAAGATTTGAAAATACATAATGAAATATTTAAATTCCTACAATCAAGAAGAATAATGCCAAGACCTGTCCAATAAAATCTGATGAAAAAGAAAACCAGAATCATTTTCTCACTGAAACAAAATATTATGAAAGAGAGAAATAGAAAGTGGCATATTCAGAAGGAGGGAGAGGATGGGAGACCCAGCTACAGTTCTTGAGGAGTCAAACCACTTAAAAAACATAAAAAAGTCCTGTTCCAATTATGAATGAGCATGGAGGGACACCTCATACCCCAGACCAGGCCAGTCTTTAGCTAGGCCTCCAAGGGCTCCTTCTCAAATAATGGTTTACTTATAAGTGAAAGAAAATTAGATTTTTATCAGACTATTTGTTTTGATAATAGGTCTTGATGCCAGAAGAAACTGAATATATTTAAGAAATTCAGAGAAGGAAAATCTGAACCAAGGATGTTTATAGCTAGAAAAACTGACTTTCAGAAGGTCACAGACTATTTTTGACATACATTGACCCCCCAAATATTGTTTCCCTGACATTTTTCTGAGAAATATACTAGAGAATGAACTTCAGACAATGAAAATAACTGGAGAGGTATTGACATACGGATTAGTGAGGAGCATTAAACATACAGTTAATTTGTAGAACTGAGATTAGAGGAGGGTTGGAAGGAAGCAAGTACCTATAAAGTAGCAGTATATTTATAAACTTTAGATTAAGAATACTATGAAAATGGGGGTCCAAGTGGGGAAAGCATGTTCAAATGAATGTTTAAAAATGATTGTTATTGACCAGGTGTGGTGGCACATGCCTGTAATCCCAGCTGCTCAGGAGACTGAGGCAGGAAGATGGCAAGTTCAAAGCCAGCCTCAGCAGCAGTGAGATGCTAAGCAACAAAGTGAGACCCTGTCTCTAAATAAAATGCAAAAAGCAGCTGGGGATGTGGTTCACTGGTTGAGTGGCCTTGAGTTCAAATCCCTAGTAACAAAAAAAAAAAAAAGAAAAAGAAAGATTGCTATTAATTTAATTATATTAGCAGTGGTAGTATTGCTATTCTTAGACAGTAGGGCATATAATACAGGAAAAATAGTGAGATTATGTGATTGTCTAATTCTATTTTCCTAATATATTTTTAAGCATTAGCACTTTTCATGTGGAATAAAGAAGATATAGATGTAATATTGAAAGGGCTGAATAAAAATGTCTGTGTTCTTGAATTTAAATGGGAAGTAACAACAAGAACTCATGAAGTACTTCATATGATAAATGCATGTAGCATATCTGTTTCCAATGTCTATTCACCCAGGAGGCTTAGAAATGGTGAACACCTCAATAGCAGAGGGCACACCAAACATCCAGATGGTAGTGGCTTCGAAATAATGTTTATATTAAAAGAAACCAGGAGTTCTTGGAGCAATGGCTAATTCCAGGTTTGGGACAGTATATGTACAACACGAATCTGGAGCCTTTTGTTAAAACTTATAGTCAAGAAACTATCAAAAACTATTTGGGTTATGTTAAAAGAACTCAGGAACCAACTTTCATAATCTCTTCCTGAGACAATTAAACTTCAAATGAGTAACAATTGCAATGTAAACAAGTTTAAATGTATGAGGGCCTCAATTGTACAGTTGCCCTCTGTATCTGTGGGTTCAACATTCATGTACCCAACCAAACTTGGATTAAAAATATTTTAAAACTTGAGTTTGTATCAGACACATACAAACATTTTTTTCTTGTCACTATCCTCTAAACAATTCATTATCACAAATATTGACATTGTATTCATGATTATAATTAATTTATAGATGACAATGTATATGGGAAGATATGTGCAGGTTTTATGCAAATACTATGCCCTTTTATGTAAAGGACTTGAACATCCATGGATTTTGATATCTGAGTGGTTTCCTGGAATCAAACTCCCATAATACTAAAGGATGACTATATTTTAAAAACCAATAAAATTTGATGAAAAAGAAAACCAGAATCATTTGCTCATTTTAACAAAATTTTATGAAAGAGAGAAACAGAAATTTTATCTGTATTTCTTCAGAAAATTCTCAAGAATCAATTCATTATCTCTAAAATGGGTCACTACTGAAAAAGAATCAAACATCCATCTTTTATAATATCAACTGTAGCAATGGAAAACCGAAGAGTAGATGAGGGGACCTATCTGATTTATAAACATATTTTAATTAATAAGTAAAAAATAATTTTAAAAATTCAACTATTTTACAAACCCAGATGAATTACAAGATCTACGTGTTAGGCATCAACAACTGCTAACATGGAAAAAGAGATATCTAGACATTTTGTGGGTTTTGATGAAAGGCCATATGGATTAGAGCCTTTGCAAAGGGATGGACTTGAGCCTCTCAAGCTTCTAGATCCAGCTGCTGAGCTGTAGGAAACACAGAGGGCAGAACAGTGTGTTGAACTGTACCCTATCAGTAAGAACCCCTGGACTGGGAGAAAGTCTGCATATCAGGTCTTCCAGGTCCTTGAATAAATAAATTGTAACTCAACAAACATACAGATAAAAACAAAACCACCAAAAAGCAAAAACCAAAACAAAACAAATAAACAAAAACCTCTAAGAAACCTGTGGATTAAAAGAGACTTAAACATGTATCAGATTTAACAAAATATGTAAGGCTATGATGCCTAGGAATGTACACTTACATGATAAAACTATGAAAAAGTGATTATTGTTTTAAAAGTTGGGAGGGTTTAATTTTGGGAGGTGTTTGAGATATGAATTGGGGCACATGGGTCGGGTTTCTGGTAGGATGTAGTCTATATTTTGTAAGTCTATATTTTTAGGCGGTGGTTTCAACTATGCATGTTTTATTGGTTTTCTGTATGTGTTTTGTAATACAACTAGAAAGTTAAAAAAAAAGAGGAATAAAAGATTGGATGGGGTTTTGAAATATCTTTTCCAAGTAAATTCTGTGATTCTTTCTCTGTACATTGTGAGGTCCCAGATCTTATTATAGTCCAATTGATGTAAAAGAGGGCAAATCCACCCTTACATGAGAATAGGCCCAAAGTCCAGAGAATAGACAAGCTTTAAAACAGACATCATTTCCTTTTGTAGTCCAGAATTTCTTTTTGTTTTATTTGCCTCTGGGGAAAACAAAGTGACATATGCTTATTGTCACTAGTGAGAATTTCTAACACTTGGTGTCAGGGAACTGGGCAATAAATCTCAGTGGACTAAACCACTGCCCTAAGTGGCTTACTTACTTCTTAGCACTCCCTGAATAGCTGCTAACAATGCCTGTAAAAGCTGTACCTTCCAGAAGCTAGAGTTGATCTTTATTTAATCTATCTATCCATTGTGTGAACTTTGCCACCTGGGAATTGCAAGAAGAAAAATGAGTCACCAAGACTTGTACATTGTGCAAGGCAAATTCCCCCCAACCCCCCACAAGCAGTCCTGGAAATTAGATCTTTTATTCCTTAGTGATTCACTAAGTGTTTGCAATCATGGTTCACACATTTAGTCATTGTCAAGATGGATGTTTCTAAAGGAATTATTTTTTCATTTCATGGTGAGGCTCTTTTTATCTTCTAGACACTTCAATTACTGACAGAAACTGGACATGAGAGGCTTGAGTCGGGCAGTTTTATTCGTATATCAGTGCTCAGGGATGAGGATCCACATGGACTATGTTGTGTTCAGTGTCTGATGAGCCATAGCGGCCTCTTCCTGGATGCTGATGGAGAGTTCTGAAACTACATTTAAGGTCTCCCTTATCCATGAACATCTTAAAAAAATAAAGGCGATATCTAGTGATGATTATACTGGTCAACTCCTCCTTTTTCTTTGCAGAACTCATGTAAAATAAACTGTGTCAGAAACAATGAGAGAGTGACTCAAAAGGGCTGAAGGAAAATTATTTGCAGGTGGCCTTAGAGCATATTTCAGAGAGAACTTTGCAAAAATGCCATTTATCAAGCTGCAATGGTAATTGGATGGGTAGAGAATCATCTTGGGAGAGCAAAACACCTTCATAAAATTATTTGTCAGTGGTTGGGAAGAATGTTTTGATTTAGGAGTTAAGGGTATTACAAGATGAAATAAATACTATGAAATGAAACATAGAGGTCAGAGGTGAAATAGTGCACTTGTTCACAATGCGTTTGGATTTCTTATAACTTAGAGAAGTACAGAAATGAAGTTAGTGTTCAGGATAAGCTAATAACTTACAAACTAATAATAACAACAAGCTTTCAACCAACCAACCATCTACCACCATAAAAGTAGTTTGTCTTGCTTTCAGAACTGATATAGAAAATGAATTCTAACAACTTCGGTTTTTGGAGCCCCCTGGAGTTTTTGCATAGACCAGACTCAGTGCTGGCAGAACAGGCTGGCCAGGACCTGATGCCTCCTTTGGACTGCTGCATTTTGGCCTGGATCTAATGCACATGGAGTCTTGTTGCCTTTTGACAGAGGCTTCCTGTAAGACTGGCTCTGGAGGCCCTGAGCATCTGGCCAATGTAGCAGAATCTGTGGGCTGGGACTCTGCAGAAGCTTTGGCCCAACAGAGTGAAACTGCTGAACTTCAGCTTTTTCACCAGTTTGCTTCACTTTGAAGAGCAGCCTCAGCTTGAACAGCTGGGGCTAAATTGCAGGGAGAGTGTTTCCGTGAGCTTTGCTGGCTTTCCCAAATGAGAGTGTGGAATCTGGCCCCTGTCAGCAGTGCCCAAACTCAGCCATCCGATTGTGCCTCAGTGAAGTGAGGGTGCTTTCATTTCCCTTTCTAAAGTCCATTTCCCACACAATCAAATCTCTTCTAGGCAGGCCCACTTGCTTCTGTTTTTAGTAGGGAGATGTTTCGACCAGGGAAATATCTGGAAGCACTTACTGTTTATATGACTTTGGGGGGCTTTAGTTTCTCTCCTGGGCTTCTCGAGCCTATGCTGGCTGCTAATGGGACTTAATGAGAAAGCTAACCTACTCAAGCTCAGGATTTGAGTCTCAATATTTCAGACTTTTTCCTCTATTCTGCACTTACGTCATTTTAAATCAGAGATCATAAAGATCATTTCTCCCTGGGTGCTAAAGGCTGACATTGCTCATGGTCATTGGCTGCTTCCTGCTCAGTCTGCATTTGACCTCAGAATACTTAGTAATGTGGCCAATCCTTGAGTTAGGTTGTGAGTTGAACCCTGTTTCCTATCCTTGCTAGGAGTGACAGTGGAGGGCAGTATGCAAGAGAATAGTGGTCTGGCTCCAGTATTTAGTGAATGGTGTCTTGTAAAGAATGATGAGAGGTGTGTTCTTGTCTCCAGTTCTGCCACTCAGCAGTTAACTACAGCCACACCAGCCATTCAATACCCTTTAAAATTAGCTTATCTGATATAAACCAATCTAAATATCTGTTCTAAATATGTTGCAATTTGTTATCAGCATGCAGAAATAAACAAATGGATGTGAGTTTCTTTGCAAATTGTCTAGTATTGTATAAGCTGTTAGCAATGTAATAAACTGTACATTTCTGCTTCTCTTTTTCCTAGATGTGTAGGAATTATTAGATTCTAGATACTTTAAGAACCTAATATTCCCAGTATTAGTAGCACTGTCAAATGAACACTAAATTGAGAATCAGGTTTTGTTTTTGATGTATAATAATTGCTTATAACATCTTGGGTGTTTGGGCTCTACACCCATATTTTAAAATTAATTATAAAGATGAATTAGATGAGTGGTATTCAGCATTGTTTTTAATACTAGAAGCCATATTTCTATTAAAATATAATGTAATCTTATATAAAGTATATATATGTGTATATGTCATATTTACATATATATATGAAATTTTATACAAAGGATATATATGATTATATATCATATATGTGTGTGTCTATATATGTCTCTCTCTCTCTCTCTCTCTCTCTCTCTCTATATATATATATATATATATATATATATATATATATATATATATATATATAAATTGTGTTACATGATATGGGAGTTGGTATTCAGAAGGGTGCTTGTATTGCCTCTTCTGTAAGTGTCCCAGGGGCAACTCTCTGGTACTTAGGGGTCCCCTGGAAAACAATTTTAAAATTACTAGGCCAGATGTCCTCTTAAGTGGGCCAGAGATTCACTTAAGCTTTAACATTCTATGATTGTAATTGAGAGAAGAAGATTAATTTCTCATTATCTTGATCAACCTTTTTTTTTTAAATTTGGTGGAAACAATTGGAAATTTATGGTATGCCTATGCAAACCCAGCTAGCAACTAGAATAAAGATACTCATTCCTTTGTTATAAGAAGTAGACTGTAAAGGACATCAGAAATGTCTCTTATAGTCTTGTCTATGAAGCCATCTGTTTCATTAAGCCTTGAATCCTCCATATGCTCTCCCTGCAATGAATCAGGTCTGCAGAAATTTGTTTAGTGTCCTCTGTGTACCAGGCATGATGCTGGTACTAGGATTAGAAGGGTCACTAAGACACAGCCCTACGTCTAGGAGCTCACACAATCACAGTAGTTACCACTATGCTCAGCAAATCTCAACTGGGACTTTATATCTTGGGTTTTACCTATCAAGATTCTGTTGGATTTTCAAGGGTTGATATAAACCTAGTGCTAAAATTTAGATGTGGTGTCCCCCAAAAGCTCACCTGTGAGACAATGCAAGAAGGTTTAGAAGATAAAAGATTGGGTTAAAGCCTTAACCTAATCAGTGAACTAATTAATCCTTAATGGGATTAATTGAGTGGTAACTGGAGGCAGGTGGAGTATGGCTAGAGGAAGTGGTTCATTGGGTATATATTTTGTATCTGGAGAGTGGAGTTTCTCTTTGTGCTTTCTGATCATCATGTGAGCTGCTTCCCTCTGCCACATACTTTGCCATGATGATCAGCCTCACCTTCAGCCCTGAGGAATGGAGCCTACTCATAGATAAGACTATAAGAGACATTTTGTTGTCCATGGATTGAGACCTCTGAAACTGTGAGCCCCCAAATAAACTTTTTGTCCTCTACAACTGTGCTGGTTGCTCATCTGTGTTGAGTCTTAGTGGTGAAATAGCTGACTAAAACATCTAGTTTGATTTTTGTTTCCCAAATACTTGGTCTGCCTCATTTATTGCAAGGTGTTGAGGTCAATATTATCAAGCAGGATGATGGCAATGTTTGTGATTTAGGGCCCAGTGATGGTAGCTGTCAAGGAATGTTTTGGCTCCTGTGTAATTTCTATAAAGCATCTGAACATTTTCATTAAGCAAAATTTTAAAAAGTTAGATATTTTAAAAATGCATTTTAAATAAAAATTTTGCAAGCATATCAATGAATGAAATGAAGTTTTTTGAACTCTCCACAATATAACTATCACAAAAGTTGCTTTAAAGTTGCTTTATCATGTACTTGTTTGGGCCAATATAATAAAACTGAGCTTTATTTTTTTTTTAAAGAGAGAGAGAGAATTTTTTAATATTTATTTTTTAGTTTTCAGCAGACACAACATCTTTGTTTGTATGTGGTGCTGAGGATCGAACCCCGGCAGCATGCATGCCAGGCGAGCGCGCTACCGCTTGAGCCACATACCCAGCCCATAAAACTGAGCTTTCTTAAAAATGATAAAAATAATCTCCGATAAGCTCTCACATTTTAGAAGTAGGAATAGGAAAATCTGTATACAACATGGATGTATTTGACTGTATTTAAAATTTTTTTTCCTTCCATAAAAATGATGGTTTTCTTTTTTTCACCTAGGAAAAATATTGCATCATCCATTTTTGAACTTTTCACCTTTCAAATGAATCAAATTCCAGCAAGGATATTTTTGCCTTTATTTTTCTAAACTATATTTAGATGAGACTCTAAGCAATTTGAAAAATATGTAAGCTTCTGGTCACAGGAAAAATGACAGGTGAGGTAACTGTGAGTGTGACGTATACTTTCTGGGACACCAACCCCCAAACCAAATGAAAACCTGTCCACTCCTCCTCCAGTGTCCCATTCATGAATACTGTAGCAGTTCCTGGGTTAGGTTAGGAACTTACAGTTTCTTCTTACCTCTCCCAGGTCCACAGGAGGATGGAATGAACTTGCCTGGTCTTCCCCAGGCTCCATGGAGTCCCATTCTTTTAAGGAGGTGGACGGAGGTAGAGGCGGATAGGCTAGTTGGGTAGTATTTTAATTAAGAAGGGAAGCAGGCTCAAAAGACTTAATTTCCCATTTGGAGAAGTGTGTTTGTCTCTCTGTGTGTATGTTTTAGCTGTAGTATTTAAAGACTCATTTTTAAAACTTCAGGTGAATACGTTTCAAGGGACACATAAAAAAGTACAAGAGGCAATAATTTCAAACTATTTTCCTGATGAGAACACTTTGGATTCAGGTATTGATTAGGATCCTCTGTGAAAATGAAGAGGAAGCCGGGGTTGATAAGCTCAAATCACTGTCATAAAAATAAAAACAGTAGCTGCCAGAATCATTTGTGGGTTAAACATCATAGTTGTTCATCTAGTACTGATCTTGGTTATTAAGCTTGATTTCAACATACCTGGTTTCTCCTTTCCAGCTTGACATTTTATAACAAATTTCCTAAAAAAAAAAATCGCTCTTTAGATTTTTAAATATAAATATTATGGAATTTGAGGTGTCCCCCAAATACTACTACTTTCCCCACTTGTGTTTGAACCAGTTGAGAGCGATGAGGAAGATGAGCCCCCAGATATCTTTATTTCTGATAACATTGATTTTGGAGACTGTAACTTTTGTCTACTTGCCAGTGGATTCCCTCATTCTGAAGGCAGAAGTAGCCAGAATTCCAGTCAGTCCCATGGAACAAAGTGGTAGTCTGCAGGATCAGAGCAGAATATCTGCATCTTTAAGAAAGTGAAGGAGGGGAGGAAGGGTCTAGGTTCTGACTGCCAGTGTTGCTCGTGGAACCTCAGTGGGCTCTTCCTGCAAGATCAGAGAAAGGCCAACTTTTGTGCTGTTTGGATTGCCTCACTTAATCATCTGGAAGGGACAGAGCATTTCTTCTTTTAAGCAGACTGCATTCTCCCACTGATTAGGTGTGGGAGACAAGTCATTGAACTTCTGAGTCTTTGTTTCCTCATTTGTAAGTAGGCATAGGACAGACTGCCTCATTGATATAATACTATGTAAATAACACGGTACACAGGATCTAGCCCCTGCTTGCCTCTCCAAACTCCACCTGCCTATCCTACTCTTACTTTCAACTTTCTGGCTTTATCACCTTTCTTTAGGTTACTGACATACATCAGGCTCTTTCTGACCCCAGGATTTTGGTTGTAGTTTTCTCTACCTGGATAGGTCATTTCATTATCCTTGATCTGGTTAGTTCTTACCCTTTCTTCAGTTCCCAGGTGAAATGACTTCCTTAGTGAAGGCTTTTGGAACCTCTCATTCATTTAAATTACAAGCCCTTCATTATTTCCAGGTCATGGCCCTTAAGATTAAGAACTCATATTGATCTAAGTTATTGCTTGTTTTAATGTTTGTTTTCCATGACCAGATATTAGGGCACATGAGAATAAGAATGTATGTCTGTTTACCACTGCATACTGAGAGCCTTGTAGAGTACCTGATGTAATAATGGCTCAATAATTATTTAATCTGCCTAGCACCTAGCTTGTATTTGTTTTTTTCTCTTTCTCTTCAATAACTCATTAGTTTACTGGCTTCTATGGTGGCAGATCCATCAAAACATACCTTTGTTCTTGTCTTTCTATTTTATTACTCTACTTCTGTAAGTAGAATCCTTCTTATGAATGGCATCTGATCTCTTTAATCACTGTGGAAGACTTTTAGGTATCTTGAAATATAAATATTTTAACTTTCCTCACTAGCTTGCCCTGAAACAGGTGACCCTCCTCCCAACAGATAGTCTTACAGAATAAAATTATAGAATCCAGTTAACAAGGGAAACTTCCCTATTTGTAATGAGACTGTACGGCACCTAGACAGCATGGGACAGTGGAAAGGATATCAGAAAATGTTTCTGATTTTCTCTTCTGTTACCTAGTCACATGATTAAGTTATTTAAGTTTTCCCCAATCTTTATTTCCTCATTTATAGAATTTTAATGATCTCGTGAAATAACATGTTAAAAAATAAACTATACAGGAGGATACAATGTTCAGAGGGCTCATCATTTAGGGTGTTACCACTAGATTACCTTGGGTTCTGTGACTGGGTTTAGAACAATCCTTTCTTCTTTATTTTATTGACCACAGTTCATCTTGTTTATTGGTAATAATATTAATTGATAGGACTCATAATGATACTACATGGAAACTATCAGCTGATAGTGGGAACTTCTATTCTTTTTTATCCACAATTTTATACTATATAACCTTCTAACTATTTTATGCACTATTTATCTATGTACTGCTAAACTGTGATATATCAGTTTATAAACCATATGTTAATTGTGATATTAAACTTCAAAAATAAAAAGTAATGATTTCTCCCTTTTTTTAAAGGGAGAGAGAGAGAGAGAGAGACAGAGAGAGAGAGAGAGAGAGAGAGAGAGAGATGGAGAGAGAGAGAATTTTTTAATATTTATTTTTTAGTTTTTGATGGACACAACATCTTTATTTGTATGTGGTGCTGAGGATCGAACCCAGCGCCGCGCGCATGCCAGGCATTTGCGCTACGGCTTGAGCCACATTCCCCAGCCCTGATTTCTCCCTTTTAATGTTATAAACATTTAATGACTACTTAACCTGAGAGATTAAACTGATGAAGTGGATTTCCCCAAAGACATAAAGCTATTATTCTTATAAAATGAGTGAAACCAAGGCCCCAGATCACTTAATTTTGTATTGTTTTTCCCAACTGTGGCCACTTATGGTGCTACCAGAAGCTGTACAGAATGTTCATTTTGTGCCTTTTATTCTAATTTGTATCACTATTATTATTGTTTGGTCTTCTGAAGACTAATGGAGGATTTACCTCTTTTGTATTTCCTTTCACATAGGCATCTCTGGTGTAGACCAATCACTTACTAGCTGTGGAATCTGGAATAAGTCCAGATTGAGTTTTCTTATCTGTAAAGTGGGCATGATAGTAGGACTCATTTCAAAAGTTATGAGGGTTATGAGGTGATCTATGTATCGTACTTTGTACAGTTCCTGACAGATAGTAAGAACTCAATAAATAATAGCTATTGCTATTAATTTTTTTTTAAAGAGAGAGTGAGAGAGGGGGGAGAGAGAGAGAGTGAGAGAGAGAATTTTTAATATTTATTTTTTAGTTCTCGGCGGACACAACATCTTTGTTGGTATGTGGTGCTGAGGATCGAACCCGGGCCGCACGCATGCCAGGCAAGCGCGCTACCGCTTGAGCCACATCCCCAGCCCTATTGCTATTAGTTTTAAGATGATGAGTTATGCAATTGTCCTACAACTTATTGTAGCCTACTGAACCTCATTTACTGTTTTAAATTCTGTAGCAAATCTTTCTCAGATTGGTTCTGACTGGAGAGTCTTTAGATTCAAATCTTTTAGAGGCATTTTACTTGGTCCCTTGCATTTGGAATCACAATGTAAAAAGTTCTGAAAGATAACATGTGGCTTCAGAATTCCTTCCTAATAGGGTTTCACGTGATTAGAAGCTTCATTTGAGAGGTGAGGGTAAAACCTCAGCACCATTTGTCTCCCCATATGATGGGGTGGATTTTATCTGTCTGCTTGTAGGATGTTCTCTCCTTCCTTCAGTACTTCATATAGGACCCTTTGAAAAGTAGATGGGTGGTCTTCTCATATAGAAGAAGATCCTTCTTCATTCCAGCATGCCTGAGTTTTAATTATATCACTGAGTCATCTGTTCCAGATACAAAAATTTCCGGTGGCAAAATATAGAGCTTCAAATCACCAACCACAATAAAGAAGGAAGAGAAAGAAACTAAAATTTATTGTGTTTGAAGTTCTAGGTATTGTTCTTGGATAGCTTAGAGTCTCACATTTATTGCCTCTAACACCCCTGGAGGTTTTATTTGGGCTAATGGTTGAGTGGGTGGGCTGTTACTATATTTGAATGGTTGATTCATTCATTCATGTTCTCTTAGCTAATATTTGTCCCTCTCAAAACCATTGTCCATCAATATCAGAAATCCTTGATTTAGGAAGAAAATCTCAAGATTTCTGCTGTAGTCTTCCAGTTGACAAAGCCACTTAGATTTGTGGCTTATGAGTGTAATGAAAGGCTTGGTAAAAGGATTTTCCTCAACATACCCTCAATTTCCTCAGCTGCATACTCAGTTTTAACCAATAGACTCATGTCTGTTCTATGTTCAGAGACAAGTTGGATGGTAGAGTCAGAAGGATTTCTTTGCATATCAGTAGCTTTCCTGGGTCATATTTTGATCTGATATCTTGGTTCTGGGTAATTAGCTCCTTGATTTAATTAAAAACCCAAACCAATCTTGTTCTCTCCAACCTATATCTTGGTTCCTCCTGCACTCAAATTCTGTTGTTTTCTCGTGGAAAAAAACAGAGACTGTGGTGTTCCTGAGTCCCAGATTAGATATGGGTCCCCTGAGTATTCTACCAATTTTTATAAAATCTCTCTCAAGGCATGTACTCCATTTGTACATTCAAATTCCACATTTTTTTTCAAATGATTTTTCTGTTGGCAAAAAAAAAGTTTTCATGAATATTACTTAGTGGAACATTAACCAAATCACTTGGGCACTATTTTAGATTAAGACTAAGGAATGCTTTTTAGAAACACAGAAGAAATTAAAAGGATGCATGAATGGTAATCTAATTAGTACAGAAATTGTTGAACTAACTTTTCAATTCACGTATTTTCCATTGTTTTAGCAGGAAAAGGGGTAACTTTTCATAGTTTCAGATACATAGGCGCTTTTATAAATGAGTTTAAGTCACTGATTATGGTTGTGTATCCAAACTGTCTACTTAGTACTTCATAGAAAGGACCCTGTGAATGAGTGAGGTGATTCCAAAGTGAGGGCTCATTTTAATTGGTATTACACTTAAAACTGGGGATGGATTTGCTTCCTGTGAAGCAGATTAGTTTCAACATTTGTGGGAATATTTTGACTACCACTGTTTCTTAGTAGAAAATCTGTGCTATAAAATGTGAGAATCACTGTTTTTTTTTTAATGTAACATGTCAATAGTTTTAAAATGGCAATAAATATTTAAGGGAGGAAGGAGGCAGAGTGTTTAACTTATTCTAAAGCTTGACATCCCAAGCTATATAATTTAATCACAACAGCCCCACCCTCCAGTTCTTTAATATTTTACCAAATACATTTCATGAATAAATATTAGCTAAGTACTTCTGGAGTTTGTGATAAAATATTAACAAGGTTATTTTTACAAAATGCACAGGAACATTTCACAGGATTGTGTCTATGAATGTAAATAGGTCTGGAGACATTTTGATAGAAGTTTGTAGTTTCTTTTAGTGACACCTGCTTTGGTTATTATTTGCTACTAAAATATTTTTGCTAATGTTCACCATTTGCCCTCTTCCTCATCGGCGTAGTTAGCTGCTTATTACGTCTGAAAGTGTGATTTTACCAGGGCTATGAATAATAAAAAAATTGTAATTTATCATAGTAAGTTTGAGTGAGAATCCACTTGCCTTGGACATTTTCAGCTAGGCATAATTTATCCCCATCCTTGGCTGTGAAACAGCATGGATCTTCTTAACTGAGTCCCTGACAGATGGTTTCAGTATTTTCAGGACTCCATTTCCAATCATTTTGCCCATATTGCAAAATTGGCCTTGAAAAAGGGTAAAGAGTTGTTATGCTGCATTAACATCCCTTCAGAACTGATCGCTGTGAAGGGCATGAAGAAATGAAGGAAATCAAGAGTAATGCTTGAAAAATATGCTTCTGAAACTTAGAAATGTTAGCGATGTATAGATGATCCTAGATTATATCACAAGCTGCATTTGATTTTGATTGTAAATCCCAAAGACACATTAAATGCAACAATAAAAGCACAAGTGTTCAGTTATCACGGTTCATAAGCCATTCTGATGGTAAGCATAACGTGGAAAGTTAGAAAGGGCTACAGTTTAGGCAGACTTCCTGTTGCCTTAAATCCTGCTGATAGTTACCACCACAGACTCCGAGATGAACAGGGATTCTCATGGTACTTTTCAAGTACTGCTACCAGCACATAATGAAAGCCCTGAAATATCTACATTCATTTTCCAAGAAACATGAATTGATCACATTCAGCTTGCCAAATTTTCATTTTCTTTTGCAGCTTCAGCTGACTGACTTCTTCATCTAAAGTGCTGTTCTTTTCTTTTTGTCGCCTTTTAGTTTATGATCAAAATCAATGAGGACTGAAGCTTTCCACAGCCATCTATAAAATGCAATTACTGTATACAACGCACAGTAAAACTCCTGTGGTGTATATGTTGAGACATAATTTATGCCACTTACCTCCAGAGAGGTATCGATCTTTTTCCGTGAATGTTTTACAAAAGGGTCTCTTGAGTGCAAGTGCAAGGAAATATGTGGCTATTGGGGCTGATCTATAATTTGATTAATAATGACCAATCTCTTGAACTTGGCTTTTCACTGCATTTTTATTGTGATTTGACCTTAGACTTTTTAGATTTTCTTTCTTTTGCTGTTTTTTTTTCCCAGAAGCATAGTTATTCTTATATTTTGACATGCTAGTCTTGTTCCTTATCTACCCATGATGAAACTCTCATCAAGTTTGGCAGCTCTATAGAAAGAGGAATACTACATTTGGAATTAGGAGATCTTAGATTGGCTTCTGACTTAGCTACATAGCCACTAAGCTGTGTGACCTTCGGTTATCTGCTTATGTTCCCAAGTCTCAGTTTTAATTTTGGTAAAATGGGACAAATTATCCACATCAGCGAACATTGTTTTCTGAGGATTAGATGAGATACTTACTTTATTTATTCAAAAAACATTTATGAACCAGGCATTTTGACAAGCTTTGGGGATATTCTGGGGAATAGGACAGACATGATTCCTGCCTTCATGGAGCTCACACAATCACCTGGTATGTAGATACATTCATGTGTCTTGATAGGTTATACATATGGAGGGTGGTATCATCCTCCTTATTGTTTTGTGGTTGCTGTTGTCATGCCTGAGAGTGGAGAGCAAAATAATGCTGATGCTGTTCCTGACAGTCCCATTGGTGGAGAAGCATTTAGAGTTAATGACATGGAAATTGTTCTGAAACTGCACAATGAGCCTTCTTAATGCTCTAAAGCTTAGCATTTACTAGTTTATCCCCTTAAGTTTGGCTGGAAACTCTATTTATTGATTATTTCCCTTGTAGCCAGAGTGTTCTAAGTGAAAGAGACAGAAAGAAAAAGGAGGAAAGGCCTTTTCTTTTTACTCTTCTAAAGTGTAATCTATCAGAGTCAATGAGCAGGGGAAGTTCATTTTCTAAGAATGAACTTTCCTGCTGCATCCGTGGTCCCTCAGGATCTTATCTTGGGCCACCATGAAAGTTAATCTACCATCCTCTTAAGTGTCTTTGTGAGGCAGGGCAGATTATGATTAAGGGTTGTGGCCCCTTGAACTTAGAAATTTTGGTCATCATCAGGATTTTACTCTGGGTTTCTCTGCAGCTCCTATGTGGGGATGATGGTTAGCTCACTCAGAGGAATATATCCTTCTAAGACCCTGTGTAACCAATGGAAATAAGTATCTTTTAAGTTTTTGTGATTCTTAACCCTCCAGCTCTGGATAATTCAATATTGCTGGGTCAGGGTAGGGGTAATACTCAGTACTTTCTTGGTATGGAAAATGATAGCTGATAAATACTGATATATCAGAGCCTTGTGCTCAGCTCACAGTTATTCATGGAACCTTACATTCTCCTGCAATATTTGTCTGTACCATGGGAAGAAAGAACATTTTGTCCTAACACAAAGAGAAAACAGCTCAGACTAATTTACCTTGAGTAGAAACTTGAAGAGTCGTATAAACTTCATCATTATATGACTACGACATATTTTCTTCCCTTGACCTGGAGTAAGTGTCCATTTTTGGGATTAGAAGAAAATCAATTGCCTATTTCAGCTCACTGAGGTCAGCAACATAATAAAATGCGCATATATATGCAATCAGAAAGATTACATGGTCAAAGAAATGTTCCAGTGGAATCAAGGTCTACTTTTTGGCTTAGTAACAGAAGTCTGGAAGAAACCACTTCTGGTCAGATGAGATAATTGTGTGCACATGAAAAATGATCTCTCTGTCTCTGTCTCTGTCTCCCTCAACTTGAGGGAGTTTTCTTAAAGTTTGAGGTGCCAGGAGTAAAGATGGCATACACTGTTGGGTAAGATCCACATAGAATTGGACATGATAGTTAGTCTAGTTTTGTTTGCTCATAAAGGAGGGAGACTCCAAAAGAAAAATAACAGAAAGCTTCAGGAGCAGTCAGTCTAATTTTGAAATCATTCTTTGTATACGAAGTGTCATTTGTATGTATCTCCTATGTTTTTCTACTGTCTCAGAATATCAGAAACTCTTATTGAGTATCAGGACATCAGCAGATGCACAAGGAGATACTTATTGTCACACTTTGTTTTCTAATATCTGTTTTGAATTTTCATAGGAAAATAATGATTTTTAGATAGAGAAGCATAATTTCTTTAGGTAGATATTTATTTCTTCAAAGAAAAGAGGGGACAAGTTTTGTTGAATATATAGACTGATAAACACTGGGATAAGCATTTTATATGTATATTTCAACTTCCCTCTCCTCCAATCAACCAGTGAGGCAGGTGTCATTCATTCCTATTTTACTACCATGGGGGTTAGGACTTAAACATATTTGTTCTGCAGAGTTGACATCTGTGAGCCTCAGTTTCTTATTGTAAAATGAGACTAGTAATAACTTCTTCATAGATATTTATGTTTGTTATGTATGTGGAGTGAATATCAGTCACATAGTAAAGATTTCAGAAAACTCTTTTTCTAGTTAAAGATTTTACTATTATTAGTAGTGTCTCTGCCCCAAGTACTTTGATACTTTAGGCACATAAATAAATGGATAGATAAAAGTAAAAAAATACATAGAAGCACAGTCAATTATCTGCAAGTTTTATCCTTGTGTATAACATGTATATCCTTTATACATGTTCTAGGCATGTATAATGTTATGGATGAGGCCACTTCTAAGGTACAACTAATTCAGTGGTTTAGTTTCCATGGGCACTGAGTAATATTTGGTGGTGATGAGAACATGGTCATTGGAGTCAGACCTGCATTCAAATACCGTGGCTACTCCTACCAAGTGCTATTTCTTTGGTTAAAGTTATATCTTGTTTTGTGATGATCAGAAAATGGGGATGATAGAGATTTTTGTGAAGTTTAACAAGGGATGTTAATATAGAAGTTTCAGGAAAACATGCATTGTGGGAACTGGCAAGTGTGGAGTTTTGGGGGGCAATTAGGCAGGCTAGAAATTTCTGGAAGAAGTGATGTTATAGTGTGAAGGAGTCTGGAGGCAGAATACCTTTCTCCTTAGAAAATTTCATTGAGCAGATGCACAAGGTTTCAACTGATAGCATAAGGAAAATCCACATTATGGAGGATGGCCTGCTTTGCTCGAAGTCTACTGATGTAAATATTAACCACATCTGGAAAATATTCCCACAGCAAGATTGATATTGGTGTTTGACCAAATGGGATACCATAGCCTAACCAAGTTGACATGTAAAATTAACATGCACCAGGATACAATGGATGAGAAATTCTAAAGCTGGTTTTCTATAGATTGAAATCACAGGAGATGGTCAAGGGTTAATTTCATACTTGTTTGACCTTTTCTTGTACTTTGAAAATATGAGAGAGTCTATGGAGAAAGAAGAGGAATTAAGATTTGTGAAGAGATGTAGCTGAAAAGAGGTATGCTATTTTGTGAGTCTGTACCCTCTTTCCCTCTAGGAAGTAGAATGGTGTTACCACCATTTCCTCCAGATTTTTTCCCCATATTTTTTCTTGGTGTATTACAGTTGTACATAATGGTGGAATTTGTTTTAACATATTCATACATTTACGTAGTATAACAATATAATTTTTTCAATATCATTCCCCAGCATTTGTGCAAGAGATTTCCATAAGACCACTTGGAGAAATTTATTTATTCTCTGTAGTTGGGAGAGGACCTAGAGGACTGGGGTTTACACTTGCATGTACATGGTGAAGTGGGCTTGAGGCAGCCGCTCTGAGGCACTTGACATGGTATTGGTCTGTATTTCTGGAATTTGCTGGTATAAGGTTTGTGATTGAACCACAGGAGCAGCTCATGTGGTTGTAGATCTTTCCAATAGGGCTTCCTGAATGGATAGAGTGATCCTGTGGAAAGATCTTAGAGGGTGAGTACTGGATTTTTAGGAGTGGAGGAAGGAATCTGTGACAGCTAGTTGCAGCAGAGTTGTATTACATGAACTGCAACAACAATATTCTCCAAATAACACAAAATACCTATTGGAGACTCAACTTCAAAATCTGCCGGACCTAGAGAGTGCAAAGGTTGTTACCACAGCACTGTTTCAGGGAGGGCCTTTCTTCCCCCATCACGTCTCTTTTCTCCACCCCCACAAAATCCCCTTGCCAGTTTTCATTCAATGTAAAATAAGAAATCCAGAAGTTAGCCATGCCCCTCTTTCCTACTGCATTGCCTTCCAGCCTGAAGAAGAAAGTAGTTTTAATACTAAGTCAATTTAGAGTTTTGGAAATATCATATACTGAACATTCTAATTTCTGATTAAGGTGGTGTTCATAATTTAGAGCAATAGTCAATGCAATTGAAGAGCCTTGGGATCTACTCAAGTTTTTCTTTGGGTCAGTAGGAACAAAAGAAAATTGTGTCTCAAGTGCTTAAAAAGGGTTCTCAAACCGTGATTCTCAGATAGTAGCATTGCCTGGGAAAGTGTTGAAATGCAACCCCTTGAGCCCTACCAGAAATGGTGACTGAGGAACTGGATGGTGGGTCTTGAGGTGATGGCGGTACATGCTAAACTCTGCAAACCCTTATCCTAGAACAATCTCTTGACAACAGAACAAGAGAAAGAGTAGATCCCTCTTGTCATGTCCAGATACATCTATTTAATAAGTGATGATGCTTCAAGTAATAAATAAAAAGGAGACAGGTAAAGGACAAAATATTTAACCTCTTTATGGCAATAATGTTACAACTGATATTTCCTCAACAGTCATCACTGCTGTGCTTATTTTATGAGAGAGTACTGAGCTAATATATATGTAAAAATGCTTTTTAATCCACTAAGCACCGTACACACATAAATTATAATTATTACAAGTACCTTATTTACATGGACATCAACTTCATTTTGAAAGGATATCCCTGGGGTTTGCTGATCAGTTTACTTTCATTATCACACCTGTCAACCAGTTTCCACCACTAACCAATTAGGTAGCAAGCAGAAGAGCCAAATCAGAGGGGAAAATTGGTCAAATCATGGCTGAATGCTTTAATTTCAGTGAGAAAAACTAGAGTTGATGGATTTTGCCTGGGCTGAAATTGGATATTTATAGTAGCTTAATGACCACTGGTTTACCATACCTCTGTTTTTCCCCCTTCTATTTTCAAAAATGCTTCTGCCCATTCTGTAGACTGCAGCTTTGGGCAAGGTTAATAAAATTTGCAAACCAAAAGGAATTTAAAGTTGTGATTGACTTGTTTTGAAATTTTCGTTTGTAGAAAGTCCTTTTCATATTGAAAATAGACTCTTATTTTGCTTGTTCTTATTGGAACATTTCTTTTGCAGTTCTATTGGGGAATTATAGCCCAATGGGTTTATGTTTTTATAGATACTGACAATTGTGTATTACAAACCAGTGTCAGCGTGCTAGCAGTCAATGAGCACACTATTTGAAGAAGCTATGATGTGCAAGGTCCTAGGGGAAATATCTAATGAGTCCTTGCTCCAACTAGTTCTCTGAGCACAGAGGGATAAAATTTAGACTTAAGAAAGGGAAATATGATATTAGTTCAAAGAATGATGAAATGGTATGAAGAAATGGTGCCTAAGTTAGATCTGGGCAGACAATGTTTGTGCATCAGTGACTCCATTGAGAATTTGGGATTTTAGCTATAGTTTATATTTTAGATGGTATATATTTTATTTAACGTGAGCATAATGCAATCATTTGGCATTTCCAGGAGCTTGGACTTAAGAATATTTAGCATGCAGTAAACAGATTACACCAAATATAAACCTCACATGAGGGAAGATGAGATGAAGAACTTTAGGTACCTAGGTGATTACTGGTTGTGTTAGGAAGTATCTTTGAGCCATGCCAAAGGATGATTCTTCTTTGGTTTTTGCACCAAGCAGGAAGAGACTATGCCTAAGGAAGGGACTTTAAAACCCATCCTATCACCACCACAAAAGTGATAAAGTTCTTAAGCATAAGAATTCTTCTAGCTGAGATAGGTCAGACAGAATGCACAGATGACCCACAGTCTTATACAGCCACTCACTGGTTCACAATCTGTTCTCCAAGATTATATTTTCATCAAGTTTCCAGGGAAAGACCAAGACTCAGTTAACAAAGGCCTTGAATGCAAACAGCAGTGATTCCAGCTGAGCTGAGCCAGCTTACCAAAGGTCAATCCACATTTGAATACTAACAAAAATGAGACTTGGATTTGGTTTAAGTTACTTGCAGTTTAGTTAACTAATGAGCTACTAAGACTAGTCTTGAAAAAACAAGGGTGCAAGTGTGGATACATAAGGAGGTGCTCCCAAGTTCTGTAACTGATACTGATTCCAGTTGGAAATCCACCAAGTCAGAACCACAGAATTTGGGCTCAGGGCAGTGAGGCCCAACCAGCCCTCAGTCTATTTTGGGGGCAGTTACTTATGCCATGTCACACACTTTTGTGCACTTGGCCTAACCATAGCTTTTTCATGCCACCATGCTTCGTGAGAGAGAGAGGGTCTAGACCAGCACAGACTTCCTATGTATCCACATTGGTTAAAGGTGATCACTACTTTCCTCCTGAGGAAGAACCACAGGTAGAAAAATCTCTCCATATTCTTTATAGTTTGTTTTATATGAATTCAATGAACTATAAAGTAAATAATGTTTTTATAATACGGTGTGGGTTCCAATTGGATATTTATAGTAGCTTAATGACCACTGGTTTATTAATCCCTCTATTTTTTTCCCTTGTATTTTCAAAAATACTTCTGCCCATTCTGTAGACTGCAGCCTTGGGCAAGGTTAATAAAATTTGCAAACCAAAAGGAATTTAAAGTTGTGATTGACTTGTTTTGAAATTTTCATTTGTAGAAAGTCCTTTTCATATTGAAAATAGAGTTTAATTCTTAATGAATTAAATTCATATAATAAGAATTCTAATTATTATTTTTTTTAGAGAGAGAGAGAATTTTTAATATTTGTTTTTCAGTTTTTGGCAGACACAACATCTTTGTTTGTATGTGGTACTGGGGATCGAACCTGGGCCGCAAGCATGCTACCTACTGCTTGAGCCACATCCCCAGCCCAGAATTCTAATTCTTAATGAATCTTTTGTCAATTTCATGTATTTGCAAGTTGAAATACTGTGTTCAGGTATAGACTTGCACTGGCAGAAGTTTCCTGACCATCAAGATTCTGGAACCCAAAGACTTTGAGCAGAACAAGGCAAAGCTTTTTGGTGTCTGGTATGGACTTACGCAGTGGTCACCTTTTCATGCTAAGTCTCAAAAGTTTCCCTTCAATGGCATCAATTCCCTTCTGTCTAATGGCCCCTGATGGTAACAAAAATGCTACCCATCAGATACTGGATCCAGATTAGGTATTCAGATTTCTTTGTGTATGGTTTCTCTGTCAAATGCATGACTCATTGATTGGTGGAAACAATTACTGATAGGGAATTTTTAAAGTTTGGTCAGCTGGGAAGAGGCAGGATAGCATGAGGATTAAGAGCACAGACTTTAGGCTCAAGCTGCTTGATTCTGAATCTGAGTTTCTTTTCCCAGCTATGTGACACCCAGCAGGTGGCTAACCTCTCTGTGATTCAGAAATGGTATCTGTCTTCTTTATCTGTTGTGAACATAAAATGAGTTGCTGTGGTTTGAACACTTATAACAGTGCCTGACATGTGTTTGCTATTATAATTTCCAAACACAAGCCTCCTATTTTGTGAATGCAGTGTTATTTAGACTGCTTTACTATCCTTTATTTTCTTAACCTTGCTTTTCATAAAAATCATATAATTTTAATTAAGACATTCTCTAGTTGACCTTCTTCATTTTTTAGACATATGACCAAAGATTAATTAAGCAAATAGGGGTCTTTTATCTTGTAGTTACAGCCAGAATTCAAATGCAAGTCTTTATACTTTTAGATTTGCCTCTAATAAAACAATATTTGAAGGTAAACAGCAAGCAAATCTTGAAAGGTCTGCTCTGTGATTGTGGAAGGTGTCTTATTAAATTATTTTATGGCACTTGTTTATGAGTTGGGATCTTCAGCATATGTTTTTGGTTTTTGCTTTTCAAGCTTTGAAAAATCTGTCAGCTGTCACAGATATGTTTTCTGTCATCTGGTTCTTTCAAGCACTAAGGATTTGTCATTTCTAAATTTCATAATATTATGCAGCTATCAGTTCTCACCATTGAAATGAAGTTAGGCTTTTCATGTGCACAGTGCAAAAATGAGAACACTGCGATTTGTTACTGAGTAATGAAACGACAAATAGTAAGTCCCTGGAAGTTTTTAGGAGTTGTGCCATTGCAAGACATGACCATAAAACATTGAGCCTGAGTGCTCATTGTGACAGTCACACCTGTCCATGTATCCTAGGTACCAAGACCTTTAAAAATGTAGATTTGGGGGTTCATTTAAGACTTGGGAATTCTGATATCTAGTGAACAGGTGATAGTTTAAAAATTCCCTGGTGATTCTGATGAACCACTTTCCCACATGACACAGTAAAGCAATCTCAAAACTCCAGAGTCATATTTCAAATGCTAGAATCAAAGCACTTGGGCACTGGAAGAAATTTAGTATAAGAAGTCCAATATCACATTTTATAGGTGAATAAATTAGAATTGGACATGGTTCAGCAATTTTAGGATCATAGAAGTTTAGGAGGAGGAAGAAAGCTCATAGATTTCTGATATGTCATTGATATTTTATAGATGAAGAAATGGAGAACCAGGGAGTCTTCATAACTGGACCCCAGTTACAGTCAGTGCAGCAAGCAGAGAGCAATTTTTCACAGCTCCTCATGACAGAGAATTGTAACAGGTACCTCCTAGAGGTCCTTCCCAAGAGTCATACCTATTGAGCTACCCTCAAGAGTGAAGAGTGGAGGGAATAAACACTTGGTTGTAAGCTGGGAGATCTAAGATCTATTTTCACATCCATCAGTAATTAGCATGGTGGGTTGTGTATAAGTTTCTTTCCTCTTCTAACTTTAGCTTCTCTATCTCAGAAAGCACAGGGATGATATGATATCTTCTTTAAGCACTTTACAAATCATCATGAGTATAAAATTAAAATAAAAACTGTATAGGAAAATGTTTTGAAAAGCATAAGGTATTATACACTTTAATATTATTATAGGGAAATCATTTAGGTAGAAATGCCTTTTTTTTAAGTAAGGGATATTAGTAAACTGAAGTTTAATCCATCATTCAGTCAGTGCTATTGAAATTCTAAACCATATATGCTTTCACTGTATATTTATGTTTTAAAATGTCATTTACTATAAATTCTTGGTCTTTACCTAGTATGATATTGATTTATTATAATAAAATGTACTAAATGGTAAAAATCAAATAAGATAAAAGAAGCAAATATTAGTTTTTGTTTTCTTAAGAATACCAGGTGATAGGGGACATTTACATATGGCACTGGGTCAAAAACTATACTTGTTCCTTTTTTCTTGTCTGGCTCTCATGTTAAATATTAATTTAATAATTACTTATTTAAAACACATATCATATATAAGGCATTGTTTTACATTCAACAAACAGAATTTTATTATCCTCCTATATCAGTCAAGGTCCAGCAAGGAGATAGAAACTACACAGTAATCTGAACATGGAAAGTATAACAAAAAGAATTAAAAACCACAATAAAGGATTGGAGTAATGAGGGGTTGGCTAGTAAAAAGTAAAGAGAATGCTAAAAGATAGAAGGATGGCAAATGTAGGAGGAATCACTCCTCCTAGACTGAGATAGAGCCGCTATAAAATAAATCTGAAAATGTGTCTCTCCTATACAAAATTGAGATCCAGAACTCACAGGTAGGGGTAAAACCACAGCCCATTGGATAGCAGAGATGCTAAGGTGGTGCACTGGTAGAACGTGGGGCAAGCTCCTCCTCTGGGCAGTCAGGGGAATCTGTCCATAGGAATGCATTGAACCTTAGAACTTGGACATTACCGTCTGCAAGTGCCAGGGGGAAGCTTCTGGGTGCAGGGATGCTGGCCCCTGTATGATGCAGAAGTTGGGCAATAGAACAGCCATCTGCTGTAAAATCTGGGTGGTAGAAAGACCACACACTGCAGAAGCCTGTTGATCTGGGAAGGAAACACCTTCCTCCTCTAGTTTCTTTTCAGTGCCCTTTAATGACAATGCTTAGCTCATGCCAGCTGACAAAGGAGAAAGATTTAAAGGGTACTACTCCATTTGTACAGAGTGAGCAACAAAGAGAGGATATGGAACTTCCAATCAATAAATTGATAACTGAAACACCCTTCAACTGTTCTGTGACATAGGTGCTATAATTATCACTATTTTACAGATAAGGAAATGGAGATGCAGAAAGACAAAAAATAATTTGCTCAAGGAAGGTCATAGGTAGTAATTGACAGAGCCTGGAGTTGTATCTTGATATTCTGCCTTCAGAGTCTGTTCTAAATTACTTCCTTATACAGCCTCTCTGTCCTCTCTGTAACCTGTATTGCATGTTCAATGTTATTTCATGTTATTTTGTGCAAACCCCACAGTAGTTCAACTTGATTGACTTCTACATTTATAGATATCATGTAAAATCCTTGAAATTTATCAGTTTTCTTGTTGCTTTTCCTTTTAAACTATTTTTCTGCTTGGTTTCCATATTTCTTCAATTTCTTCTCAAATTGCGTGTCCAAATCAAACCTTAAACCTACCACTTTTCAAGTTTACTGTTTCATATACAAGAGGAGGTGGGAAGTTTTTGGGTTCTCTCTATAACACTTCTGTTTCCTGTTTTCCATCTCACAATGTGAATTTAGACCTGTATAGTGAGTGCCTCTTACTTACTTATGAATGTGACCTGCCTACCAGTCTGCTGCCTACTCGAGGTCCCGGTCATCCTAAATAGTGTCATACATCAGCTTTCATGAAGGGCAGCCATGTCATATTGCCATTCCCTTTAGTATTCTGCAATGGTTTCTTGGGCTCTGCTTTGTTAAATCACACTCTCTGAACTTAACCTAAAAGCCCTCCACATGATAACCCTAACTAGACCTATTTCTAGCCCTAACTCTCCTCACTTCCACTGCTTTCCTGCCTAAAGTGAAGTTCACTATTCCTCCAGGTTTATTTCAGGTTATGCATTTTCTGCCCAGCTGCCTGTATCCAATCCCACCCATCTAAGAATCATTCCAGATGCCCCTTCATCCACAAAACCTTCCCTATTTTCAAACAACCCTTTGATCTTTTGAAATTCCAGAGTGTAAAATATTTTTCATGTCATAGTTTGCATTTTTGAGTAGTAATATTTATCTTGACTCTCATCCTATGATTAGATCATAAGTTCCACGAAGACAGGACAGTATTTTACTAGTTTTTCTTCCATTCACTTATTTATATATTTATGATTGTATTTCCTTCAATCCAAGGGGCTACCAAAATAGGTTTCAAGGTCTGGATATTCAAGCAACCTTACGAGGTTCAATTGGACATATTTAGCACCAAACTTATTCAGAAAGACTGTGCAACTGGGAAATCACTATGTATGGCCACAGCATCCTAGAGGCCACAGCCACTTTTAAGTGCAGTTTCTAGCTCTTAGTTATGGCTGAGGCATTTTCCTGTCTTAAGATTAATAGTAAGGGCTGAGTGTAGCTCAGTGGTAGAGTGCCTGCCTCACATGTGTGAGGCACTGGGTTCAATCATCAGCACCACATTAAAAATAATAAATAAATAAATAAATAAATAAATAAACTGTGTCCATATACAACTAAAAAAATTAAAAAAAAGAAAATTAAAAAAAGATTAATGGTAAATAAATGGAGAACAAAAATTTTAGAGAAACAACAGGCTCTGTGGTCCGTATGTAGTATAGATGGAATGTGTGCCCCCCTCCATATGCTGCAATCCCAGTGTGATGGTATTAGGAGCTGGGACATTTGGGAGGTAACTAGGTCATTTGAATAGAACCCTCATGATTGGCATTAGTGCTTTTGCAGAAAGAGGCATGAGAGCTTGCTCTTGCTCTTGGCTCTTTCCTTTGTAAGAACATAATAAGAAATAGTCATCTGCAAACCACGATGTGTATCTATCTGCACAGCACTGTCCCAGCTCCTAATACCATAACTAAGCCTGGGACCACCCAGGCTCCACAACTGTGAGAAGTAAATATCTGTTGTTCAAGCCATGCAGTTTGTGGTACTGTGTGATATCGGCCTAAATTGTCAGATTAAGACACTCAGTTTAAATGTCCTGCTAGCTACATAGCCCTGCAAGAGGAAGCAAGAGTCCCCAGCATGGCCTCCTTTATAGAATAGGAGATTTTAAAAAGTTAAGTTTAATTTTGTATCATCTTATATTAAGTTTTTTACTTTGTTCTGCATGGAAGAATCAACATTTTCCTGTTTTCAAGTGGAAATTAGGCCTCTAAGTCACTGCTGGCTCTGATTCATTCTATATGTGCCCTTAACTACCTGATTCTACTTCCCATATTCATGCAGACATCCTGTAGCTGCTTAATCCTTAAAACTCTCCCAATGTTTTGGGCTTATTTCCAGTGCCAACAAACTTCTTGATACTTGAAGGCTTGCCTTAGCCTCCTCTTCAATTCTAGGTGCTTAAAATTTGTCTATAATTTGCACTGAAATAATCTGAGTGGTCAGAGGAGTCTGTTTTAGTTCGCTTTTTCGTTGCTGTGACCAAAAGACCTTACAAGAACAATCAGTAGAGGAAAAGTTTATTTGGGGCCTCACAGTTTTAGAAGTTCAGTCCATAGATAGCTGTCTCTGTTCAGGGATGGAGGAGAGACAGAACATTGTGGTGGAATAATGTTGCAGAGGAAAACAAGTTAGGACTCCCCTTACCAAGGACAAAATATAAACCAAAGGGCATACCCCTGTCAACCCACCTTCTCCAGCCACACCCTACCTGCTTATAGTTACCACCAAGTTAATCCCTATGGGGGAATTAACGCACTGATTAGGTTAAGGTTTTCATAACACAACCATTCACTTCTAAATTCTCATGCATTGTCTCATACCTGAGCTTTTGGGGACACCTAATATCTAAAATATAAGAGTCATTTATGAGTTACATCTCTGTGTATAGAAAAAATAACAGAGCTCAATGTTACAGATTGTATTTTTGAGCCATTAAGCAGGGTTTCCTGGTGGAAGCAATACAAGAAAATAGTTTTTAAATCACAACATTTTTTCATATTAATAAATTTAGAAGATGTATCATTCTGTATACCTATTAGATACTTTCCATACTTTTTTGTAAACCTTGTGTCCAATAGGTTTCTCTTGTGACTAGAGATTTCCATTTGTACTAAAGTTTTGTACATACTTAGCAGTTGATAGCTTGTCAATTGAATAACTGTAAGACATGTTATCAGAAGTCTTATTAACAGAAGTCTTATTGTTTGCTAGAAAATTAACTCTGAGAACCATGGCTGGTATCTCTGTATTCCAAACTTTTGTAGGTATAAGAACCATTTCTCATGCAAATTAGTAGTCTAAATTTCTGAGGAACTTATCCCTAATCATTTTGATTCAGTAGGTCCAGAAATGGGTGCAGGCATCAGCATTGTTATAGCATTCTGTATGGCTTTGATGCACATGTTCTGAGGACCAAAATTTAAGAATCACTCAATATATCTTTATAGAAAGTGTTTAAGAATTTCATATTATGAAAGGTGCTTTCTGGGTTGAAATTCAAAATATCACTGAGGAAGTTCTGATGATTTTAAAAAGTAATTTTATGGAAATAAAATTCACATACCATAAAAGACACCCACTTTAGTGTACCATTCAATAACTTTAGAACATTTGATGAATTGTGCACATATAGTTGTGATGATTTTTACCTCCTCTCCTTTGCCTGGATTGGAAAAAATCCAAATGGAAATGTACAATAGGCATTTTTTTTTTAAATTTGAAAGGCATCTAAATATCTTGGAGAGGATCAACAAGTTAAAAGACCCCAGTTTGAGCTCTGACTCTATCACCTAGTAGCTGAGACTTAGAGGCAAAGGACTTGGCCTTTCAGAGCCTTGGTCCTCTCCTTTACAAAATATTACTACTAATATTTTCTTTATAGGGCACCTATAAAGAAAGAATAAATGGTATAAAAGAAGTTTGTTGTTTTTAAGTTTGTTAAACACTTTAAATAAAAGGAGTACCTTTATCCCTATCAGAGAGACAACATAAAAATGAGCACCCTTCTCTGATACAAAGGCATTTGATTAGGTGGGAAGAGGGGGTCTATTCAAGGGACTCAGGGAAGTTCTACTCAAGGAGATAACATTTGAGATGAGAGTTGACAGATGAACCAGCACTAACTAGGCAAGGGGTCGGTGGTGATTATATACCAACTGGAAAGATTGGAGGACAATGTGTCCAGAGAGTATGTGAAACATTTGAGGGATCTGAATAAAAGCTGATGTAGCCAGTATGTGAAACTCAAGAGTAGGGCTGAGGGGCATGACATGTGAAGGTTTGGGGCTGATCCTTGGAGAGATTAAGTATGTACAACAGCTTAGGTGAGAAACAATGGGGTAAAGAGTTGCCGTGGACCTGGAAGATTAGGCATGCATTAGAGGTAGAGTGCTCAGCATGGGCAGTATAGATGGAGTATGAGCCAGAACAAAGTCAACTGGGTTTGACTACAGGCTGTATTTGGGAGAGGGAGGTATCAGGATGACACCTTAGATTTCTGACTTACATTATCAAACAGATGGCTTTTAATTCACTGCGATATGGAACACTCCACAAGGACCAAGGGTTTGAAAGCAAAAGGGGAGACTGTGAGTAAAACACAACCAGAGTATTTAGATCAGAGTGTGCTGCTTAGTAAATGGCAGCCACCATGATAACAGTCGTGGTTTTAAGATGCTGTAGAGGCATCCTAGTGGTATCTTGAGCTGTAATGGACTACGTGAATGTTAATTTTTATCAGTATTTAGGTGGTAAAACTTGGTAGCAATATATTAATTCATGTTTTAATTTCTTTAACTTAAACTTCAAAATCACTTGTAACATGAATCCTTCTGGTAGTTTTTCCAATGATGTAAAAGTAGGGTTTTACTGTTTTCAATAGGTGTCCATATTTCATAATCCTCCAAGTTTATTGATTGAAACTGAAAGCTGCAGCTAGATCATTCCTCAGAGCTCCTCTTGGGAGTGTTACATTAGAAAGATAACAGCAGGCTTGTAAATTAGTACAGTTTACCAACCCGCAAACATTTGTCACCCTCTCTCCTCCTCACAGGAGAGCAGGAGGAAAATAAGCAGTCTTTCCTCAATGCCTCCTGCCTCATGATTTGTTTGGCATAAATTGCTACCTGCCTTGTGGCTGGGCAGTTAGCTAATTTAAAGGCTGAATGAGAAAGCTCTGAAAACAGCCAGAGTGTTCTATTGAAGTCGACGGCCAGTCAATAGGGAAAAGGGGGGATAAGCTGATTAATGATGAAATCAGGAACACCCTTTGAAAAGAATTCTCATGCTTTGCCAAGCTGATTTAAGTGGACCTCATATTACTGGTCACCTGTGCCCATCCAGTATTTCTGATTTCAATTTTAGACAGTTCCCAGTATAACACTATAAAATCATGACTGATGTTCCTTTCTGTGAAACAATTTGCAGATAATTGTGACTTAGCTTTTTTTTTCTATTATAAATTTTGTTGTCTCTTTACCTGTGAAACAAAATCATAATTAGATAAACACTTGCATGGTTACAGGTATATTTATCTAGACTTTTCAACTAACAAACTTTGACTGCTAAGGGCATGTGTAGTTAGTGGTTGGCTATGTTGGGTTATAGCTCTGAGCCTTGCTTTTCTCTTCTGTAAAATAGAAATGATAATAATATTTCCTCCCTCGTAGGGTAATTGCTGAAATTAAATGAAGCAAATATCTGTCGTAAAAATCTGAAAGTGCTTTGAATAGTGCCTGACATACTAAGAGCTGTACTATTATTAAAGAGTTCCCTTTTGGCTCAGCATAAGGAGATAGTGGAAATATTTCTCCATCTGTGGATGAGCACTATAGATCAAGTATGAGCCAGACCAAAAGAAGGTGCACTTTGCTTATAAGAGCTTTTTATTTGTTCAGCTTATTTTCCCTCAACCCCAAATATCTAGAATGTGAATCCTGGTGGATAGACGCTCCACCTATTCCTTTTATAACCCCAGTGGCTGGCCTCATATGCCATATAGGGTCAAGGTTCAATCAATTTAGGTTCATAAATGAATACATAGGACCTTGACTTGAAGCCTTTTCATAGGTTTTCTCAGGTTTCTGGAAGGAAAAAAATAGGGTCTTTAAAAAGATGTATCAGTCTGAAGCTGTTAATAACAGGTCCACGGTCATTTGGGAAGGAGGGGAAGTCATGGTCCGATGTATTCATTTATGAACTTACATCGATTGAACCTTGACCCTTTATGGCACGTGGAGCCAGACACTGGGGTTATAAAAGGAACAGGTGGAGCCTCTATCCTCCAGGATTCACATTCTAGAGAAAAAAGGAAAGGATTCATGCCAAAAATAAAGCTGATTCTTATAATGAATTTTTTTGTAACAACCCCAAAAGGGGACCTTTGTAAAATCAAGACTACATTGCTTGATTTTCCTTGTTCTAGTTGATCACATTTGCCTAAAGTGTGCAGGAAGCACCAAGGCATAAAAACTTTAACAGTTGGCATAATTTTGATATCTTCTAAACAGGATATTATCCATTAGTGTGTGACTGCCGAGTCTACTGTTTACCAGCTTGAGATGAATGGCAAAACTTATATATATTATTTAAAACTTAAAGTGTTGGTTCCACGGGGCTATTGAAGAATCTCATATTGCAAATTGTGTAAGTGTAATTGATTTTGAAAAGCATTTTGTACAACTTAAGCAGTTTAATTCCACATTAATAAATATGTTCCAGTGTCTACGATAAACCAACCCCTTGTTTTAGAGCAGTGGATGTTTGTAACAGTCCTTTACCAAAGACAGTGTCAGCTTGTGCCCTGTCACACAGTGGAATATCATAGGTGGCACATCTTTTCTTTTTTCTTCCTCTCTATTTTGTCTCACTTGGGACTTACACCTTCACTTACCATGGTCTATAGTGATCGGAGTCAATCCTAAGGAGACCCTGATTTTTCCTCTCCAGTGTTCTCCCTCCTTTTTCTGTGTGGAGCTTCTCAGGGAGCTAGTGAGGATCTGCTGAGGGAGAAGCCTGTTTCATATCTGAGGGAGGGCAGAGTGGCAAAATGGGACTGGGAGATTTCGATGTGACATTTCTGTTGTGTGTGGCCTCAGTTTCCACATTCTTCACCATGGGCTTACTCACACCAGGGAAACAGCATGTGTTCCTACAAAAGCAAAACCAATGTGGGGACAGCTCATCAATGCCTTTGTGTAATGAGGAAAAGGAAGTATAGGTGATGACGTTTTGTCATGTTGCCGAGAATTAGCAACGATTATTTCTTCTTAAAGCATCTGCTTAATGACATCTCTTTTAAACTTCATCAGGAGAGGGTTATAAATCCTACAGTGAAGAGGTCCATTCAGTTTTTTTCCTGTTTCAGAACTAGGGGCTCTGAATCAATCCTGTCTACACTACATGCTGACTCTTAAAGCAGGATTCCCTCAATATGAAGGGAAAGTCTGTTACTACACAGGTCTGAGTCAGGCTGAAATCCAGGTGTGACATAGGCTATGTTGGATAGGCAAGAAAGAAAAACCTTGATGTTTTGCTATTTCTGGCTCTGAAATGACTATTTGTAAGCTATTGATGAATGCAATCATATTAGTAATTCCTAACATTTATCACTGCACAGAAATATTAAGTGAAATTCTTTCACAAATATTATTTAATATAATTTTCATAACTACCTTCTGAAATAGTTATTATTATCCCTGTCTCAGAGGGCAAAGTTGAGGCTCAGACAGATGGAGATATTTGTTAATTGAGACATACTTTACACCTATAATTTCAGCATTAGTCCCACTAAAATATAGAGCCACCGGGAAAGATATACTCTTTCAAAATTTTTTTTTAAGTTTGATGATTAAAGAAATATATTTTGGTTCTAATAGGATGAGAAGTTTGGTAAACTTAAAAATACTTATATATGTATATGTTCATATGTACATATATTTACATATACCAGTAATATTTATTTTAATTTTTCTGTATAATGGTCAAAGTAAAGGAATTGCATAAGTTTAAGGTATTTGTTACATCTTTTCTAGAGGTTTACTCTCTCTCACTAGACAGTTGCCTTTGGCTTCAATTCATTTAAGTTTGAACTTCTGATCCCTTCCATTGGAATATTCCATTTATTTTGTCATATGCTCTTGGGAAATAAATACCTGTAGTATGCTGGTACTGGTCTGATCTTTTTTATTTTGCTTCCCTGACCTTGAATCAATAAAGGAGAGCCTGGAGTGGATGTTTGTAACTTTGCAAACAAACCTTATTTTAAGTAGAACAATGGATCTTGTTTTAAACTGGAATCCACAAAGAATATGACCTGAATTACAATTACAGAGAAGTCCTCTGAAGAAATAATGCATTACGTATAGCATTAAAGAATCATTGTAACCTGTAATGATAACAAGCAATGCTGGGCATTACCAGTGCCTCATTTGTGAGTTCTTGCTGTATTGCCAGGCTTCCTGTTGTTGGTGACTTTCTGGGTTAATTGCTGAGGAGTTTGTGTCCTTTTCTATTTGGCTTACAATTCTTGAAAGAGAGGCTACCAACCACAATTTTTCAATCCCTTCTTAAGTGTGGAACCTGTCCTGCCTATGAATATTGTCCTGGCCTTTGATTTCAGATTTCTGCTGCAGGGAGCTTTTGCTCAATGCTCTTTGGCACCTCACTCCTACTCTCAGGTGTGAGGCCATTGTGTACCCTGTAGATTGATCATTCATTCAGCTAGAGACCTTGAAACATCTCCTTCACTCTGTAAGGAGTGGAGATGAGCAAACTAATAGTAGAACAAAGGGGACGTTGCCACGAGGTATCCAGAAGAATTGAGAAAAACCTTTCTAACTCTATCCCAACCCATGACCCCAGAAAACTTGGGGGCTATGAGCCAACATGTGCTATATGTTGGCACCAACATACTACAGCTAACAACAATTGTTTCTGGTCTGGTGCTGAATTAGATTCTTGCTCTAAATTCATATACAACAGATTGGTAGATGCTGCTGAAGATTCTGGCACAGTTTCAGTCCTAGTGGAAGCAGCTTCAAGATGACATGGTCTGAAGGACTGAATTGAAGGCATATTTCCTCTTATCAAGGTTGACTGAAAGAAAGTAGCACCAGGAGCTTCTGACAACCCAAGAGTGGGTGACCCTGCCCTGGCAGCCTTGGCCCTTGGAACCCAGCCAGGGCAGACGCTAGAGATGAATCTCACTGCAGCTGCAGATGCCAGGACTCGAGATGCATAATCCCGAGCTTGACAGCTGCCAAACTAGCCCCCTGAGTGTCCAAATGAGTTGGCTCTTCTGAAGGAGATGACAGGAAGGAACCAGAGGGATTGTGGTGGCTCCTTTCCAAGTATAGCATTAAAGGGAAGCCAAGAGAACATTGCAATTTTGCCTGCATATTAAGAAGCACAAAGAATCATACAATAATCTTAACCCAGTATATCATTGCAATGTCTGGAGGGGGTTTGTGAGAGAAACCACTAATATTTTTATATAACTGTTTTCAGTTTTTAAAACATTTATCCATTCAACCAATTGACTAACAGTCACAAAATGCCTACTACAAGAGAGGCAATGAGAATGCAAAGCTACTACATAAAGGTGTAGTAGCTTACTCAAGTGGTGGTTCTCAAAATTTTTGAGCAGTCTACTTAGGAGAGCCACTCCTACAGATGCTGTGGCTCACCAATGCCATCCGTACTCCTCTTTCAGTAGGGAAAGATTTGAGAGCGTGATTATGATGAATTTACTTTAGGATCAGTGAAATATATGACATATTTGAATCTTAATGCCTTGTCTAAAACACCTAAAATAATTTTGATGCAAATATATATTTCTTCACATTGTAGTCTAAAGTAAATTAATAACAAAAATAGTACTTTTTAATAATTATAACAAATGCAAACTATCTAATTTCTGCTACTAATATATGGTGGCAAAAAAGTGTTTTCCCTTAAATGCAAATCTCTATCCATCTGCTTGTGTGTGTGTGTGTAGAAGAGGAACTTTTCAATGTTGGCTGCATGGCAGCCAGACTCCTTATTGAAAAACTGAATGTGTTAGTTGGCTTTCTGTCACTGTAATAAAATGCTTGAGATAATGAACTTATAAGGAGGAAAGGTTTATTTTGGCTCATAGCTTTGGGGGTTTCAGTCCATGGTCACTTGGCCCCATTGACTTTGGGCTTCTGACAAAGCAGCATATTATGGCAAGGGTCCTGCTCACCTCATGGCAACCAGGAAGTGGAAGAGAAGGAGAGAGAGAGAGAGAGAGAGAGAGAGAGAGAGAGAGAGAGAGAGAGAGAGAGAGGGTGGCGGTGGGGGGGGGGTAAAGAAAGGGAGAAAGAGAAAGAACATGCAAGTGAATGAGCAAGAAATCAGTGTTCAACAGTTCTCCTTGAGGGCTGCTACCAATGACCTACAACCTTCCATCAGGCCCCGCCACTTAAAGGGCCACTTAAAGGTTTCCACTGCCTTTCAAGAGCACAAACCTGGGAACTAAACCTTTAACACATAGGCCTTTGGGGGATAATCAAGATCCAAATTATAGCCTCAAATTATAATTCTAACTACACTATTAGAGACAGTAATTTTAACTTATGAATACTAAATGTCAGAAACTTCTGGCATACTTGGGACTTTACTAACAAGTAGCCCTCACAGCTACATTAAGATCATTAAAATGAGGATGTTTAGGGTTGACCTTCATTCTCCCCAAGGACCTGGAAAAAATTGTGTTGTTGTTGTTGTACACAGTCAATATGAGAAAAGCTAAAGTAAAAATCTATATTTAGAAGAAGAAGGGGAAAGTTCTCCACTGCCTAAGTAATGCAGGAAGGTTTCTTGGGATGATGCTGTTTAATGGGATCTGAATTTGGCACCGGGATTTTAGAGATGGATAAGCTATGAGAAGAGCATCCTAGGAGGAGGAAACAGAATAATTGGGATGGGGAGGGAGAAAATGATCTACAGGTTCTCGGTCCATTACCAGCAATTCAGAATTACCCCCAAACTTTAAGACCCGAGGTCTTTCTTTTTCTTAAACTCACGTGGGAACAAGACTGACCTGAAGTAATGTGGGACCATGTGTAGTTTCTATTTATCACAATCCATGTGTTAGTATTCACACATTTTTCATGTAGAAATATTAATATATGCTGATTACAGGGCGTATTACCTTACCCCACTACATACCTTTCTAAAACATGAAAAACTTTAGATTCTAAAACACATTTATGCTGAGGGTTTCTGGTAAGTGATTGTACTCCTTTGGGCAGCTGTGGACGTTCTATTTTGGTTTGGGGAAGAGTTGGGAGATGTGATGGTAGATGGAATGAGGGTGGCAGGGAGGACTCATTTGAATCCCTGAATTTCCTAAAGTTTCATGGAGAGCCACCCCTGTCCCACAGTTCCTCAGACTTGCTGGTACCTTGCTGAATGTCTGGGTTTTCTAATGCTGCCATAAGGAGGCATTACTGATGGGAGAACATCATTGTTATGGTTTAGATATGGTGTCCTCCAAAAGCTCATGTGTGAGACAATGAAAGAAGGTTTGGAGGAGAAATGATTGGGTTATGACAGCCTTAACATAATCAGTGAATTAATCCCTGATGGGATTAATTGAGTGGTAAGTGGAGGCAGGTGGGGTGTGGCTGGAGGAAGAGGTTCATGGGGGCGTGGCTATGGGGTATATATTTTGTATCTGGAGAGTGGAGTCTTTCTTTGCTCTCTGATCAACCTGTGAGCTGCTTCCATCTACAATACTCCTCCACCATGATGTCCTGCCTCACCTCCAGCTCCCCCAAGGAAAGCAGCCTGCTCCCTATGGATTGAGACCTCTGAAATCATGAGCCCTTTAATACATGTTTCTTCCCCTAATATTGTTTTGGTCAGGTCCTTTAGTCACAGCAGTGAAAAAGCTGACTAAAACAATAATCAACAGAAATGTTTTGCATCAGTTATGTAGAACAAAAGCCTGAAGTCAAAATGTTGGCAAGATTGACATCTTCTGAGAGTTTCGAGAGAAAGATCTGTCACAGGCTTGTTCCCTTGGCTTGCAGGTGGCTATCTTTTCCCTGTGTGTCTTCACATTGTCTTCTCTCTCCATCTATCTCTGTGCACAAATTTCTCTTTTTTATAAGAATACCAGTCACAGAAGGTTAGATCTCATTCTGGTGACCTCATCTTAATTAATTTATCTGCAAAGACTCAAGTCCCAAATAAAGTTGCATTCTAAGGTACTGAGGGTTAGAACTTCAATACATGAGTTTCAATACATTGTGTTTCTTGTATTACTAGACTGCAGATGTAAATGTTGCTTCTCCTTCATAGCTTGTCTTCCTGTTCAAACTTTATTAAGACTTTAATATTTAGAAACCCTGCAAGTTATTTATTATTCTCATTTTTAAAAACTCATTTCTCTCATTCTAAGGATGATTCAAAGAAGTCCAGGAATATCTTTAAGGCCACACTCCAAATAGCAGACTTGGTAGTCAGTCTTTGACTTTTCTACCAATATTAGGTTTTTACCCAAATTCATTGGAAAATAGTTAAAAATAAAAAGAGAAATCCACTCTCTGATACTATTGTGGGATGATTGATAAAACTTCACTTCCCCCTGTACTGCTCCTATGGTAACTGTGAACTCATGAGCCTTATATGATCTATGACTCACAAAAGTAGATCCTGCCAAGTCTTTGGTGTTTTAAGCTGTAATTTTGTGAGATGAAACAAGTCCTGTATCTATCTTTGGTCCAAACAGGCACTATGCAAGGCACACACAAAAGTTTCCTGTTTCTATTGCATGCTTTATTTTATTTTATTTTATTTATTTATTTTTTTACTATGTGGATGTCCACCCAGGTGTACCTTCTACTCCTTAACTTAGGTCCTTGCTACCAAGTCAGTGGTTTAATTGTAATGAAAACAGATGACATATGCTAAAGGAAATATACTGTCTTACTTTCCAAATGTTTCATGGTCAGTTTAGTTCTTAGAGACCATATTTCTTCTGTTGGGCAGAAGCGACTGCATCCTAGCATCCTGGTATTCTGGGCGCCTTTGCTCCTTTCCAAAGAGCATTAGAAAAAACAGTGCATTGCAGAAAGTGTGTATGTGTGTGTGTATGTGTGTGTGTATGTGTGTATGTGTTTGTGTATGCACATGCCAAAGCACTCAAACCCCAAGAAATAGTAAGAATGAGAGGGGGTGGTGGTAGTAAGAGATTGAGATGGTTTTTGGATTACAAAATATTTTCTAGCTAAAAATGACCTTTCAAAGGAATTTCTAATTTAACTGGGCTGAAAATGTTTCCCATAGGGGTTGATTTTGAGTGAGGCAAAAAGTCTGCATTGCCGGGCAGATGTGTATCTAGGTGGGAGGTGGGATAAATAAGAAAACTGTTCTGCAGAACTCCCTCTAGTCTGTGTGATTCTGCTTCATCATCATCAATTAATATTTATTGAGTGATAGATCATGGGCACAGTTGCGCTGCTCTGAAGGGTAATATTTTATTTCCTGCCACAGGGTCCTGGAGAGTTGCTACATTTCACAGCTAAATGGTAGATAATTGAACAGTTGGTTAAAGGGACCTATTATATGTTGTTTATGAAAATGTTTTGAGGTCTTTGGAATCAAGAGAAATCTTTTGTGAGAATATATCATTTTAGCTGATTATTCCAGAGAAGAAGAGGAATGTATACATTACACTAAAAGGTAGCCCCCCACCCCAAGAATAAGGTAATAACACAAATCATAAATTTCTTATTCCTTTCACCAGGTTTATAAAGTACTTTAGAGAAGACCAAATCCACATTATGAATCATTTCTGGGAAAAATGTTTATTGTGGGTATGATTATGTCAGCAAACTACGTATGGAGCATGGATTTGATCATATCTATCCTCTAGGTCACAGAAAATTGAATAAAATACAAATTCCTCTTCTGTTTGTCCCATAATTTACATTTCATGCTGTTTTATTTTGCTTTAAATCTTCCCATCTTTCCTTCTTACCTTTTGACTCCCAGTCAAATGCATATGCATTTGTTTTTCTCACTGGTCTGGACTATTCATAGCCTTCCACCAGCCATGTATTTTCTTGCCACCAAATCTTTGGTTGTATTGTTTTTCATCTGTAACACCATATGCTACTATCCAAGTTTTCTTCTTGCTTCAGTCTTGCCATCTCTAAGGAGCTGCTCAAGTTCTACCAGTTCTCAAGGTGTTTTTAGATACTCCTCTCTTCCCACCCTTAGGGACCTCTCTGGTTTCTCCTCTTTTACCCATCTTTTGGTTCATCTATAAGTTTTTACCTACCCCTTCCCATTCTTCATGCTCTGTCTATTTGGAATTTGCATGTTAGTGGTTGGATATCTTCTGACCCTAACTGGGTGCTTCTCTCAGACCTCCAGGCATTAAAACTATCAAACAAGAACCAGTTAATCAAAAGCATTCAGTTGTCTACTGTGAGGTAATAAGATGAACAAATCACGAAGCATTCTGGAGATTCACAGATGACTATTTAATAATCTATCTGATGATTATATATTAAATTATTTTGTATGAAATGTTATTTGCAATTCTTCAGATACCACCGTGGGCTTGGTGATAGCTTGATCCTGCTGAGATTTTTATTAAGTTGATCAATATCAGTAATGGTTTTGCCCTCGAGGAACATGCTTGCTCTAGGCCAACACCTTAGTGGGAGAATTGCTTTATCCAAGTTATTCTTGCTTTGTCTACATATAATGTTTACACTTGTCCAGTTTCCAAGAGGAGGTAGAGTTTTGAAGTGTGTTGAGAAGTGGGAGGGGAGAAAGAGAATGAACCTCTTTTCACTTATTCTCATTCCAATAGCTTTATGAAGCTCTTCATGAAACAAAAGAATGAGTAATCAGAGAGAGAGATAATGCCCAGGGTGAAAAGTTCTGGAAAGGAAAATAGCAGAACTGTTCTCTGTATGGTTTCAGCTCTAGTTGTCTTAGGAGCTTGTGTTTTTTGTCCTTTAGGGTTAAATTATATAGAATTTGTTATTTACTATCTAAGAAAGCATGCATAAGTTAATACATGATAAACAAGTACTAAAATGGTCGACTGATTCATTGAATCCACAAGTATTTACTAAGTACCTACTGTGTTCCAGGTAGCATGAGGCACCAAGAATCCAGTAGTGAAGAAGAGAGATGCTCTGTTTGTCCCCACTGAGCTTGCCAACTAGTGTGCACCACAGAAGGTCAAGAGTGAACAATCACTGAGTATGAGAGGGGAAGGCTCTTAGAGAGGAAGGAGAGGTGCTGAGGGGGCAGAGAGCCACTTTACTCAGACTAAGGGCTCAGAGGGAGGGTCATCTGTAAGCTGGGAACTGAAGGGTAATTAGGAGTTAATTGTTCACACTGAGGAGAAAAGAGTTGTAAACAGAGAGAAGGATGTGTGAGGGCCTGGGGTGAGAGAGAACATGGCACATGCAAAGGTCACTGTGGCATGTGTCAAGGTCACTGTGGTTGAAGCAAAGAGATCTAGGGACAGAGTTCAGTGCTGCTCAGGAGTGAGGTTTGTTTGGGGGAAGCCCTCCTCCTAGACAGGGGAGCAAGAAGTGGAATCTGGATTGCTCCTGGCGTACCAGCTTTTTGCTGTGTGGTTTCAGATCTGACTTGGAGTTTGAAGCAGACAGATAGCCACACAAAGACCAAAGGGATGCTCTGATGGTTTTTCTTTAAAAAGAACATATAGAGCTGGGATACGGAGTCCTCCCAGATGAGATCTCTACTCATATTTGAGCCTGGGCTTGTGTTTATCGGAATGGTAAAGTGGGACTCAAAGAAGGGGAGACAGGAATAACATTTATTTTTCTTATACGCTACTTGGGACTTTTATATCCAGGCAGTTCCTGCAATTCTCTGAGATAATATAAAACACAAACTGAGGAGAAGGCTACAGAGGTGATCCCTGACATCTCTAAAGAACTGATAGAAGTGAACAGAGCTGCCTGGGACTGTGTTTTGGTAAACAAATTGTTTTAGAAATTGAGTTTCACACGTTTGATGTCCTGAAGCAGTTTCTTTCCCATCCTGGAAATATTTGTCAAACACATGAATAAAAGTAGTAGAAATGGCAGTTCTCTGGTGTTGAATTTTGGTAGTTCTACATCTGTGACACTTTGTAGGCATGAAGTGTGCCCTCATCTGGATTATCACACAATACTTTGCACAACAGGTGTGCAAAAAATGTTATTGGATTGAAGTTGAATTTTGAATGCTACAAAACATGAATTTCAAAGAAAAATGCATATCGATATCTTCCATCTTATTTCCTTCTTTTATATTATCCCAACTTACTACCAATTTAAGTTTTGAGTATAGAATATAATACATTGAAGGAATGTAACATAAATATCTTCATTGCCAGCAACATAGTAAATCACACAGTTATTATAATGCCTCATGTTTACTGAGGGATTTCACCTTTACCTGTCCTAAATCATAAAAATTATCAAAGTGAAGAAAGAAAATTGATAAGAGAAACAGAAGAATTTGTAAAATACACATTTATTTTCTAGTTCCAAGTAACCCTAATTGTTCTTTTTGTGCTGAGTATTGAACCTGGGGTATTTAATCACAGAGTCACATCTCCAGTCCTTTTTATTTTTTTTTTTTGTTTTGAGACAGGGTCTTACTAAGTTGCTTAGGGCCTTGCTAAGTTGCTGAGGCTAACTTTTTAAAATTTATTTTTTATTCTAATTTGTTCTATATGGTAGCAGAGTGCATTACACTTCATATTACACATATAGAGCACAATTTTTCGTATCTCTGGTTGTATATAAAGTATATTCACACCATTCGTGTCTTCATACATGTACTTAGGGTAATGATATCCATTCTCATTCCACCATCTTTTTTACCCCCTTGCCCCTCCCTTTCCCTCCCACCCTTATCTAGAGTTCATCTAATCCTCCAATACTCCCCCTTCACACCCCACTATGAATTCTTCCTTATCTCAGAGAAAACAATCAGTATTTGATTATTTGCAGTTAGCTAACTTTGCTTAGCATTCTATTCTCCAACTCCATCCATTTACCTAAAAATGCCAGATTTTACTCTCTTTTATTGCTGAGTAATATTCCATTGTGTATATATACCACATTTTATTTATTCATTCATCTACTGTAGGGCATCTAGGTTGGTTCCACTGTTTAGCTATTGTGAATTGTGCTGCCATAAACATTGATGTGGCTGTTTACCTGCAGTATGCTGTTTTTAAGTCCTGTCAGTATAGACCAAGGAGTGGGATAGCTGGGTCAAATGGTGGTTCCATTCACAGATTTCCAAGGAATCTCCATATTGCTTTCCATATTGGCTGTACCAATTTGCAGTCCCACCAGCAATGTATGAGTGTACCTTTTCCCCCACATCCTCACCAACACTTATTGTTTGTATTCTTAATAGCTGCCATTCTGACTGGAGTGAGATGAAAATCTTAGAGTAGTTTTGATATGCATTTCTCTAATTGCTAGAGATGTTGAACATTTTTTCATATATTTGTTTATTGATTGTATATCATCTTCTGAGAGGTGTCTATTCAGGTTCTTGGCCCATTTATTGATTGGGTTATTTGTTTTTTTTCTTTATTTTCTTTCTTTCTTTCTTTCTTTCTTTCTTTCTTTCTTTCTTTCTTTCTTTCTCTCTCTCTCTCTCTCTCTCTCTCTCTCTCTCTCTCTCTCTCTCTCTCTTTCTCTCTTTCTTTCTTTCTTTCTATTTGATGTTTAGCTTTTTGAGTTCTTTATATACCCTACATCTATCTGATGTACGAATGGTAAAAATTTGCTCCCAAGATGTAGGCTCTCTATTCATTCACCTCACTGATTGTTTGTTTTGCTGAGAAAATGGTTTTTATTTTGAATCCATACCATTTATTGATTCTTGATTTTAATTCTTGTGCTATAGGAATCTCATTAAGGAAGTTGGGGCCTAATCTGACATGATGGAGATTTGGGCCTAGTTTTTCTTCTAATAGGCGCAGTGTCTCTAGTTTAATTCCTTGGTCTTTGATCCACTTTGAGTTAAGTTTTATGCATGGTGAGAGGGGTTTAATTTTATTTTTTTTGAATGTAGATTTCCAGTTTTCCCAGCACCATTTGTTTTAGAGGCTCTCTTTTCTTCACTGTATGTTTTTGGTGACTTTGTCTAATATAAGATAACTGTAATTATGTGGGTTAGTCTCTGTGTCCTCTATTCTGTACCATTGGTATACTAGTCTATTTTGGTGCCAATACCATGATGTTTTTGTTACTATTGCTCTGTAATATAGTTTAAGGTCTAGTAAGGATTCTTGCTAAGGATTGCTTTAGCTATTCTGGGTCTCTTATTTTTTCAGATGAATTTCATGACTATTTTTCTATTTCTATGAGGAATATCATTAGGATTTTGATTGGAATTACATTAAATATGTATAGTGCTTTTGATAGTATGATCATTTTGACAATATTAATTCTGCATATCTAAGAACAAGGGAGATCTTTCCATCTTCCAAAGTCTTCTTTCTTTCTTTAGTGTTCAGTAGTTTTCATTATAGAGGTCTTTCACCTCTTTCATTAGGTTGATTCCCAAGTATTTTATTCACTATTGTAAATGGGGTAATTTTCCTTGTTTCCCTTTTAGAGGATTTGTTACTGATATACAGAAATGCCTTTGATTTATAGGTATTGACTTGGTATTCTGCTACTTTACTGAATTCACTTACTAGTTTTCTGGTGGAATTTTTTTGGGTCTTCTTGGTATAGAATCATATGGTTGGCAAATAGTGCTAATTCAAGTTCTTCTTTTCCTATGTTTCTTTCGTCTGTTTAATTGCTATGGCTAGTGTTTCAAGAACTGTGTTAGATAGAAGTGATGAAAGAGAGCATCCCTGTCTTGTTCCAGTTTTTTGAGGGAATGCTTTCAAGTTTTCTCCATTTGGAATGATGTTGGCCTGGGGCTTAGTATAGATAGCTTTTATTATGTTGAGATATGTTCCTGTTATCCTTAGTTTTTCTAGTGTTTTGAACATGTATGGGTGCTGTATTTTGTCAAATGCTTTCTCTGAATCAATTGATATATGATTCTTATCTTTAAGTCTACTGATGTGATGAATTATATTTATTGATTTCCGTATGTTGAACCAACCTTGCGTCCCTGGGATGAATCCCCATTTGATCATGGTGCACTATATTTTTGATAAGTTTTTGTATTTGATTTGCCAGAACTTTATTGAGAACTCTTGCATCTGTGTTCATTAGTGATACTGGCCTGAAGTTTCCTCTCTTTGATGTATCTTTGCCTGGTTTTGAAATCAGGGTGGTAATGGCCTCATAGAATGAGTTTGGAAGTGCTTCCTCTTTTTCTATCTCACAAAATTATTTGTAGGGGCTGGGATTGTAACTCAGTGGTAGAACACTTGCCTAGCATGCGTGAAGCACTGGGTTTGATCCCGGGTACCACATAAAAAATAATAATAAAATAAAGGTATTGTGTCCATCTACAACCAAAAAATATTAAAAAAATAATTTGTAGAGTATATGTATTAATTCTTCTTTATAGATCTTGTTGAAAGAACTCAGCTGTGTATCCATCTGGTCCTGGGATTTTCTTGGTTGGTAGGCTTCTGATGGCATCTACTATTTCCTTGCTTGAAATTGATCTGTTTAAATTGTGTATATCATCCTGATTCCATTTGGACAATTCATATGCCATTAGAAATTTGTTGATGAATTCGATATTCTCTATTTTATGGAGTGCAGGTTTTCAAAATAATTTCTAATTATCTTCTGTATTTCTGTAGTGTTGTGATATTTCCTTTTTCATGACGTATGTTAGTGATTTGAATTTTCTCTCTCCTTGTTGTTGTTATCATGGCTAAGGGTTGGTCAATTTCATCTATTCTTTTTTTTTTTGACAACCCCATTTTTTGTTTTGTCAATTTTTTCAATTGTTTCAATTTTACTGATTTCAGCTTTGCTTTTAATTATTTCCTGTCTGCTACTGCTTTTGGTGTTGTTTTGTTCTTTTTTTAGGGCTTTGAGATATAGTTCTAGGTCATTTATTTGTTGACTTTTTCTTCTTTTAAGGAATTAACTTCATGCAATGTACTTTCCTCTTAGTATTGCCTTCATAGTGTCCCAGAGATTTTCATATTTGTATCAGTGTTCTCATTTACCTCTAAGAATTTTTTAATCTCCTCCTTGATGTCTTTTGCAGCCCATTGTTCATTCAGTAGCATATTTTTTTAGTCTCCAGGTGTTGGAGTAGTTTTTATGTTTTATTTTATTGTTGATTTCTAATTTCATTCCATTGTGATCTGATAGAATGCAGGGTAGTATCTCTACTTTTTTGTATTTGTTAAGAGTTGCTTTGTGGCATAATATATGTTTTGTTTTAGAGAAGGATCCATGTGTTACTAAGAAGAAAGTGTGTTCGCTTTTTGAAGGATGAAATATTCTATTTATGTCAGTTAAGTCTAAGTTATTGATTGTATTATTGAGTTCTCTAGTTTCTTTGTTCTGCTTTTGTTTGAACGATATATCCAGTGGTGAAAGAGGTGTGTTAAAATCACCCAGAATTATTGTATAGTGGTCAATTTGACTCTTGAATTTGAGAGGAGTTTGTTTGAACATGGATGTTTCATTGTTTGGGGCATACATATTTATAATTGTTATGTCTTGTTGGTGTATGGTTCCCTTGAGCAGTATGAAATGTCCTTCTTTGTCCCTTTTGATTAACTTTAGCCTAAAGTCTACATTATTTGATATGAGGATGGAAACTCCTGCTTGCTTCTGCAGTCCATGTGAGTGGTATGATTTTTCCCAACCTTTCACCTTCAGTTTGTGTATGTCTTTCCCTATGAGATGAGTCTCTTAGAGGCAGCATATTATTGGGTCTTTTTTTTTTTTAATCCAGTCGGCTAGCCTATGTCTTTTGATTGGTGAGTTTAGGCCATTAACATTCAGGTTTATTATTGAGACATGATTTGTATTCCCATCCATTTTTGTTATTTAACTACCTCTCTCTGCTGATTTTCATTGTTGTTTTTAATTTCCTCTTCAATGAATATTTTGCCAAGGATGTTCTGTAGTACAGGTTTTCTAGCTGTAAATTCTTTTTGTGATAGGAATCAACTTTTGTTTATCATGGAAGGTTTTTATTTTATCATCAAATCCAAAGTTTAATTTTGCTGGATACAAAAGTTTTGGTTGGCATCAATTTTCTTTCAGAGATTGATATATTTTGTTCTATAATCTTCTGACTTCTGGTGTATGTTTGAAAAATCTGCACATAACCTAATTGGTTCCCCCCCTATATGCAATCTGATTTCTTTCTCTTGTGGCTTTTAATATTGTCTTCTTATTCTGTATGTTAGGCATTTTCATTTTAATGTGCCTTGTGTGGCTCTGTTGTGATTTTGTATATTTGGCATCCTGTAAGCCTCTTGAATTTGGTTTTCCAATTTGTTCTTCATGTTTGAAAATTTTTCTGATATTCTTTCATTAAATAGATTGTCCATTTCTTTGGTTTGAAACTCTGTGCCTTCCTCTATCCCAATAACTCTTACATTTGGTCTTTTTATGCTGTTACATATTTCTTGAATGTTCTGCTCATGGTTTCTTACCATTTTCACTGTTTGGTCTATATTCTTTTCAAGATTATATGTTTTGTTTTCATTGTTTGAGGTCCTGTCTTCTAAGTGGTCTAATCTGTTAGTGATCCTTTCAATTGAGCTTTTAATTTGGTTTACTGTTTCTTTCATTTTAAGGATTTCTGTTTGGTTTTTCTTCAGAACCTCTATCTCCCTATTGAAGTAATCTTTTTCTTCCTGTATTTGCTTATGTAGCTCTTTGCCGAAATTATCTTTTGCTGCTTGCATTTGCTCTCTTATATCGTCCTGTAATTCACAGAACATTTTAGATATGTGCATCCTGAACTTCTTCTCTGTCATTTCATCTGCTGTGCTGGCCATGGGTTGTCATAATGTGGCATCTTGATTTGTTTGGGGCATTTTCCTGTCTTGTCTTTTCATGTTGCTCATGTGTCTTCTTTTCTAGCTCTGTGGATGTGAGGTGTTACCATTTTTACCCTGTGGGCTTATGGTGCTCCTGTAGGGTTCCAATACTTCACCTGGCTATCCGGTGTTCCAAACTGGTAGTTGCCCTGACTAAAGATGGTGATGAAGGTGACCCAAGATGGAGGCTGCTTTTTTCAGTGTTGGGGTGTTGGGCGGGTGAGGGAGCCGGGCGATGGTGTTGTGGAATGCTTTCAGAGATGAGCTCTGTGGCCTGCAGTGTTGTGGCTGTAGGCTTTCTTCAGAGCCTGTGATGTCCCCAGGTGCAAGGAAGCTACCTTTGTGACTGCTCCACATTAGTAGATGGGGGTCCACAAAGGAGTGGTGGATGGAATTCCTGTGCGTAGGTAGCGGTGAATGTCCTTCATGGGAGCAGCAGCTGGAAATTCTGTGCTGGTGCTGATGCTAGTGGTCCTGATAAGGCACCTGTGAGACCTGCATGGGTGAGTAGTCAGGAGGGGGGAATCCTTTTCTAACCTGAGGCCCAGGGTCCCCGGAAGCACGGTGGCCATGATTCATGTGTGGGATCAGCTGTGGAAAGGTCCTCTATTGCTCTCAGCAAAGCAGTATTCCCACTAGTTGAGACCTGGGTTGGGTCACGAAGCGACACAGAATGCTGCCTCCCTCTGGCCCGCCATCTTGGATTCCCCCTGAGGCTGACTTCGAACTCACAATCCTCCTGCCTCAGCCTCCTGTATCTGGGATTATAGGTGTGAGCCACCATGCCCAGTTAATTTGGGGACTTTTGGAGTCACACAAGTTTGTTCTTTACTATTAGAGCACTGTGGGGCAAACTCTAACATTCTTTGTGATTCCTTCCTCAGTTTTTCCCAAACCCTGTCCTCTTTTTCCCCCAAAAGACGATAATGGCATTTGTGTAGGATTTTTGTGAAGATACAATGAAATATCTACCTTTATGTGAAGCATGTTGTAGAATTCCAGGCACAGAGTAGGAATTTAATTATTATTTATCTTCTATTTCCATCATCCTTCCCCACCTATTTTTTATTTTGAAGGAAAAAAAAAGAAATTTATTTTACATTATATTCATTTTTTTTGGAGTAAGACAAAAGACTCGTAGAGGAAGAGCCTCTACAAGTGACCCAAAGTGAAAATAATATTCACCCTCCAAATTGGATTCTTCACCCATTGCTGTTAGGAATGTAAAGTGGTACAGCCACTTTAGAAAAATCTGGCATATTTTCAAGAAGTTGAACCTAATTTCTGCATGACTCAGTAATTTTATTCTGAGGCATAAACCCAATTAATTGAAAACCTACTCACAAAAACATATAGTCCTTACAGAATTATTTACAATAGTGAAAAGGTAGAAACAACCCACATGTCCATCAGTTGATGAATGGGAAATGGAATATGGAACACACACACACACACACACACACACATAATGGAATATTATTCAGTCATAAAAAGGAGTGAACAACTGATAAGGCTACAACACAGATGCACCTTGAAAACATTGATTTTTATTTTGGAGGAAAAAAAGTGAGAGTAGTTTTTAGGGCCTGGGAGGAAAAGGGGGATGAGAGATGATAGCCAGTGAGTACAGGGTTTATTTTTAGGTTGATAAAATTATTCTGAAACTAGATGGTGGGGATGGTTGCACAATGTTGAATATACTAAAAGCTGAATTACACACTTTCAAAATCACCCTTCATTCTTTTATTAGTATTATTTAATTTATTCTGAATTATGTGTTATTTTTGCCAGGAATGTATGGAACATACTTTGTATACTCTATAAGTCTTTCTTCAGTAAATTCATGGTGTAAAGAAAATTATAGGAAATATATTAAAATCACTTAAAAATACTTGCTTAAATGGTCAAGCAAATGACATAGACATTAATTAAAGCCGCTCTTTCTCATCTAGGGGGTTCCTAAATGAGTTGATTAAGTAATGTATATTCTCTAATTTGTGAAAATTCAGAATGACTTCTCCTTGATGTAGTAACATTCTTCTGCAACGTTCAGCAACATTTACAAATGCTTTTTTTGTTTTCAGCAATGAGCACATTTAAATTGTAAACACATTTAAAGTAGGGATTCCAGGAAAAGAAAAAGAATAGACTATGTAAAGAAAGAGTTATTATATGGAGCAAGTGCACTTGCAACTTTTTTTTGTTATGAAATTGAATTGTCAATATTTCTATTTTGATAGATTGTAAAACAGTATTACTTTTCCTTGGTTTCTTCTCACTGTATCTCTTCCCCCCCCCCCCCCTGTCTTTTTAGCTTTCCATATCTATGTGTGTTACTTGAAAGCCAGGCACAGGCTGAAGTATGGTGTAGTAAGAAAAAATACATGAAGAGGGCAAACTAAAGTTTATTGATTTTTCACTGTTAACATGAAAGAATGTGTGTGTGTGTGTGTGTGTGTGTGTGTGTGTGTGTGTACATATATAGGTACTTGCTTATGCTCACATAAAAATTGCAATGAGAAAGCTTACTTGTGAGAAAATATTAAAAAAAATCCCTCCATGTCACAATATCAAATAGCTATAGATTAATGGTGGGCTGGTGTTTCTCCCAATTATCTTCATGATAATGCTAATCAATAATTATTTATTTAAAGGATGATATATAATGTATATTTAATCATACACAACAAATGGGAGTGTAGACCCCAAATTTAGAAATGAGAAATCTGGACTCAAAAAAGCTCCCTGACCATGATGTTATGTGACTCTGGAATCATCTTTCAATCTTTTGTGCTGACCTGGATGAGACACTCAGAAAATCCATTGTGGTGATCCATCCTCTCCTGCCAGTAGCTAGACAACCTAAAAGAAAGGTTTTTTTTTTTTTTTTTTTTTTTTGCAAGTCACTGTCTGACTTTTCCAGGCAATTCAACAATTTCTTTTTAGGGAAAAAAAAGGTGGCATTTGTTTTCCTTCAAAGCATTTTTGTTCTATGATTGAGATGACATGGTTTCTGGACGGCTCCCTGCAGGAGGAGAAGCCAGAAGGAAGGCAGCTTTCTCTCATCTCTGGCAATTATAACAAAGTCATAAAACCCCAGGTAAATGGGAACTCTTTAAACATTTGCAGATATAAATCCGACACAGTAGGAAAGTGACCCAAAGGGAAGTGCTTATTGATCCATTTCCCCCCAAAGCTGTCAGTGACGAATGAACATCATCTAATTGAATAGGAACAGCTCCAAGCCTGCAACCTTGCAGATACTGTCCCTGGCTTTCCTTGACTGGCTATTTGACCATGCCCAAGAAACTTAACCTTTTCAGGTATTTCCTTCTCCGCCTCTCCGTGGGCACAACAGTGCCTCAGCTCTGAGTCTGTCTACGTGAGGCAGCTCCGGAGAGATGTACTATTATTGGTTCATATTATATTGTAAACATATTTCTTGCCAGGTTTTGTCACTTGGTTTTCTCCTCAGTCTGGTCCATCACTGGCCGGTTTGATTCTGTCCTATGGTACAAAGCAGCAAAGGGGGAAGTTTTCAAGTTGTGGCACTCACGAGTAGTTGATCGAGACAGCCACAGGAATTCTGACATGCCTGCCACTTCCATTTGTCTTGTCAACCGAAGCTCCGCCATGGAGCAAAGGCCTATGGAAGATCAAATAGGATGTTTTTCCTGTCTGTTTTCAGATTAAATCCATCAATAAACACTCCCTAAGGCAATTCTAGCAGATAGCACATCAGGCAGGATTCTGGGAGCTCGGGTAGACTTCTGGAGATGGGTGTCATGAATGAGTTGCACTTCAGGACTCTGGAGGGGCAGACAAGTCAGGCCCGATTTCAACCAGCAAGCCTCCTGTTTGGGTGTCCCTATCTATTTGGGATGTCATGTGGGCTCTCTATAGTAGAGAATACTACCTGAATCTATCACCTGTATCTAGTCCTCTTATTCTTTTAGAACATTTGGGTATATTGCAGTTCTCAGTCTCTTTTGATGTTGAGTGGGCTGTGTGACTGGTTCTAGCCAATTGTATGCCAGTGGGCATGATGTAGGTCACTTCTAGGTGGAGGCATGGAAGATCTGAGAAAGGTATGACTGTGCTCTCTCTTTCCCCACCGTGGCACCCTTGAAGGTCAGGTGTTGAGATGGCAGCATCATAAAATGGAGGGAGTGGGATCTCTGAATTGCTAAATGATAGAGAGACCCTGATAATCTTTACTGGACTTTATGTGAGCAAGAAACAAACTTTTGAAGGGTTACACAATTGAGATATAGGGATATTTGTTTGTAATGATTGCAGCATTTGGCCTACTCTGCCTAAATAGAATGTGAAACAAAATCATAAGAATCCAGAGGCAATATACAATATAATGACAGAATAATTTTCTCCAGGAGGTGTGAGGACTATCATCAAAAAAGAAGTAAGGTCAACAATTTTCCTCATCATAGGAGAAGATAAGGCCAATGTGGGTGGAAGTGGCTCCAGGAACATGGAAGAAATGGATGGAAAGAAGCCAGAACCAGGAATAGAGACACTCTGAGAAGGCTTTTGTATGGTACTGTGAACCAAGACTTTCATAGCTGCCTCGAAGAAGAGAGAAAGGAACAGAAACTACTGTGTATTGAACAAAACTACCAACCTATATACCTATAGATCATTACTGTTATTCAGAGACAGTGTGTTTCAAAATTTAGGTCTTGCAACACATTTGCTAACATTCAGGGTAGAGAACATTGAAGTGTATTTTCTTAAAATAGAGCAAGACAAGTTGTAGTTGAACAAAGTCAATATGGACCTCTGGAAAGGAAGAGGCCTTCTTGTGAAATCCATGATACCGGCATGAATCCAGCTATAACCCTTGGTTCTACTGTCTTCAGATTCAGATTTCAGGGGTGTTCAGTGTTGATAGCAAACATACTTTCCTTGCACGGCATTGAGGCCTGTAAATCAGTTAGTTCATATAATCAAATACGAGAGCTAATTACTTTCAACATTGCTAAAAGTCCCACAGAAAATGCATCTAATTTGGTTTATGTAGTTAATATTATTTTATTGAGTATACATTATTGATTTTATAGAGTAGAAAATTCTTTGAGAGATCTGTTTATGAATTTGTATCAGCTCTAGCATCATTCTTTTTAAAACTCAGGAGGTGCTAGTGAGTGACTTAAAATTCAAGTCCTCATTTTGTGATTGTTAATTTTATCCCATTGTCATTTAGATTAATTTCTTCCTAGGTTACAGAAAACTAATTTTCTTTCTTAAAGGCTGAATTGTCAGCTCAAACCTGACTTCCTCAACCTGTGTCTCCTATAAACACCAAAGCTGCATTCATTGCTGCTTCTCACCTGCAGCTCTCCATCCCTCTGATGGAGACAGTGATCAAATGAAGCTCTGAGCACAAAGGCCTGCACGTTCTATAGAGTCTGCTGGGCACCTGTGGGGCTTCTTCTTGGAGAGTGTTGTAGTGTGCACAGACTGTCTGTTTTTGGAAGCAGATGAACCTGGATTTTAATCCCATCTCTGTCACATATTAATTATGACGTTGGGCAAATCAACTCTGCATGCTTGACTTTCCTCATCTGTAAAATGGGAAAAAATACTGGGGTAGTTGTAAGAATTACAAGAGATGATATATCTCATACTGAAGATCACAGGCACTCAGAAGGATTTATGGATGAATGGCTATAGCAAGCAATGCTGGAATGGTCTCTCCTAAGACTTTCTTTGACTATACTGGACCTGATTCAGTGTCCACCTCGAGCCTGCATCTTTTAGAGTTAAGGCAGAGAGCCTATTGCTACCTCTCACACCTGTTTTCCTGTAATAGGCACAGTAAGAATTTCCAGATATCAGGAGATGTTGCTAACATAACATCTGCTAGCACTGGCATCCCAAGCCAGTTTTCTCTCCCCATTCAGGAATCCCTATATGAAAATTTAGGGTAATTTCCACCCCTTTAAGATTATATGAAGATGACTGAAAGATCTAAGTATGACTATACATTTGCTCTTTAATGAGAAGTACAAGTTGCTCTGTATTAGCATTTCTAGAACTATCCAGGGCATGCTAATTATAGGATATGTTTTAAATGTAATTAGAAGGAAATATCATATTATAATGATGAAGCACATTTGGAGAAATTTGAGTTAAATATATATATATATTTCAATCCATGATTTCTCAGAGCTTTTGTATAATAATTTGTAGTAAAGAACGCTAATGGACTGGATATGGACTAGGAATTTGACAAATATTTGTTCTATGTGTGAATAAATAAATGGATAACCGAATTAAATGTAGATTGTCTTTCTGGATTTAATTTTGGAGCCTGAACAGCTTCACATCACTCCAGGTCCCATACTTGTTCCTTCCTGAGGGCCTGGACATGATTTACTCTCCTTCTCCATTAGCTATGTTTTTGTAGATCTGCAGGCCCTTGGCCAGAATTTCAGATGTGAGAGTAAATACCAGTGTTTCTGGTACGTTAAGGGTACAGAAAAGCTATTTCTATGCTTGTGAAACTTTATAGCATGGGTGTGTAAATCTCAATCAATCCCCTCTCACGGACTAGCCCTTTTCCTTGGAGATGGTAAGCTCTTGAAAGGAGTTCTCCAAACAAGACTTGTAAGTCAATCTGCAAGGGCTGCTTCAAAAGTTCTCTTCTCCCTGGTTTCCCCCTTCACTTACACAATTACTATTCAGAATCATGGCAAGGTTTGTTCCCCTACTCTTTGTGCATGTAAGGGGCTGTTGCTTTACCAGGATGTTGCTGGTATGTGTCAGCAGAAGTAAGGCATAAGTAAAAGTGCTATTTTGCTTGGAGTTTCATTTTTTTGGGGGGTGGGGGGATGATATGGGCTATCACAGTCTTCAATTTCCATTCTTTTTGTAATATAATTCAGGACCACTGTGATGATAATATCTCATCAGAAATTCCCCTAAGGCAATTTTCCAGCAGAATTTGTCAAAAGAAAGTGCACAGAATTTTCCTATGAACTAAAATTTGGCTAAACCAGATGTACAACCCTTCCTTTTTCATTAATGGCTAGAGAAATAACTGCCAGTGGGTAAGAGAAGATCATTTTGAGTGGCCGCTTCCTCTTGGATAGAGATTCCAGTTGGGGTATTGTTGCCAGGGATTGTATATTGATCTATCTGTTCACATTCACCAGTGTGAGCTTTCATGTTCTTGAATGCATTCTGGGGCTTACAAGCCTCATCCCTACATGATGACTGGATAGTAGACAGAAGAGGGAGGTGTCAGTGAAGCTCATATGGTCTTGGAGTTGACTTCAGGATCTTGTCTTTAGCACACAGAATTGGATTTGCTGATACTGGTGCATCCTTCAAATAGCTCATTTATCTAAGATGTTGCCTGAAATTCTTTGACAGACATTTCTTCCTCTTTAAGAAACCAAGCTATGATTTAACATGGCAAAGGGATACCCAAAAATGATATACTTTCTAAGTGGGAGAAGGAGTGTGGAAATGTGGGAATTGACCAGATTGATTTTGACCCACTACTAATGGCCCATGACTTGCTAACTAATTTTTTTTTTCCTAACCAATCATTTGGCAAAAAGCCTTTCCTGGGGGAAGAGGCTTTCCTCTGTAGATTAATTTCTTTGCTTTGGTCTTTGCTTTGCTGCTGACAGAACTCACAAGGGTGGTTCTTTGACCCAGCTCCAGAAGCACAGTAACTGCAGGCGAGAATGAGCGAAGAACTATGTGGGAAGGGGCAGTTTTATTTATAGACAATGGAGGCTGGAGAAGGGAAGTAAATAAATGCTTCTTTTGGAAAGGGGCTTCCCTCCTGTGAAGGGTGAGCTTGGAGACCTATGGCAGTGGCCAGCACCAAACCACAGATTGGGCACCTATCCACAGTGCCTGGGCTGCCTGCTATACAACTGCCCTGCAGGAAGTCCTAGTAGGCAAGGGAGCCCATGTAGCCTTGGCTCCGGGTTGGAAATATTTAGGCGGCTGTGGTGGGATTTAGGCATGAGTTTGGATTGCAGAACCTCTTTTGTTTTTGTAACAGATTGCATCTCATGAGTAAACAACATGTACAAACACATGATTTGTTTTAACGTGAAATCTGCACAGATGAAGTGCAAGGCATGGACCATATTGGATCCTCTCTGTTTTAAGACTCTTTATCTGAAAATATGCTTAATTTGCGTATGAAAAATATGTTCCTTTATCTAGTGTTTTCTCTCTCCCTCATGTTTCCTTCAAGGACCAGCTCCAGTTTATCATTGAGGATCATAAAGTATGTTAGTCAACCTTTCGTCACTGTGACAAAATACCTGACAAGAGCAACTTAGAGGAGAAAATGTTTATTTGGGGTCATGGTTTCAGAGGTTCAGTCTGTGGGCAGTTGAATCCATTGCTTTGGGCCCAATGTGAGTCAGAATATTATGGCGGAAGGACATAGCAGAGAGAAGCTTCTCCATTCATGGCAGCAAGGAAGAAGAGAGACAGAAGAAGAAGGTGCTGCAAGGCAGATGAACCCTTTGAACTCCTCCAGCCACTCCCTACCTGCCTACAGTTACCACTGAGTTGACTCATTCAAATGAGAATGGACTGATTAGGTTATGGACTTGTGATCTAATCATATCAGTCCTGAATTAGCACGGGAGCTTTTGGGGGACACTTCAAATTTAATCTATAACATATGGTTATTTTGTTGAGAATGGAGAGATCTCAGGAAAATTGTACATACCTGTTTTCTAGGTATACCTTGAGAGTAAAGCTTACAAGACAGAAGAGGATGTAATAGTTTTGTATTGCAGATATAACACAGTACAAACTTAGCAGCCTAAAATAATATCCATTTTTTTTTAATCTCACAGTTTCTGTAGTTCAACAGTTTAGCATGGTATAAATGGATGTTCTAGTTAGGGTCTTACAAGGCTAAAATTAAGGTTTCGTCTAGGGCTATAGTTCCCATATGAGGTTCAGAGTTCTATTCCAAGCTCTCTACTTGTTGGCAGAATCTAGTTCCTTTTTGAAAAATTTTAATTGTACAAATTTAGGGGATGCTATAATAATAGCAATAATTAAAAAATGTTATAGTGTATAATGATCAAATCAGGGTAGTGAACATGTTCATCTCAAACATTTAAAAATTTTTCATTAAGACATAACAGTTTATATATTTATGGTATACACTGTGATATATTTAAAAACATGTATACAATATACACATATCAAAAATATACTTGCTTGCCTATGTTTATTGCTGCACTCTTCATGGGAACTAAGCTATAGAAATTAACTTAGACCCTTATCAATAGATGAATAAATTAAGACAATGTGTTCTACTTACACAATGAAATATTATTCAGCCATAAAAGGACAGCTGTCCTATCATTTGCAGCAAAATGGATGGAAATGAGAGACATTAAGTAAAATAAGTCAGATGCAAAGACACAAATACTATATGTTTTCTTTTATTCATGGGTATTAAAAAAGTGGATCTGAGTAATATAATAGTGATTACTAGAGATCAGGAAGGTGAGAGTAGTGGGAGATTGGAAATATGGTACCCAAATGTAGTTATAGAAATAGTAAGTTCTGGTGTTCTCTTTAACAATGAAGGAACTATAATTCACAATAACTTAACTGTAATTCACAATAACTTATTATACATTTTATGAATAGTTGGAAGAGAAGATCTTACAATCTCTAAACAGAATGTAATGATAAGAAAAGGGAAATATTACCCTGAATTTAGTTCCTTCACCCATTCCCTGCAGGCCTCTGTGTCCTTGACACATGACCTTCATCATCACTGTCCACAGTGGTGCATTGACTCTTTCTGATACATCAGATCTCTCTAATTTTTTTTCTCTGTCACTCTATCTGACTTCCTCTTCTGCACTCTGCTTTTAAGGGATCATGTGATCAAATTGGGCTCACCCAAATAATTCAAGGTTTAACTCCCTATCTTCAGGTCATTAATTAGTAACTTTAATTTCATGTGCAAAGTCCCTTTTGTAAGGTAACATATTCAGGGGTGGGGGCAACAAGGGGCCAAAATTCTGCCTGCTATAGGGAGGGAAGAAGGGATTCAGGCAGGAAGCACAGCCTGAATAAAGATGAGGGTGTGGAGCACATAGGATGGTAGAGGGAGATATGGTCAGGTTTGTATTTTAGAAAGAACACTAGAGACTAAGATACTAGTTAGGATTTATGTTGGGGATCTACATTTACCTAGATTCAGTGTTCATGCTGGCAAAAAAAGGGTACCGCTATCAGTATGGTATAGTGGCTAAGTGTGAACTGTACATGATCAGGTGGTCTATGTTCAAGTCTTACACACCTAATGGAAATAACAATGACAACAACACTTAGTTATGGGGTGTTGTGAGGATTAATTGAAATAGGGCCTACCCAGGCATATAGTTAGTGCTCCAAAAATTTGGGGATTTTTTTTTTATTATTATCACCTTTTTTTCCCTGTGTCAGAGAAAATGCTCTGTATTAATGCACATCAAGCTGAGAAGGTCTTGAATTTTAATTTCTGCCAACTAGCTTTTTGATTTTTCTTTCTTTGTGTCACAATTTTGTCACTTTTAAAATGAAAATGATGTTAATTATGTGAATCATGTCCAAAGAAATTTGATGATTTTAGAGCACTTGGAAATAACCCTTGATCATTTTCGAAAAGTATCTGACAGTCTAGAAAAAAAAATCCTTATTTCTTTTAGCTCATTCTTTCAGTCATCCTATAGTTATTGGAAGAAGCCCAGGACATACCTTTTGGGCCCATTATTCAATAGTATGTAGAGAAAAGTAGTCCTGAAGACTATGCTGGGAATGGACTGACTTCACAGAATTCTGGAGCAACTGGCTGACCATGGAGTATGAGTTGAGAAGTATCGAAAACTCAAACTCCCCTGCTCCAATTTGTCATCTAGTAACCTGTAGCAAATGCCCCACACAACTAATCTTCAAGATGTTTTCTTTACCTAAAATGTAATATAGCAGAGAACATTGGCTCAGAGCATGAAATCTGGATTCTAGTTTGGTACTAGGACTAATAAACTGTAAGTCACGCTTCCTTTTTGGTCCCATTTGTGAACAAAGGAGTTTGGTCCAGTCTCCTCTTGGAGGTTTTTTCTTTCTTTAAGATCCTATGAACTTGACCTGCCAAGACCTTTGAGCTTCACTTGTAAGAATCAGACAACCATTCTGGTGGGTAGCAGGTGTTCCAGGAGGCTTACTCTGAGCAAGTGGGCAGGAGTGAAGGATGTAGTAGGATTTTTGCCAGGGACAGTGGAGGCTTTCCTGGATCCCGCAAGAGTGGGGCCTGAGGGGCATGAAGAAGGAGGTATGTCAACACAGCAGATGGTCTCATGGGGAGGTGAGAGCTGAGGATGCCATTCAGGCCCTTTCCCTCTCCCTCAGCCCTGCTGACGATCTCTGATCACAGGGAGCATCTATGCAGACATCTGGTTTGTACCATAAAATTACTAGCCTGTTTCCTGGGCTGATTGAACTCTGTTGGTGAAAGCTGCATTTATAAATGAAGCTAATAGTAATTTATTTGTCTGAAGGCAGGGGGTTCAGTTATATAGCTTTTTGAGGTTCATTTAGCAATGAGGTAGAAGTATGCTTATTCTGGGATGTACATGATCTTCTCCTTTGCCTCCAGAGAAGACAGAGAATTTCATCTAAGGTTTTGTATGTCATAAGAAAACTTGAATAGGAATCCACAGGATTTTCATCTTAGCTCTGGCACCAAACAGGGATGTGAACCTGGATATTTTGTGACCCATCTGGGTCTCATTTCTTATTGGTGATGTAGACATAATGATTTCTGCCCTGCCAGCCTATTAAGCCATGTAAAACACTGTATACAATGTTTCACTTAGTAAATGCTCCATAACTGTGAGCTATTATTTTTACAGCCCTGGCACGGTACCTGGAAATTTTGAAATAGTCGATAAACAGCTATTGAATGGATGTAGGACAAAAAAGGGTATAGTGAAGTTAAAATAAGTTAATATATGAGGTGCTGCATAAGAATAAGTCATATTCTGTTTAATGAAGCAGCAGTTTTACACAGACTGCAACATTCTAGAAAAATCCTCAAAACTTAAACGTGTCTTCCTACCTACATGAGGTTCCTACCTAACATCGTAGAAACCTTCCACCTTATCTAAAGCAGAACTCTCTCCGATTCCTCTCTACCCTTTATCTTGCTTTTATTTTCCATCTCAGCATTTGTAACTCTTGATAAATATATTTTTATTTGCTGATTGCCTTACTCCTCCCACTGGAATGTGAGACCTTGGAAAGGTCTTTGCTTGCTATTTTCTTTCCTCACTGTTGTAAAGTATGTTCGTGCATGGCACATGGTAGACAAACAAAGGAGATGATGAATTAATATCTCTTGGAGCTGTCTCATCCGTGACAATGACTGTTCAAAAGTAATCAAGCTCTTTTCACTCTGACATTACTTAAAACCTTTTCACTCTATCTGACATTACTAGAAACCTCCCTATGGGTTAAAGTAATAATAGGACTTTCTCTATGTGGCTCCTAGTGGGTAGGTATCATTACATATGGTTGGTCTTATTACCAGGACCAGGAAGCCATTTGTATATTATCCTTTGTCTCCTTCAGATGGTCAGGATAATTGTTTCCCAAATAGGGGTGCCCTCATTCCCTCAGTAGCTACAGAGGTGTCTAAGTTAGGAGTAACAGCAGTAATTCTCCTCTGTGCTCCATAAAAAATTAATAGCCATAAAAGTCAAATCGGCTTCCTTACTAGCAAATGAACTTTACAACCCGCTTTAGCTTACGGACTCTTAGTAACCAATATGTAAAAAATGCCAACCAGGGAAAGATATTTTCCTGCTTTATAGGCTTTAAAAAAACCATTTAATTCAATCTGGCACCCAGGCTGAATGTAAAATAGCTGCAAAGCAGTATTGATGGGACAACACATGATATAATTAAATCTATGTATCAATCCATCAAGTGTAAGATAAAAATCAATCACATGCAAATAGACACCTTCAGGAGGGAAAGGCTGCAGGCTTTTGCTGTGGCCCTACATTGTACCCTATGGCTTTCTCGTTGGAGCAATACTCTCACCTGCTGCAGGATTATGTTTTGGTGCTTTCTGGAGTCTTTCTTTGTACAAGGCTTTGAATAACATTCAAGTTTTGATATTAAGTTGAGGGTTTGAGATCTTTGTGTAAACGACAGAAAGGGACTTAATGTAAATCATTCTGTAGCAAAGAAGTATGATCTGAGGCTTACAATCTACCTGGGAAACTTGTTAAACTTGCACATTCTTGGGCTCCATTACAGAGATTCAGATTATGCTGATGCTGTTCCCAAAGCCATAATTTGAAAAATAGTGTCATTTTAGCCCTGGGTGAGAGTCCAGACTCAACCAATTCCATAGCCTCGGGCAAGATAATGTATCTTTTTATACTACAATTTTCTCATTTGTAATTCAAGCTTATGGATGATAAAGTATTCTGAATACATTCTCATTTAATCCTACTTTCTAGGATGGTGTAGGAGTAAATGAGGCAATGTATGTAAAACATTTAGCTCACAGCCTGATAAATATTGTACTATTACCACTTCCCGCAGCTAATATTTCCCAAGTGCTTCATGTCTGAGTGACACTGTTCTAAGTGCTTTACATATATTTCCTGTTTTTCAATCTTGGGTTGTTTTTGCTGTTATGCCTATTTTACAGTCAAGAATATGGAGTCACAGAGGAATTAAAGAAACTGTTCTAAGTCACACAGTGCTGAGGTAGTAAAGATGAGAACCTGGGTTTGTGTGACTTCAGACACCACATACTTTACTTGCCATAATTACTTATTTTCAAAGGGAGCTTACCTATCTTATTTTCTTCTAGGTTTACATATATCTGGTTGTCATCAGCCCAGTATTGATGCCATCTTCCTGGTTGATCTGTTGTTCTTTTACGGATTTTTGCACTGGCATATTTCATCAGTGACAGAACCTACCTCACAGACTTACGATATACAAATAATCTATTATTTCTTCTCCCCAACACCCCAAATCGACAATAAGTGAAAAATGGGAAGAATCAGAATTGATCTGATTCAGGGTAAAGTGCATCCTAAAGGGGAATCATGAGGAAAATAATCTTAAAAACAACTAGAAAACTTAGTATTGTTTGTGGCTATGTATGGATAAGGGTACTGTGGGTAATTTGTTTAATACTTTAGAACTTTTGCCTTCTTTCAACTTTGTACTACAAAGAACCATATGATTTTTATAATCAGAAGAAAATGCTTTTTTTCCCAAATAAAAAGCAAATTAATTGCAGACAGAACCTCATGGCATTAGTGGAGATTCTTCAGCCTGCTGTTCACTCCCAAGCATGCATCCTGGTCACCTCCATAGGACACAAAGAGAAAAGCTGATCAATATTTTGATGCCAAAGAAGGAAGGAGAGACTGGTGAGAGGGAATATTTTAAAAGTCTTTCTGTGAGCTCTGTTAGAAGTACACTTCAGTTCACTGACCTTGAAATTAACCTAGGGTGTCCAGAGGACTAAACCCCAGAATAAACAAACAAGCAAGTTAATTCATTTCTAATTTTGACCAAATGTTAACAGCACATTGTGTTTCCATGATGCCAAAACTTATTAGTTTAATGAAAAACAACATCAGTCACGTCATTGGAAACACATAAAATCAATATGGGTGTTATTTTATAGATCAAGCTATCACTTTATGGATGGAATGTTTCTGTTGCTCATGTGCATGTTATCACTCAATGTAGTTAGAGGTCACATTGGGTTCTGAAAAAATACTGGTGTCTCCAAGACAACAATTATGAAAATAACATGTTGAAAAAGGAAATATGATAAGAAGGCTATAATGTCTTATAGGGCCATAGTAAAACAAGTGAAAATATTTTTTTTCTAATAAAATAATTACTGATTTCTTTTTTTTAAGAACACAGTGAATCCATTTGCCACTAGGTTGGAAATCTTTAGGTATAAAGAAATTGTAGACCCACTTTATCTGTCTCTTCCTGTTATAGTACTACATCAGGCATACAGTCTCACTGCTCATTGATGAGAAACTAAGGCCTGGCTAGGTCATTTGCTCAGTCACTGGTATGGTAAAAAAACACAACCCAGGTTGTTGTGCCTGTTAAATTGGGTTTATTTATATCCTATTTTTTGTTTGTTTTGAGCATTTGTCAATATGACACAAGTATATCTGTGTGGATAATAAAAGAAGATAAGCAAACAGAAAGAAAAAAGATCCAACACCTAGTTTGCTTAACTTATGCTTCACTTTGGATTTTTGAAAAAAATTATCTAAAAGATTTTCTAAATCAAGTCATTGATGATGTACTGCCGACTACACTTGTCTATTAGAAAAAAAGAGACTGAAGTTAGGTAACCTGGGTTCCATTGATAGGGGCCTGATATGGATATGTGCTGATACTGTTTTGGTGACTGGGGTCAACTGGGATATAACACTGGAAAAGAAAAAGAAAAAAAAAGACAAAACTAATAATAAATCATGATTCTACTTTTCTATCACAGTGTCTATGATCTAGTGGAGAAGGAATTAAAACGAAAACAAAAACAAAAACAGAATCAAATGTGTGCCATTGAAGGTGAGTATTAAGTACTAGGCACAAGAATAAAACTAAGAAGAAAGAGGCAGCAAGTGACTGGGGTGCTCTTTTTAGATGAGGTGATCATACAGTCCTCCTTGACAAGGTGAAGTTTTAATAATAAATTATAAACAACTTATGATTATGGAAAAGGCTGGGTCTTTCAGGGACATGAAACTGTTAAGACAATGTATGATGGCAAAACCAAATCCTAGCCATCTGCCATAGTCCATTCTGCTTCCTCTGTGGGAAGCTTCTCCTTTGATCCCACATCCCACCTAGCCCTCCCTTTGTTTAGGGACTCTGTTGACTTCTATTTAATCTGCAGGTCTCCACCTGACTGATCCTTTGCTCAGACTGACATTGTCTCTTCAGCTTTTTACTTCCACTTTTGAAAACACTAACCATTTCTGTAATTATGGATTGATATCAGGCTACCCACTCGACTGAGGTACTAAAGTGCTAAGTTCACGTTGCTCAGTTACCTTTGCATTTTCTTTCTTTCTTCCTTGTAAATGTGGAGCTTTACAAAAAGAACGTAAGAGTTTTATCTGCTGGTTGGAGCACTGAGCTGGCATATATAAATGCATATTGAAAATACAGAATATTTGAAGTTCGTTCTGATCACATATTGAGGGGAACCAAAGATGGGGGACAGTAAGTAGATTCTGGGTTGATAGGAAAATGATTTTAGAAAATTTATGTTTTTTCTTTTTTATTTTTTTATTTTTATTTTTTTTATTGATTATTTAAAGCATTACATAGCTCATGATATATCATCTTTCATACATTTGACTCAAATTGTGTTTTGAACTCCCATTTTCACCCCAAATACAGATTGCAGAATCACATCTGTTACATATTCACATTTTTACATAATGCCATATTAGTGACTGTTGTATTCTGCTACCTTTCCTATCCCCTACTATCCCCCCTCCCCTCCCCTCCCCTCCCATCTTTCCTCTCTACCTCCCCTGCTGTTGTTCAATTCTCTCCCTTTTTTTCCCCTCCCCCTTGCCCCTCATGACCTCTTATAATTTTATGTATCATTGAAGGTCTCCTACCATTTCCGTATGCTTTCCCTTCTCTCTCCATTTCTCTCCCCCCATTCGTCTTTGTTTACTGTAGTCTTTTCCTCATGCTCTTCCTTCCTGTTCTGTTCTTAGTTGCTCTCTTTATATCAAAGCAGAATACAACAGTCACTAATATGGCATTATGTAAAAATGTGAATATGTAACAGATGTGATTCTGCAATCTGTATTTGGGGTGAAAATGGGAGTTCAAAACACAATTTGAGTCAAATGTATGAAAGATGATATATCATGAGCTATGTAATGCTTTAAATAATCAATAAAAAAAAGAAAGAAAAAAAAAAGCAGACATTTGGCATTTGTTTTTTAGGGCTTGGCTAGCTTCGCTTAGCATAATCTGCTCTAATGCCATCCATTTCCCTGCAAATTCTATGATTTTGTCATTTCTTAGTGCTGCATAATACTCCATTGTGTATAGATGCCACATTTTTTTTATCCATTCATCTATTGAGGGACATCTAGGTTGGTTCCACAGTCTAGCTATTATGAATTGTGCCGCTATAATCATTGATGCAGCCGTATCCCTATAGTGCGCTCTTTTAAGGTCCTCAGGGAATAGTCCGAGAAGTGCGATAGCTGGGTCAAATGGTGGATCCATTCCCAGCTTCAAATGGTGAAGATTGAACTAGCAATATATTTTTTTGTTGTTTGCCATTCTGAAAAAAAATCATGAAATATATTCTGGTAACTGAAATCATGAATGGCTCTTTTTATTAGTAGTTTATTTAGTTAACTAGTAGTTAACTAGAAACGTTAGTTGTACTCTTTGAGTTTATTTGGAAAAGCACTCAATAAGCTCAGTTAAAAACTACAAAAGGAGGCTATGATCTTTGATAGACTTAGGAAAGGGAGTGACATAATCTGATCTACTTGTTTTTAAAGATATTCTGGTTGCTATGTAGAAAATTTTTTGAAAGGGGCCAGTGTGAAAGAAAATGGACTATATAGCAAGTAATATTAGTTGCCTGTGAAACAGAATATGGTGGTTCAGATTAGGGTTGTGGAAATGGAGTAGTGGACATATTGAGATATATATTGGAAATGGAATCAAGAGGATTTATTTAATGGATTGGATACATGGTGAGAGAAAGTTAAAGATGTCTGCTGTTTTTTTGGCATAGGTAACTGACTGACTGGTGGTGCCATTTACTGAAGTGGTAAGCCTACATGGTTGGTAAATGAGATTGAGAGTTCCATAATGGATAGTTTAAATACGAGCTGCTAAATTATACATACAATTGTATGTTCTGGGTTATGACTACAAATTATTACATTTATTATAATGTTTTAGAATCATTTCTTAACTTGTTGTCCTTTTTTTCCCCCTTTAATTGCGACCTCCATCTGAGGGTAGAATGCTTTTGTATTCACTTTGTTATACTCTTTATATTCTGGTGTCTCAATTAACTGGATGAATGAATGGATGGATGGTAACATGGACTTCAACAATTGCATACCCTTTTTATTATTTATTTTCTCTTGGTGCATATTAATTATCCAGAATGATGAGTTTTTATTGTGACATATTTGTGTATACAATTTTACTCCCTAATACCTCTACTACTCTTCCTTCCTCTTTCTCCCCTGGCTTGGTCCTCTTCCTCTACCATACTGATCTCCCTTCTAATTTCATGGAGTTCCTTTTTCTTCATTCTTTTTGTTTTTTTCCTTCTAGTTTCCACATATGAGAGAAAGCATACAGTACTTTTCTTTTTGAGTTCATTTTTTTCACTCAAAATTTTGGTCTCCAGTTCCATCAATTTTCCTGCAAATGACATAATTTCATTCTTCTTTATGACTAAATAAAACCCCATTGTTTAAATGTTCCACATTCTCTTTATTCAGTCATCTATTAACAAATACGTAGGCTGATTCCATAGCATGGCTATCATGAATTGTGTTGCAATAAATATGGATGGTATATATGCATCTCTAAAGTATGCTGACTTCAAAGCTTTTGGATAAATCACAAGGAGTGTTATAAGTGGATCATATTGTAGATATATTTTTAACTTTTTGAGGAATCTCCATACTGATTTCCATAGTGGCTGTACTAATCTATACTCCCACCACAGTGTATTGGATTTCCTTTGCCCCCTGCATCCTCACCAGCAATTATTGTTATCTGTATTCTTGATGCTAGCCATTTTAAATGAAGTGAGATGGAATATCAGTGTGGATTGGATTTGCATTTTTTTGACAGTTACAAATGTTGAACATTTTTTTTTCATGTAATTGTTGGCCACTTTTCAAAAGTATCCAGTTCACTTGCCCATTTATTGAATGGGTTTTTAAATGTTGAGGTTTATTTACTAATTTATTTTTTGTACCAGAGATTGAAACCAGGGGTGCTTAACCACTGTTTTCTATAAATTTACTTCCACCTTAAAAACTCTGAAATTGATGTTTTTCCCTTGGAGATGTATAAATCCTATATGTGTTTGCAGGTTATAAATATTGCCAAATGAATGCATATGTAGAAAGGGACCATTTAGGAGTAGTTATTTCAACTCACTCTCACTCTTGTGTGATGAGGGATGGTCATGGAACACTGTTATGGGCATCTACATTGTAAAATGAGGCTAATAATGATAGTAATAATAACAATAACTGTAATGTAAGAAGAACCCCTAATTCAAATTATTCTTGTGGAACTGCAATTAGATACAACATGCAAACAAACTTTTTTATATATATTTTTTAGTTGTAGTTGGACACAATATCTTTTTTTATTTATTTTATGTGGTGCTGGGGAACGAATCCAGGGCCTCACACATGCTAGGTGAGTACTTTACCACTGAGCCACAACCCCAACCCACAAATAAGTTTTGATAGGAGTAAATGTTCAATAAATGTTTTCACAATTATGTTGATTATTATTTTATTTTATTATTTTTTTTTGTACTGGAGATTGAGCCCAGGGTGCTTAACCACTGAGCCACATACCCAGCCCTTTTATTTATTATTTTGAATCAGGGTCTCTCTAAGTCCTTAGGGCCTTGCTAAATTGTTGAGGCTGTTCTCCAACTTGTGGTCCTTCTGCCTCAACCTCCTGAGTAGCGAAGATTACACGTGTGTACCACTGTGCCCAGCAAATAATTATTATTGAATAAAATGTGACTTGTCTAAGGATGTCTGAGCTGGGACTAGATTGTTTCTACAAGGGGCACAGGTCTTCCATTTCTCTTTTAGGCCTCTACTCTGATTTCTGTCTCAACAATCAGACTTGAATCATGCTTCTTTATATAATGTGGAGATAATACATGAGTTGTTTATGAGCATACCTTAGAAGAAGGGTACAAACCTAGTGTTTGAAACTAGGTTCAGCTACCATTTATCTGTGGAGTATTAGACAAATTCATTATTACTGAATCTGCTTCTTCATCTGCAAAGGGAATGATAATAAAAAGGGTATTAACTGCAAGGAGATGTAGTGAAGATAAAAGATGTGTGTCAAGTACTTGGCCATGTTCATGACATATATAAGGTTAATAAATAGTATCTATTCTAATTATTTCTCCCCATTCCCCACCTGCTAAATGATAAAAGTTCTCCACATTACCTCCTCACTGCTTAATACAAGTTATTATATGTAATCTTGAAAGAAGGTCTGGACATTATGTGGTGTGGTAGGCAAAGGTATAAATTCAAATGTTACCTGAGAATTAGTGTCAGAGCATCCAGATTAAATGTGAGAGGGTGACAGCAATACTGAAGGACCAAACAGCAACCTGCATGGATTTGAGTAGAAAGATGAAGGGCCATTGGAGGGAGGGAGGTCTTTAGGGAAGAAATAAAAGTGAGAGATTACCAGCATGTTTGAAGATTTGAAATATATTACTTGTGGTTGGCAGATTTGTGGAAACATTTAGACAATAATTTGATATGGTGGTATAGGCATATAATCTCAATGATTCAGGGGGCTGAAGCAGGGGGATTGCAAATTTGAGGCCAACCTCAGCAAGCCCCTAAGCAATTTAGACCCTGTCTCAAAATTTAAAAAAAACAACAAACAAACAAAAAATCCCCCAAACAAACAAACAACAACAACAACAACAAAAACAAAGGGCTGGGGATATGAGTCAGTGGTTAAGAAACCCTAAATTCAATCCCCAGTGCGCCATCCCCCAATAGTTATAATTCATGTCTATCTAACCAAATGAGGTAAATTGTTTTGGGAAAATATAGTAAGTAAAGGAAATGTCATCATTGCACATTATTTGGCTCAACAGTGAACAGTATTACACAATCAAATTATGTAAACAACAACTGTGTAGGTAATCCAAAACTGCAACTTCATTGTACTAAAAAGATGGGTGGATGGTGTAGAGCTAAATCCTCAACTAAAATGATAAGAAATCAAATAAGAACTATGAGCATCTAAGCTTAAATAGCTAAGCTTGGTAAGTGAAAAAGCAGTAAGTAGTATTTATGTTTAGAAACATGGAGATAAGCAGGAAAAATAAGTATTTAACACAATTGAAAATAGAGTTAGTGGACTGGTAGGGCAGAGCCCCACTTTCTTCTCCTGTAAGCACTTAAAGACTGACTTAAAACTCTTGTAACAAAAACAAGAAAAAAAGAAAAAGAAAAAGAAAACATGGCCTATACCCATCTCTGCTTTCTGACTGTTTCTCAAATGAGATAAATATGAGCTGTCAATAAAATAAGTATGGAGCTTTTCCTAGTAAAGTCTCCTCATGACTTTTATAGTGGCTCTAGAACTATAACTTTCACATGGTGTATGTAGAAGGATGATCATATAAATGCAGAATTGGACAATAGAATTTGTATGGTGTTAGGTACAAACTTAAGATGTTATTAGTGTTGAAAACAAAACACATATTGATTAAATGACCAATAAGCTTATATTAGTAATATCACCAAACACATCTTCAAATAAAAATATAGGTTTATAGATTTTTTTAAATTGGTAGATGATGTGATAACACAAGATAATACTTCACTTTACGTGTAGTTCATGGAGGGTGGGAATTAAGTCATCTTTGATAACTCTAAGAGACGGACATTAAGGACTGGGGCTGTACCTCAGTGGCAGAGTTCTTGCCTGTCATGTGTGCAGCACTAGGTTCGATCCTTAGCACCACATAAAAATAAATAAAATAAAGGCATTCTGTCCATCTACAACTACCAAAAAAAAATTAAAATAAAATAAATAAACTGACATTGAATATATGAATTATAAATATTTCCGCTAGTGACTTTAATTAATGCTATTTCTTCTTATGAATCTATATAAGGCAGCAAATTTCCATATTTTATTTTAGATAGTAATTTACTTAGCCAAAAGATTTTTTGATAGGCTCATTAGGTGGTTTTTGTTTTCTACTTTCTAGGAAAAGACAATATTCCATCATATATTAATTTTGCATTTATTAGAAGGCCCTATAATCTCAAAAACAATATAGTGGTAATTTGGGGAAAGAAATGAATAATGTTAGAGTATAATTGTAGAATCCCTTGGGAAGCAATTTAAGAATTTATTTCCCAGTTTGGATATTTAAAGTGCCCCTCCAATACTATGGGGAGAGTTGGAGGTATTTCTTACCAGAATCTAATATAAATTGTTCATGTATATGGAAAATTTCTTATTGGATTCTCTTAAGACTCTACTGATGGCTACATTATAAATGCATCTATTACTTTCTTGGTTATATTACCATATGAGGCCTAAAAAATAAAACTAATATTGCTAAGTAATTTTTAGGCCTTATAAATAAATTCTCTTGAACTAGGACTTCTGCTACCAGTAAAAGTGAAGTTATAGGGGCCAACTGAAACAGCAAAAATAAACCAAGTAAGAAACAAGTTTGAACACACTTGACATTTGACAATGAAAGACAGTGATCCCTGAAAGTAGGGAAATAGGTAATTTCCCAGCTTTTGACCTTGTCAGAATTATCTAGGCCATAGTGTATGGAGGGGAAATTGAGGATGGAACCTGGTGGACTTCCCAAATGAGGAGAAGTTGAGAGTCTGATGAAGTTGTCGTGGTTAGAATTCACAAGAAGAGTTCTTGAATGGAGACAATTGTATATAAAGGACACTCCAGAATTCTGCAGAAGGTCCCTTTCAATTCAATGGAGTATTAGCCAACACATTCATGTGAGAAAAATACTCAGCCTAGGGAAAAAAAAACAATGGAAAATAGAATAGGCACATGCTTATCCTATGTAGTGCCACGGACAGTGCTTGTCAGACTGGAAAATCTTATGATTCATGGGTCAGAAGATTCATATATCAGTGGAAAATAATCAACTCAAGCCGGAGCATGCTCCAGACCTGACTAACAAATTAAAAAAAAAAACAAAATCAGAAAGGATCAAATTCTTTCTAATAACTTAACAATATCATAAAACATAACTCACACATGCTTATTGCATTGCAGAAATTCTCAGCTGCTATCTGGCACCCAGTTAAAAACTATCAGCCCTGCAAAAAATTAGGAAAACACAACCCATGACAAGGAGAAAAACCAAACGACTGAAAATTACCTAGAAATGACATGAAGGTTAAGTTGAACAGTTATCGACATTGAAGCATTCATTTAAAAACTGCATCCCATATATACAAAAAAGCTTAGACATGGAAATATGTAAAAGACATAAATAAAACTTTAGAAAAGAAAGCTAAAATATGTGAAGTAAAAAGAATACTGGCAAAGGATAATGCCATATTGGATATGGCGGAAAAGCAGTCTAACAAACTCAAAGACCTAGTAAAGAGTATCCAAAATGAACCACAGGAAAAAAAAGTTTAACAATTTGAAGGAACTATACATGAGGTACAGGACCACTTTAGGTGACTTAGTATATATGAAATGGAGTCAGTGAAAGAAATAAAAGGAGGGACGGGAAAGGTATTTGAAGAAATAATGCTTGAAAAATTTCCAAATTCAATGGAAATAATACATCCACAGAACTAAGAAGCCCAGTGAACCTCAGTCACAAAAGAATATGATCAAAACCCAGTGGTAAATAGAAAGAAGGAAGGACATTAGAAATGGTAACCACATGGGCAAGAAAAAGAGGGTTTTTTTGGAATTATTTAAATGTTATGAAAAGATAATTAGCTGCTTAAATCAAAACAATAAAAATGTAATGTGGAATTTAAAATATGTGTGAGAGTAAAATGTATGGCAATGATAGCACAAATATCAAGGAGTAAAAATGGAAGTACACTATTTTAAGATTCTTTTACTATGTGTGAAGTGGTAGAGTATCATTTGAACATAGAGTGTGATAAGTTAAAGATGTATGCATCAAACACTAAAGCAGTGATTAAAATAACAGAAATAACAACAAAGGGGATAAAATGAAATAATAAAAATAATTTGCTGGCTGTGTGCAGTGGCTCAGGAGGCTGAGGCAGAAAGATTGCAAGTTCAAAGCCAGACTTAGCAACTTATAAAGGTCCTAAGCAACTTTGTGAGACCCTGTCTCAAAAAAAATAAATAAATAAAATAAAAATAAACATAAAAAAAGGGCTGGGGATCAATCCCTGGTACCAAAAAGAAAAACAAAGGAAAAAGAAAAAGAAAAAAAATCACTAATCCAAAGCATGCCAAAGAAAGAGGAAAAGCAAAAACAAAGAAATAACAAAAAACCCATAAAACATTTAGAAAACTAGTAGCAAGATATTGTCAAATTTAAACCTAAATAGATTGTAATCATATTAAATATAAAAAGTCTAGGTATTTCAATGAAAGGTCAGAGATTGTCAGGTGAGGTAAAAGGTTAAGATTTAAGTGTGTGCTAAGTGTGTGGCAGAAACATATTTTCTAGGCTAAAAGGAAAAACAAAAAGTATTCAATGTTAACATTAATATAGCAAAGTTGGATTGGCTATATTTAATATTAGACAAAGCAGATTTCAGAGCAAAGAGTAGCACTAAAAATAAGAGATGTAATTTTATAATAATTAAGGGGTAAATTAATTAAGTGATCATGTTGGTTCTAAACATTTATGCATTTAATTTCAGAACTGCATAGTACAGGAAGTAAAAGTTGATAAACTTTTAGACCAATGACATAAATACAATTCTTTAATTATAGTCATAGATTTCAAAATTGCTTTCTCAGGAATTGATAGAAACAGTAGTTTAAGAACAAACAAACAAATCAGCAAAGCATATAGAATATTTGAACAACAGTCAATATATAGACATAGAAAACTCAACCCAATAATAGCAGAATGCACAATTTTTTTTTAAATCTATAGAAGTCCCTTCCCTAATGTAAACCATATTCCAGGCTATAAGACAGACTCAATAAATTTGAAAAGATTTAAGTCACACAAAACATATTCTCTGACCATAATGAAAATAAACTGGGCATCAGTTTAGAACGTTTGTTTAATAAATTAACAGATGAAATTATTTATATTATATAACAATTAAGATTATTGAAATTAATATTGTGAAAAAATCCTATCAGTTCCCACGTCAGGAGGAAAATCATGATATAAGTAAACATGACCAAGATAGGAATATCATTCTATATGAGTTTACATAGGCAAAACAGTGTGGGTACTAGAGGGAGATAAGACTTAGTTAACAAGTGAACATGTGCTTTTGATAAATAAAATGACTTAGGAGCCTGAGAGCTTGAAGGTTTAAGAATAATTTGATTTTCTTTTTGAATTGCATATATAGTCTAAAAACCACTAAACACACTTCAGTCAGACAGCACTTATTTTGGATTTAAATATATTTGACCTAATTGTTTTTTTCCATGATGGTTGTCATTTGAGGGATACAACAATTTTCAAGTTTATTCTACCATATACATATAGTTCTCTATATTCATTGTTGGATCTGGATGCAGATACTGCCACTGTGAGACTCCTCATTGACATCTAAATACGTCTCATCCACTGCCACATCTGTGCTTTTGCTTATGTCAAAACTCCTTATGGAAGACCTTTCTGTCTTGCTTTCCGGGCCTCATCCATTCAAATTCCCTCTTACCTGGTATGAATTTTCCTTCCACTATTCTGACCTGTTGGTTATGTTGAACTCTGTACTCTGTAGAATTTCATATGCAATCAAGACTAAAACAGTACAACACACTTACTCATTATTTTTTTTAATTTGGCAAATTTTAAATTATAGTATGTATAATGCTAATTTGGGGATAATTTTAATGATGCAGGTTTGGGCCAAATCTTCAGAAACTCCAATTCTCTAAGTTGCAGGCTTAGAAATTTGCATTTGATCAAAGATCCCAGGAGATCTTGATGTAATGATTTACATATCACACTTTGAAATAAACCAAACATCTATAATGGATTTCAATAATTAAGTCTAGTCTCACATATAGATGTGAGACTAATCCTTTATATCAATAGGTAGCATGCTAAGTATATAACTGATACTTAATACATGCTGGTCAACTTATTGACACAATGCAGTTAAACATTTTGTGTCTGCACTTGCCAGTTGTTTTTATTAAAATATAAATGATTATATAACCAAGTATTTTAATTTTAAAATTTTCTCTATACTTCGATTCTCCTTCTCACTTGAATAAGAGAATTTTAGAGCTGGAAGGAAATTAGAGAATTAATTTAGTTTGTTGCTCTCATTTTTTGATGAAGCAATTGAGGGCATGAGAGGTTAAGTGACTTACCCACATTCATACAGTTAATTAGTAAGAAAGTGAGATCTACAGAAGTCAAGTGTCTAGGCTTTTAAGCCTTGTGTTATTTCTGCTGTACATGTTGTCTCATGCTAAGAAATTTGCCTAGGTAGTCATATGAGTGAGAAGATTCAAGTGTGCATTTGTAAGTGCTAGGTGACTGAAAACTTCAGTCGTTCTGAAGAACTCACAGCAGCTATTGCTCTAGCTTGTTTGTTGTGGATAATTTTGAGTCCAGTAATTCTTTGTTGTGGAGGCTCTCCTGCACATCATGGAAATGTTAGCAGGATCTCTGGTCTCCAATCACTTGCTGTCAGGAGCATCCTCCTACCCCAGCAGTGTGGATTGAAAATATCTTTTACCATTGCCAAATATTCCCTGGGAACCAAACTTGCTTCTAATTGAAAACCTCTGCTTTATACAGAGAAGGACATAGATCATGGATTCTTGGAAAGACTCATAAAGGATTTGTACATGAGAGGCTACTTTGCCTGTGAAACACTATCAGAAGACACCATATGTATATGTGTTGTAAACAGAAGAACAGTGTAGTTTGGATTGCAATACAGTGTTAGTTATAATGTAGAATGTACTAAGGCATATGATGTTGTGATTTAGATTTTTTATGGCTTTTTTATTTATATGAATTTTTATTATGCTCTTTTAAAATTTTATTTGTCAGCACTATGGTGCCCATTACTTCTTTAAGTGGAGCATTATGTTATGGTATAAAGAGCGGTTTCCATTATCTTCAAACCAATGTGTATGTATTCTAGACGTGAAGCATTTATCTTGTAGATTTTTCAAAAGCCAAGAAAAATTATGCAGATATACCCTTTGGAAAATGTAAATACTGTATAATGCTTTGTTGTGAAGTGTCTCACCCCTTATTAATTTCTCCTTTTCTTTGCATGTAGAAGCTTAAGGAAGATTTGGCCACTTTAGTCAAGCTTGACCTTAACAGAATAATTTCTTAATGAATATCTGTTCATCTTTGCTGCTGTGTGCAAAGAAAGGGCATCTTTCTGCTCTTACAGAATAGAAGAATGATTTGAGATTTGACAGATGAGCAACATACTGTCAAAGATCCACCAGCAAAACATCTTTTCAGTGCATTTGGGTCTAAAAGAGAGAAAGAGAGACTATTGAAGACAAGTTTTATCCCAAAGAGTAGCTTGTGAAATAGGGGCAGCATATGGGATGGGGATGGTTGGTAAGAGGGGGAGTGGAAACTTGAGTTCCAGTACTGGCTGAGCCACCAGGACACTTTCTTATCCCCGGATCGTTTTTTGTTCATGAGTTAATAATGCTGTTGGGCTTGATGATCTTACACGTGCCTGTATTGCATATCCATAGCACAAACTCCAACTGTTTCATATTGCTCAGAATAAAATCTTTTTAAACCGAAAGATGGAAAATAGTACCAGAAAAATGCCTGAGGCAGTTAATGCAAACTTGATCAGGAAAAGCTGTCCTCTTTAAGAGATTTGAATGTGGGATTCTTACTTGAATGACTTACGAGTATAGAGATCTCAATACACGATGGTTCTAATTGAAATAAAACAAAATTTTAACCTCCAAATGATTTTCTTCTTCTATGGTTGAAAAACATATTGTATTTCCCCTTAGCAATACTCTGCTCAGTTAGGTCAATTAGTGGCTTAATATTTAAAGGAAATACTCAGCTATTATAATATTGATGGTTTTCATAATTAAAATATAGAAATTATGACTATCAACTGCTTAGACTCGAGTTAGCTTATTAAAATGCAGCAGAGATTACATACATACCTTTTTGATATCATTTTTCTTACTTAACCCATGGTATTAAGCACTGTCAGCCCTTAACACAATTACATCAAACTCTCATACAAGTTAGTTCCTGGCCAAAATCTGACATAGGCAGTCAATATCTTGACTTAATTATGTTGATGAACAAAATAGTCATTTTTGTGTGTAAGGAGGCTAAATGTTCACAGTAGGTAAGGAGACCAGCTGTTGCACTTTTGATTTTGCCCTAAAGATTGTAACAAAAGGTCAGGAATCTTTTGATGTCAGCTAATTAAAATATCAATGGGTATGCACCTTGTACAATTGTTCTTGGATTAACATGAAAAGTTGAAACTTCTTTTTCATATATATTATGACTATGCACATTGGGGTAATGAATTAGATGTGTAAGTGCCAAGAAGATTGACACCTTAATCTTTTAAAGTATATTCAGACAAACATTCCTGGAGTTGATTTTCTTCCTTTACAAAATTGGGTACATTATCATGTGGTCCTCCTACTCATGCCAAAGGGAAGTTGAATTTCAGAAACATCCAGAAACATGGAGAAAATTGCAAACACAAAGCAAAGGAGGTTGCATCAAACTATTATTGAAATCAGATGGGGATATTCTTCACCAGTGTTTGTGGAGCCTGTTGTCGTGCACTTGTGTGTCTTCCATCTGAATTAATTGTAGCATCTTTCTTAGAATTTAGTCCCTTTATATCAAAGTGTGATCTATGGATTATTTGCTTTAGAGTCATTTGAGGTTCTTATTAAAATGCTTATTCCCTGGCTTCAGGACAAGATACATTTTTTAAAAGAAAAATTCTAGGTGGTTTTGATGATCATCAAATGTTCTTAAAACACTTAGGTAGCAAGCAACCTGAACTCAGCCAGGGTAAATATTTTGTCTTTTTACCTGCCTACTTTTTTGCTCATTCCCTTGTTTATTCCTATTGACTCCTAATCCCTCCTCTGGGATTAGGGGTCAGTTTATTCCAGCATTCAGTGAACCATCAACTAATATCTATGAGCATTTAAACTCCTAGAAGATGCTCCAGGTGTCATTTCTATTTCAACAATGACAGTGATAATGGTGACAACAACACTGGGCTGTGTACATTTCTGATCTTGTGTGGCTCTGACCTGCGTACTTTTGGTATTAAAGGCTGTAAGGAATTTTCACATTGAGAAATGATCTTGGCCTTGGACTTTGTTTTCTTTACTTTTTTTTTTTAACATTCTAGTTGAATTGGCACTTTGGAAAGTAGGAGTATTCCTGGGTACCTTCCTAAGATCAGCAATAACTGAAATCTATCTGGAAGTGACTGAAAACTATGTTAAATATATCTCATTAAGGTCCAACTAATTGAACTATCCACAACTCAATTTATGGTTAGGTATATGCATAAAGAACGGAAAGAGACAGTTGCCTTGACTGATTGTTGTTTAACTATCTTCTTCCACAGATATGTAGAATTGTGTGATTTTGAGAACACACTGGTGTCACCACTGCCAGCCTTCATTTGAATGGGCATGGGCAAGTGAGGGGACCAGAAGCCTGAGCTTCATTGCCTTTGTACTTTTGCCTGTACCCCTAGACCAGACTGATATTCCTGGCAATGGCACAAAGTGTATGCATAATAAATGAATGAATGAACAGAAAAGGCATGCTTTACCATCCTCCAGATTTTGAGATGAGAAATTGAGTTTGACCTTTTTGAAGTCACATAACTGATTTCAATGATACTCATATTCAAACACATTCTTCTTGTTTATGGGCCCTTACCATGATTTTCAATGACCTGAACCCCTAGTATAGTCCGTGTTGGGTGGGTTCCATGTTTGATGTCCTGGTTTCTGAGCACAATCTGTGCAGTGACATTGTTTCTCCAAGGAAATTTCCACTGAGTAGGCTTGTTCTTTGTTAAAAGAAATTGAGAAGAATCTGATGACTACTACCAGGTTATTTCTTCCAGATATCAAAATTCTTTGACCTAGTTAACTTGTCAGGTCTTTGGAAAGGTACAAAGTGTTTGCATAAGTGCTGAGAAATGGAGAGAAGTAGAGGGATATTCAGATTACTTTTTTTGTGTGTGTATGCTTTCTCAAGGAGACTGCATAGTGTGTTCCTGATGCTGCCTTGGATGTGTGAAGGCCTATAGTGTTGGTTCACTAGAATTAGGAACTCACAGAGGTTGAAGGCATAGATTCTAGAGTTGGTGCTCCTGTGTTCTTAATATAGTTTGCTATTTATGGTGTGACTTTTGGCCAGTCACTTAATTCTATTTTATGATCCTCTGATAAATGCAGATGTTTTGAAGACTAAATGAAATAAATCACGATTAATAAATAATCAATCATTACTAACAATTATTGTCATTATACCTGGTCTTGTCTTGACACTAACTAGCTTCTCAACAGTGACAAGCACACTACATATGTAGCCTTCAGTTGTCTTGTCAGTAAAGGAATCAGTGAAATGAGAGTTAAGAGTCATATACTTCTATGTTAAGAGAAGTCTTGGATCACTACACATGAACTAAAAAAAATTATTTTGAAGTTAAACTTTTTGTCAAACTCCTCTCTTTAATAATAGAACAATAAAAATTTATTCTCTAGCATTAAAAATGAGTAAATGAGAAAAAAAACCAACAAGTTGGGCTTTTTGTTTCTCTTAGGGAACAAGTATACAGAAGAGCCAGTCTTGTTGCCTAATGAACCAAGAACCCAAACCTTGGATTTCATTACTGTTATTTTTCCAGATCCCACCAGAGTCTCTTATCAAATGTGGCCTCATTAAGTGCAAGAGGCAATGCACTTCTCCATTAAATTGTGCTGAGCTAACTGTGGCTGACATGAGCTAAAATGAAATGCAATTATTGCCAACCTGTTCCTATTGGACTGTAGTTGCCCATCCCAGGGAGATATTATCATATACAGAATGACTTAGGAATCCTCACTTCTTTAGGTTTTATTCTGAGAAAGTATACTGAATACCAAGCTTATTTGGTGAGGCTTCTGTCAATAATATAAACTAAATATAAACAATTTCTGTGTGATCCTGTTTTGAATAAGTTACCACTAAGACTAATTCAATAGAATGTTTCTTCCTTCTTCTACTAAAGATGGAAGTGTTTATAAACAGACCCCTCAAAATGTAATCTGTGCTTTCTGGTAGCAAGGAATTTAATAAACATATTTGTAACCTTGGGAAAAGAGAGGATACATTGCCTTCTAATAATAATTGCTAACATTTTATGCTAGAAATGGTTACAAGTGCTGCACATTTGTTAACTAATTAACTCACTTAATGTTTCTACAGAGGAAGAAATAGAAGCACAGAGAGATTAGTACACACATAGCTAGTTTGTGATGGGGCTGGATTCATAACCGGAAAGTCCAGATTGTGTCTAACATTACTTCTCAAATCCCTTCTTCATCAGTATCTGTAGGCAGAGAAAAAAATTTAATAACTGAACAGAGGAGGTAGAAACCACAGAATACAAATTTGTATCTGGAGATATTTATGTCTTATTTTGATTCCCAGTGAGAAAGAATATGATATCAATGCAGTTTGGTTTTAAAATAGGAGGAACTGCAAATAGGTAGTTATGAAACTTGCCTGAGGTGATCTGAAGACATTGTGAGAGCAGGAACAGGTACAAGCTTCTGACTGTGACTTGGTTCTTGGCTAGAGTCACTAGAGAACGTGTTTCCCGGTGACAGCCATCAGTGGCTGTAGGGGATAGAAATAACTGGGAGACAATTAGTGATTCCAGAGGGAGTGACAGAATGTGGAGTGCTTGGGGGTGAAAGTGGGGTTGCAGGGATATGGCTCATGGTAATAACATCACCAACTACCTCAGCTCAAAGCAAAATTACTTTAAATGGCATTTTAAAGGGATTTAACTATATTTTACACTGAATTCCAAGGATCTGCTGTTAAAGATTTGGTCTACAGTTTTCATACCTGAAGTCTTTTTTTTTTTTCCTGAAGCAAAGACAATCTTATAAGTTCTGTGCTTCTGTATTTTATTGATTTTGAAAGTACAGTATCATAAACAGTGTTCATTTTATATGTAAAACAAGCTAAAATACCAACTTGAGCAGGAAAACAAAAATCATTATATTAATCAGCAGCTAACATTTTTTTTCCTATAGTTACATTTATGGTTATAACAAATTTGAGAATTAAATGCACATACAAGTTTAAATCTTGTATTTCACCAAGTGTGACTATTTCTATAGGTCATTATACAGTTTTAAATTTCAGATTTCAAAATATAATTGGAAGGCCAGATAATAATGCATTGTACATTGTATCATAATTTATTCTACGTGTTTCTTTTGCAGGATCATGAGATTATTTACAGATTTTTTACTATTTTGAATAGTATATTTTTTTATAAGTGAATATTTGAATTTTAAAAATTGTTTTTAGGTATCTTTTTCTAAAACAGGCATTTACTTTAATAAATGTATAGTTTAAAATTGTTTTATATAAATATTGTTTTGTTTTTAGTTCCATCAGCTGTGTAAAAAGATGTCTGTTTTGCCAAATCTTCACTAACATTAAAGATTATTATTCAAAATTTCTTGTTTAACTTCATAGATTGACTTTCATATATTATTAAATTTCCATTTTTAATGTTCATCATCTGTGGTTTTTTTTTTTTTTTGCAAATCAATTGTCTAAAATCCAAAATATTAAAGAATGTTTAATATTGTATGGTGTGATCAAAATGTTGGGAATTCTAAACAAACATGATTAAAGCAAACCATACTAAATTCCAATCAACTTTGAATAAGTTTAGACATTTTTATTTACTAAAGTTCAGCAAAATATGTAAGAAAATATGAATTGGTATGAACATACTTCATATACAAACAGAGATATGAAAAATTGTGCTCTATATGTGTAATAAGAATTGTAATGCATTCCATTCTCATGTATTTAAAAAAAATAAAATGAATTAAAAAAGACTATTTCTATGAAAAATGTGGAAATATTTAGTCAGAGCAAAGTGTATGTTTATAGTGTCTTTTAAAGGGTGTGAAATTATAAATAGAGCAGAATTATCTTTTGAAATTTTTTAGAAAGGGGAAAACTTTTTATGCATATAGACATATTCCTGAGTCTTATTTACTACTATAAGTGCATAATAATCTGTTGCTTCTGAATTCCTTAATGCAGTATAACAACTTGAAAGAGAAAACAAATGAGCGAGGAACAGAGTTGTACAAATATTGTCAAATATCTTCTTTCCATGTCCAACCCCTTTGGGCTAAACAGTTTAATAACTTCCTTGACCCTGTTCACAAAATTAGCTTTCAATTTGTTCAAGTAGATCTATAGCTTTGAAGGTGTGCATTTTCTTTCAACAATTTTCCCCCTGGATCTTCCAGTGTCTCCTTTTTTCTTAAGCAAAGGGCATAAATTTGTTTAGCTGCAAAACTTGTCTGTACTTTTCAAAAATTAATGTGAATCTTCCCAAGATTGAGAACAATAATTTTACTTGGCTTAACTCCAGTGATCTGTAGGAAAGAAAAAAAAAGAAAAGAAAAACTGTAAGGAGAGTAATGATTTGTAGAAATCTGCAGGAAGCCTTGGTCCTTGGTCCAGGAGTAGTACTGCTGACAATTACATAAATAGTGTTCCTGTGCAATTATCCCAGCAATAACCAATAGCAAGCAAAAATTATAGAGGCCTGATGCGATTTATGCCCAGAGATTTCTGTGTAGCACTTTGTTTGAATCAAAATGGCTATCTGTATTTTTTTCTTTCCTTTAAAGAAAAGAATCAGTCGGCTCCTTAGGAGAATATAATTTCCTTCCATCTAGTTTTAAATGGCATTAGCACAGCAATCAGATGTCAAGGTGAAAGATAAACATGTCTGTTCCCTGGTGCATAAATGGGTAAAGTACCAGGTAATCTGGGTACCATCTCCCTGGCTTTTGCACTTTAAATAACATTAACCTTGTGCTGTGTAGAGTTATGATTTTTAAAACTGTTTTCTCTTCACAATGTTCAATCAGTTCCACAATTTAAAAATATACTTTATGTTGTCAGGTTTTTCTGTTGGACATAAGGGCACAGGAAAGAACATTAATTTGTTTTTCAGTTTTGTATGATTACTGCATTGTATTTATTTCAATAATTCCTTCAATGTTACCATTTAACTATCTTTAATTAAACACTGATTGGGCCTCACTCTTCCCATGAGATTAAATTTCAGGACATCATGTAATTCATTTTAAATAAATCAGATTGGGGGAATTTAAATTTTTTTTTAAAGATGCAGGTATTAACGGTCATGTATGAAGTGTATTGAAAAGTAATAACTTAGAGGCTGTCAACAATTGGCAGCCATTTTAACAAAAACTAAATATAACTGCAAAATTGAATAAGGAAGAAAAAGAAACACACGTATATCAATCCCCCTCAAATAATCCCTTTTATGAAAAAAAAAGTCGCTAGAGACAAAAGAAAGTGAAATAATTTTTATGGAACTGCCTTTGGAAATTGTTCATATTCTGCTTGGCTGAAAAAAAAAACAGAACAACAGAACTGGACAAATTATTTCTCCACTTTTAATGCATTGAATGAAAAATAGAGTCCAGTGAGAGCAAACAAGTTTTGTCTTTATTGAATTAAAAAAAAAAACATCTCCAACATTGTAAATTTAATAGCTTTTTATAATACATTTCATATTTTTTTCCTGAGGGAGGTGGTGGAGATTTTTTGTTCATTATATCTATTAGAAAAGCAGGAATATGCTAATAATTTTTGTATTTCAATGCCAAAGCAGAAATTACTGTATATAATCATTGGTAAATAAATGCTTCTTAGATTAAATATTATATGATGTAGTTTTGGCTTGATGTCTGGGTCAGTTCCAGGACTATTTGGCTTGCTGGAAATTTAAGAGGTTCAGGCCTAATTCAGGATGGGTTTTAAAAGAATAGAGTGGTCACTCAGCAAGCTATCTCAGGACACTAATTCAGCATATACATGGCAGTAGGACTGTAGGCTGATATATCCATCCAACATTCTTTTTGTCATTAAGCCTTCCAACTAACCTATCTCCATGGATCTAATGTATTACCAACATCCATCAGGCTAAGATGGTAACCAAACAAAATCAAAACAAGGGAATCAATCATCTTGAATTATGATCAACTTAATCATATGTTTTGTTTGATGAGGACTATCAAAGACTACACAGGTCCTTCCCAGTTGAGATCTATTACAGATTTCAAATCACCACACAGCCTTCTGAGGATTGTTGGGATTTCCTGAGGGACTGAGGAAAAAATTCAACTATGTTTATTTCCAAGCACATTTCTTAGGAGAAATTCTTTGATTTAGCTCTGCTCTGGGATTTAGTATTGAAGTGCTAAAGAGCTTAAAAGGTCATCTTGAGGGCCAGGGTGTGATTTTCTTTTTTATAAAGATAAGAGATACACAAAGTTGGGGTGGGAGCTGTGCTTGTTAAGAGTTAAAATCTTAGTCCTAATAAGACATGCAAGTCACGGAATATATAAAATGATGGAGAAAACAAACAAAAATGAAAGAAGGCTATACAAATCTTTGATATTGCTTAGGTGTTAGCCTTCAGGCATTTAGGATGTACTGAAGTTGTCTGAAAACATGGTAATAGCCAGGGGCAGTTCTTCAGTCTAATGAGACAGATGTGATACAAACCTGGAGATGATATATTCATCAGAGGAGAAAAGATGTAGACCATATGGTGTGAGATCAACTCATATCCACCAGGATGAGCCCGATGGTGTTCTTTGGATTTGAATCTGAGGGTGTTGCACTTCTGGAGATCGTACACATGTCTGGGAGCATGTGAATAAGTAAATGAACAGCAATCCTCAGATCCTGCATTTTGATATACAAATACATTTAAAATGGAAAGCCTCTTATTATTGGAATGAATGTTATTTATGTTTTCCTCACATTTTTACATCTTTTCTCATGTTTGCAAGTCAGGAAAAGCAAAATGTTATGTTGGTAGAAAAGGTATTCTAGAGAGATCTATTTAAACATTTTAAAATACAAATGGGTGGTCTAATTTTTGGATTCTTTGGCTTTTCCAACCTCAATATTTCTTGCTCTCTAATAAGACTATTTGCTTCAAATGGTGGAGTCTGGTCCCTAGAACAAGAGTTTGTGACACTATGTGAAGGAAGATTTTAAGAACATTTAAAAAGATATAATCAAGACCTTTTCACTTTAAAATATTTTTTCTTAATACCATTAGAATTTTAGAGGGAGATATCAAACTTATGGGAAATTGCCATAATCTACTCATTCACCTGGGCTTTAAGTTCTTTTTACATCAGATTGCATCTAGATTGCATCTTCTACCAAAGCTTCATGGTAGGGAAGGGGAGTCCCTGGAAGGCAGTGTAATTAGGCTGAAGTCCTGTGGGAATTACTTTCGGCTCAGCACTCCATTGGTGACTGCATTTGTGAATCAACTAAGAGCAGTTTTTATTGATAGGGTCACATTTTGAAGTGTGTCTCTTTGATGGATGTGTAAGGAATCCACTTGGACATCTCTGACAGAAGACACTAGGCAGAAGATATGACTAGATTTTGAGCATTCCTGATTCCATAAAAGCACTGAACAGACTGCTGAGTAAAACACAGCAAGCCAGTTTGCAAAGAGACCAGGCATTATGTGACAGAAGCACCTAAGTCCCTGGTTCAGGCTGCTTGTCTTTGAGGGCTGGAGAGAAGCCTTCTGTCTGAAATGAGAAAAGAAAAACCTCCCTGAGGCCAAAGCACACCAGGATGTAAAAGCTTGGAGCAGAGATTTGTTGACCCCTTGTTCCAATCTCCCCAACCTCATTTCTTTGTTCTTGGTAAGGACCCTCTGCTAGAATTTAGGCAGTCTCCTTTATAGATCTTGTCTGTGACTTGTTCATTACTAGGTTTGAGTCTTTGCACTTGCTGCTTGTAACTTACAGAACGTATACTATGCTTGCAATCTGTCGACTCTATGTCTTTTGATCTTCAAAAATCTGGCTTAAATCTAACTCTTGGGGCAGTATTTCATAACTGAACTGTTCCCTGCTATGAACTGTGTCCCTGATCAGCTTTTCATCTGTATTTGGAATAAATGGGCCCTGTTTGAGCTGCTGTAATTTTCACTGGGTTTACATATTTGGTAACCATGTGTTTTGGTTACTTCTGCATATGGGTAGTCATTCTTCCCACATGTACTTTAGGGCAGATGCATGTTTACTTACATCATATATTCTTCCTGCCTCCATCCATGTAAGATGGATAAGTGACTGTGAAACTACAGGTACCCAATATACATTATGACTCTAGATCCTCCAGTAGGAGTGTCTTTGTGATGGGCCCACTCAGGGAAGGTGAGCATCAGGAAAGTGGAGAAGAGTGGCTCCATCAAGTGCTGTGTTCTGAGTCCTAGTGCTGCACAACAAAATATCCTCACTTGTGGTGACCTGACACAACCATGATCTTCCATGAGCAGGGTCTGGAGGAACTCTTATTGCATATGGAGTTATTCTGGGCCCCTCTGCACTGAGCCTGGAAGATCTGCTTGCAAGGTTGCTCACTCACATGGCTGGAAAGTTGGTTGTGGTTATCTGTGGGGGGATTTAACTCCAAGTTTTGGCTGGGGGGACTTGGTTTCCTTTCATGTGCACCTCTCCTTGAGGTTACTTGTGCTTTCTTAGAGCACAGTGCATGAGTTATAAGAGAGCATACTAATAGGTAGGAAGTATGAGCGAATAGGCCAGTTAAGGGCTCTGTCTATAACTGACATAACATTACTTCGTCAGAAACAAATTCTCTTTGCAGGGGAGTGGCATTGCCACATTGCAGAATATCATGTAGATTTTAAACATGTTTGGAAAGTGTGGATTGCCACATGCTGCTTTACTAGTGAAACGATACAAAGTCACATTGCCTAAAGAGAAGAAACCTATCTGTAGTCAATTCTTTTCAACGTCAGTGATATTAGCATTTATTTAGTGCTTGCTTGCTTTGTGCCAGACAGTGGGATAAAGAACTGTGTGTGATTTCTTACTTGATTCTTACAACTTATGAATTGATCATCACACCCATTCACAGAAGAAGAAACTGAGATAAAAGCAGGTATTGTAGCTTGCTCAAGGTTGCAGCTATTAAATGCGAAGGGAGGATATGAAGGAAAGTAGTCTAACCCCAGATTTCACATTCTTCACTCTCTGTCTACTGTTCAATGACTACATGGAGTGAGATGTTGTAATGTAGCATAGAGACATGAGAAATACTAGTGGTCATTTGTCCAGGTGTCGAGAACCTGGATTTTGGTTCATGCATATGCTTATGGGACACTGAAACCTCTGTGTCATGTGATTCATATATGTGTGTATGTGTGTGTCTCTGTGTGGCTTTTATCAAACTTAAAAGGGTATGTATTGGAAAGGTTTAAATGTTGAAATAATGCAATTCATGCCCTTTTTCTTAAGGCAGGCTCAGTTTCAAATATCTCAAAAGATCAATTAATGCCTTTCTTTAAAGCCTTCAGAGGAGGGCTACATGATATACTAAGGACCTATTAGCTTTGGGGCCCTATGACAGAGTTGATCAAAATCTTTTGCATTCCTTATAATCTTGGGTAAATTACTGACCCCTCCCCTCAGGGCCTGATTTCCTGGTTTGTAGAATAGAGCTAATGACAACCACCTTTAAGGGCTCTGAGGACAAAATAATATACTGTGTGCAATGTACCCAGCAGTAATAGGTTTTCATCCAGTGCTATTTCCTTTAATGGTATTTTGAGTGTTGCACAGAACTGGCGCAGTAAAAACATTTCCTTCTCAAGTAGTTGCTACCCTCTAAAGGCAGGACAAATTCCCAATGAAATCCATATACCGAATCACTTATACACAGCTACATAAACTGCCCAGTTCACTTTTCAGTATTCAGTACCATGCTAGGTCCTATACCTTCTTCCTTGTGCGAAAACATTCTGCAGATTTAGTACAAGTGAACGGATACAGAAAATCAATCCAGGCAATTGCTTCTTCATTTTCTGATCATTCTTCCCAGTTTGTCCCCACCTTTGAATGTACCTAATATCTTCTGTATAGACCATTAACCTCCCTCCCCCCACAGTTCTTTTATAAAAAGAATGGCTCAAAGTGCTTCACCCATGAAAAAGGGCTTGATATGAAAGTTTTTCTCTTGTACTACCTAATTTTGATGTTTTTTTTTTGTTGTTGTTGTTGTTTAAAGTCTGGGAGAGATTTTAATTAAAAATCTTTATCTGGATATCATTTAGATTGTGAATTTTTGTAATTAAGCTTTGGATGGGTTCCTTTACTGACAGCTTTCATGAAGCAAAATTGATTCTGTTTTATGTATTTATTTTAATTGATAATTTTTTTGTATATGTATGTGTGTATATTTCAGTATTAGGGATTGTCTCCAGGACTTCACTGATGCTAGATTAAAAGAAGTGCTCTACCACTGAGCTTCATGCCTAACATTGTGTGTGCGTGTGTGTAACATTGTGTGTGTATATGTTAAGAGCATGTTAACAAGTTTGCATGGAAGGTGGTGCTGTAATTGGTAATTTACTCAAGTGTGCACTAGACATCCCACTAGACTTGAGGCATCAGAGCAGCTGGGGGTTAGGAGATAAGGTTTATAAAGGATTGAGAGTGAAACATGCTATTGAGTTGACCTTCTATGTCTGGGAAACATGAAGACCTGTAAAATTGGTGATTATTTGGAATGATATCTGTTAATAATGTTTTCAGTTTTATTTCTTATCTTACAAGTAGCTTTATTTCTTTAAAATCTTGCATGTGGCTTCATGTTGACCTAGATTCATATCTCATAGGTTCAAGTCATCCATGCAACAAATCCTTTTCTTTCATGTTACTATTACTGATGTTTAATAATTTTCTCATTTTTCTTGATTTGTTAATAAATTAATTTTCATCATCCTACAGAAGGTTTCAAGGTATTTTCTAGTTAAAATTGATGGGTGGAATTGCTAGCTTTCTCTTCATTTTAATTGTTTCATAGATGTCTGACATCCCTTTTGTGGATTATTTTGCCATATATTTTTTAATTTGTGTTTTCTGGAGGTTTAGTAAACTTCAAGAAAAGATAAGGCATTAACACGTCTTGCCTTTGTCGTTCACAAACACCAGACACATTATTTGGATCCTAAATAAAATATAAATTCTTTTGGTTCCTATGTTTTCATTAATTCTTTAAGAAATACTGACTGGCTTGTGCTAAGAATTCTATATATATATATATTCTTTTTGTCTCACCTGAGATTCTTAAACTTTCAGAAGTTTATGGGCTTTTTCCCCTTCAATGCTATTTTTTTTTAAAGAGAGAGAGAATTTTTTAATATATATTTTTTAGTTTTTGGTGGACACAACATCTTTGTTTGTATGTGGTGCTGAGGATGGAACCAGGGCTGCAGGCATGCCAGGCGAGCGCGCTACAGCTTGAGCCACATCCCCGGCCCCTCAATGCTATTTTAATGCATCGGTGTTGATAGAGAGTTTGGGCTGTTTCTGGTATCTGGGTGGAGCCAACTCTGGACCCTATAGATTTACGTCTATAAATTTTATCTCATATCTTTTCTTCAAAATGATGCTATAGAGACATGGATTTTAGTCATAGAAACTGAAGGATGTCTCTGACAACACAATGAGTCATTGTGATGTCACCAGCTTGAAGTGGGCATGGCATCCTGAGCCAGCTCTCATCTCATGTGTCAGCTCTGATGCAGCTATAGTGGTTGCTGGGAAGGTTAGTCTCTTAAATCACATCTAGGCTGACATGAAAGGTGGCTAGAATTGATTATTGATATCTGTTATGATTAGGGAAGCAATACAGTAACAAAAGAGCCTTGTATTTGCCATCTGTCTTCTAGTCATTACTTATTAAACAAAAACAAGGACAACAAAGGACTTCTTTTGTTTTTTTATTTTGGTGCTTCAGCTACAAAACAGGATTCTGCTTGAAAGGTTAATATAACTAATGTCTGAACAGCATGAACACCTCCTTGAATATACACAACAGAGTCAGATCCCATAAAAATAATGGCATATGTAGAAGTCTAATATTATCAAGGGATCACAAATTGGGAGGCTTAATTTCTCAGACCCAACTTACTCAGTTTATGAAACTAAAGATAGGCAAAGACCTGCTTTACTCCTTGGCAGTAGAAACTTCAAAGAATGCTGACATTTGAAAACCAGAAGAGCTGAACATTCACTCTCTGAAGAATACAGTCTAATTCTGGAAAGAAGGTGGTCTCATCTTGATGGCTGTGTTTGATGAGGTTCACTGCAAGGAAGCACTCTTTGCAGTCACAGGGTTACTCTGACTTCAGAAGCAGCCACTTACTTAAACCCACGTTATTTCTGGTGCACCCTCCAATGGCAGGTCAATGGAAAGCATTTATTACCTTTTCTACAGTGAGAAAGTTAAAATTCCTTTTTGGAGGCAATGGGGCCCTGAGGGAATATCGAGGAATCACGGGAGAGGGAGAGGAGTCTCGTATGCGATGCATGGTTCTATAACTTCCTTCCAGGCCATTAGTTGATCTATGGGATCAGCTTTTCTCAACCTTTTGTGGGTAACTTTCCTGGCAGAGTTGTTGAATTATGTGCAGCCACTTCCAGCAAGCTGCTTAGGTCAGGGGGCTTTTCTTTGGCATTTAGCTCCCACATGCTTAAACAAAACCTCAATTTGCCAAGGTTTTTAACACTGGAAGCTTGTCCTCCTTATCCAGTTTTATTATTTCTTCCACACATTGTTATTCGTAACACATCTGGCTGCAGGTTATAGCATTTTGGCTGAGTTTCACGACGCTAACCTCCGTTCCCTCTCCTAGGGCTTAGGAAACAGGCCCCTCTGGATTGAAATATTAATGATCATAAGTACAACAGCTACCCCTCTGCTTTTCAAGTAATGCAATTCTCAGCCGAAGGGCAGCAGCACCAATTATAACTATGGGAATCCTATATATGCTCTTGGTAGGATACACAGATGCACACACAGGGACTCAGCTGGGCTCTGATACTTGTAACTTGACAATTCCTTGTGCTTTAGTGTTTTGAAGCTCTAAAATGGAAAAATGATTCTAGCAAGGAGATTTGGTGGGTGAAGAAGAACCACTCACACCCATCTGCTAGCTGTGTGGGCAATCACCTGTAGGTGCCTGGTAGGGTCTTCTTACCTCTTGTAACATTCAGGTTTGGAGATGAGGGAAACCTCTGTGATTCACTCTGTCTTTCTCTCAGTTGCTCCTCATTTCTCTGAGCTATTTGCAGTAATTAGAATAGTGTATCAGGGAATAGTATAAGGCTTTATTTTTGACTCAACTACCGCCTGAGAGACAAGCCCTCCACCTGTGACATTCAGCCCAAGGGTGAAAGCAAATGAGCAAAGATTAGAAAATGTCGGGTCAAGTCACATGGCACGGGGGCCTGCTGGCAGACACAGGTTCACAGACTGAGTCTTCGGAGGCTGACTTTTCTGCTAGACTTCTCCCTAACTCCAGGCTGATAGTCAAAAGCCTTCGATGATTAAAGGGCTTAATAAGATTTTGTAAAGGTCTTTGGGTTCTCAACAGGAAAAAAGAAGAAAAAAATGTAGAGCACCAGGCAAGAACAAAATTAGATGTTTACATAAAAAGAATGTTGCCAAAAGGGTAAACCTGTGAAAAATGAGAACACGAAAATAATTGCCAAGGAGCAAAAGAAAAAGCAGTATGGGATTAAAATCTTACTGTATACATTTAAGGTATATCATGTGATGTTTCCGTGGACATATACATATTAAAGTGGTAGTCAAACAATATGTGATTAAATGAGAGTTAAAAATGGCACCTAGCACTTATCAAATACCTATAGTATCCCAGGCACCATCCCAACTGTGTGATATATGTTGACTTGTGATTCCTCATAACAACCCTTGCTAAGGATATAGCTCTGTTGGTAGAGTGCTTGCCTTGCATGCACAAGGCCCTGAGTTCAATCTCCAGCACCACAAAAAAAGAAAAAAAAAGAATAACAACCCTTGAGGAAGATAATAGTTTTATTCCCATTTTATAGATGAGGAACTGGAGTGAGAGAAAGTTTCAATAATTTGCTTCAGATCAACCTTATATTCTTAATCATTATAGTTCAGCTTTTTCCCAAGAGGTAGGAACAGTTGGTTAGGTCAGATGGTAAATATTGGTCCTTAAAAGTCTGGAGAATTGAGCTAGGCAGGGGATCTGATATCTATTCCAAACAAATAAATAGTATTAATAAAAGTACTCCAACAAAAGCGATGTCTTACTAAAGTGGATATCTGTAAATTCATGGTTTTTAATGAGTGGCTCATTTCCTTAATTCAATCAATAAACTGACTTTCCTTTGCTTCCATAACTCTAGATTTAGTCCTGGTAATAGTCAAATAACTTTTTCTTTTATTTTTCTTTAAAACCATCAGTTTTCTTTGAATGTGATTCATATAGATACTTTTAAATGACTAGTGCATTTTAGCTATTGAGGAAAGTTAATGGATACTTTAAAACTAACTTAAAACTAAATACAAGGAGGAGAAGAATAATATTAGGATATTATTTAATGAAAGTGGAAATGCTCATGGTATATAAATTATGTCTATTATTATGAACCCAGTTTCATTGAAAAAATGCCTATCTGTATGTTCACCTATTCAAAAAGACTGCAAAGATATCTCCAGTTATCTTGGGATGATGAGAATATGGATTATTATATATATTTTAATCTTTACTTTTTTGAGTTTCCCAGTTTTAAAAAATGTTGTGTACTGCATCTATAAGAATTAAAGATGCATTAAAAGCGAAAATAAATACATTTCCAGCATCATGTTTAAGAAATGGCTGTGGTAGGTACTGAACCAAGTTATGAATTCTAATAAAAATTTATCTATTTCTACTTTTTATTTAAATTAAATCTTCTGACTCTTAAAGCAAGGTAGAACATTGTCTTTCAAATCTATAATGGGATTAGTCAAGCTTCAGAAGGTCAAAATAGAATCAATTCTCTATCATGTATCGCAAAGAAAACTGTCAGCTCCCATTCAAAGAGTTTGGGTGCTTGAAATCTTTTTCTGCTTTCTTAATTTACAGCAGTAGTTAGGAGATGAAAACAGTGTTTGTATTAAAAGAGAAGAAAATATGTCTTATGCCACTTTTGCTTCTAGCTATATTTAGTCATCAGGTCTGAATTCTCAGAGCTCTCTTGCAATGCTCACTCCCTAGGAATTTGGGTATATAAGCTCCTAGTCAGCTTCTAGAATGGACTTAGCGGATAGTGGATAGTATCTGCAGAACAGACACCAAACTTATGAAAGTACATAATATGTTGATGTTATAATTTTCATTGATGTAAGAAAGGAAGCCACAGAAGCGATTGAATAAGACTTTAGGTCATGCTTTCTGACTATGGTCAATAAGGCCCAAAGCATGTCAAGATGGACTATGAAGTCATAATAGAACAGGATTTCAAAAGAAGTAATATTGCCTTGGGATGATTTTGGTTGAAGAAGGGGCTCAAAATTACTCCTTCTCATATATTAAGATAAATTTCTTCTGCAATGCTTTTTCTAGGAGTCCATTGTGGCCACCATATTGTGCTACTAACACATGCAGAAATTCTTTAGGATGTCACTTATCCTGGTTAACTGGCTTGCCCAAACTATAAACCCTGGAGAGAGCTTAGTTAAAAATTGATGAGCCATTGAGATTAAGAGAGCAAAACAAACAGACACAAAGCAAATGAATAAGTGATGCTTCTTCAGTTAGCCAGTGCCAGAACTGTTCGCTGCCAATTGGACTTTAAACAGGGTGGATTTTGTGCAAAAGACAGGGAAAATGTCCATCCTAATCTATTGCATAGGAATAAAGTCTCACCCCTATCCTTCCTGTGCTTCCAGAGCACACAAATTACAGATTTAGTCCATGTTTTATTACTAACTGCTCAATCTGTGGACAGGAATACCAAGAACCTTGCCAACCACTTAATTTCAAGGGACTGTACAGTTCTTCCTTATTCATCATTTGTTTGCTATCCTAATGTCTTTTAGCAGAACAGATTCAAGCCAATTGAAAAAAATAATTTAAAAAATAAATATTTTAAATCAGTGTAGCAATAAATTAACTTCATGCCTATTCTAAATGGTTTTGTTAAAAAAAAAAAAACTCTTGTGGTGTTTGAGAATGACTGTATGGAAGATGAGAGTTTGCAGGCTTTCTCATTGGGATGTAACATTGCTCTCAGCTCTTTTGAAAGGCTGCCAGAAGATGTGCTGGTTGTCGGTTGTGGGTGCTTAGCCATCTGGAAGGAAAGTTGGCAACACCTAGTTGAAGGCATATCTCAAAAAGAGGAATCCTGGCTGCCATCGCAGTTAGTAAACACTGAGGCTTCCCCATTGGATTGAACTTATCTGCTCCAGCTTCCTAATGGGAAGAGAAAACCAAGAAGGAGGAGAAAGGAGAAGTGTCAGTTGAATGCTGTGCTATTGGCAATGCATTAATGCAGAATATTTTTCTTTTCTTCCAAAACTTAATCTAGGTGAAGTGTGGCCCATTTTCTTTTTCAGTCTCATTATACCTAGTCAATTGAGGCCAAGTTTAAAAAGCATATGTAGTCTGTTATTCAGAAACCAGAGACTGAAACATTCCTTGCTGGAAATAAATGAAGGAGCAGGGACATAGGATGATTTTGTTCTTTGTTTCTTTGTTTATGTGACATTTGAGCTGCTTGTTCTGAAATCACTCTTCTGGGTCTCCTTCTCTTGTTTGTGGACTCTGTCTTCTCAGGGAGTGGACCTGAAGACTTCCCTAGATTTGGATCAGAAGGCACAGTGGAGATAAAATAGGAAATTTGGTTGAGGACTCTTTCTAACCCAATCACCTCTGGCTTATAAAAATGGCACTTTATAGCAAATGTGACCCATTGTGTTCTTTCCTGTGATTGTTCTCACAGTTTTCAGAAACCTGGAGAGTGAAGATGGAGAGATTCCAGCTCACTGTCACCATGGGTGGCTCCTTTCAAAACAAGCCAAATGTGCTTTGCTGTCATTAGAGAGTCTGTTCCTTTTCTCTCAAGAGTATTTCCCAGGAAAACAACTGGGAAGTATTTGCCCTGTGTCCATCTTTGAAACATGCATGCAATATTGGATTTTGGCATTTTTTAAAGCCCAAAACCCTGAGGAATGCAGAAGCAGAAAAAAATGTTCTCAACAGAAAAAAAATGAAACTTAAAATATATATTTTCAGCCAAAATCTGGTTATAAAGCTCTGGGCTTCGCTGGCACATGTCAGTGCTCCCACAACCTATTTTGCAGAATAAGTTGACCTTGTCTCTTGGTTCACTGTTGCATTTTACCAGAGTTTTGGGAAAAACAACTTCATAGTGTATTTGACTTTCTAAAGCCACAGCTTGTTGAATTGTAGCATCACACAATAAATAACAAAACTGTTTTTTTCAGCTGTATCACTGTAGCATAACTTCCTTCCTTTGATTAGACACAGGGTCTTTTTAGTGTGTCTTAAGAGGCTAATGTTTTCCCTTGGAGTTTCCATTGGCTTAGGGCATCTTGGTTACTCCTAACCAGACAAGGACTCCTCTGTTGAGAGGATCCAGTTCTTACTGCTTCCTCCTTGTCCACTTTGGTTTTCAAGGAGGTACAACACTGTGTTTTCTGAATATCTCATGGAGACCCCAGCAAAGGAGCTTTGATCTTGAGTTCTTTGGCACTCTCTGAGGGTTCAGGCTCTTGTCCATATGGAATAATGGGAAACTTGTCTATGTGACCACTTTGTGATGATCATCATCCTGCTGCTATGACAATGGATTTTTTTCCCAAACCAAAACTGCTTCACTTCAATTGCACAGGTTGAGATCCATCACTTAATCAATGATTTCAAGGAAAAATACTTAAAGACAATTTAAAATATGGATTCACATGGACTGGAATTTCAGTGTGAACACTGAGCCTATCAACTGGTTACATTATCTCTCTCATGTAGACATCATCTCTGATAGAAGCACTGCTTGTCTCTTAGTCTCCATTTTGCTCTCTATGCTAACTGGCTTTTCTCTTTTACAAATTGCCCGTGGTCCCTCACACTGTTGGCTTGCTCCAAATCTTATGGTTCTAATGATAAATATGGGTTTAGATATATTCCTTTAAGTAACAGTAAAAGTCTTTAAGTTTTCCTTAAATTATTTCCTGAGAAACCCTGTTTATTTTATTTTAAACAACAGGCTCTTTCCTGGGCAACAGCTTCATTTTGGATTAGTTACCTTTTGTTTATGTCCTGCTCACAATTTCTAGATCCATTATTATGGTAAATACAGTATCCAGAAATTGTGAGCAGGATGTTTCTCCATAGAAGAGGCCGTGGGCAGGGAAAATACTGACTGGCAGTTGTATACTTCATCTGCTATCCATAGAGTGGGACCATTTCTATAGGGTCATTACCAATCAAACACATTTAAAAGGAGGGAAGGTTTTGGTAGAACAAACACTATTTTGTTCTATACTAGAACATTTTTATCTGTGTTATATTTTGAATAACTCAAACTAAATGAAATGCTTGAAACTATGAAACAATCAAATATTGAAATATTGTGATTTAAACTAAATCTTTTTGAACTATATTGTTTGTTTCTAGGTTATTCCATACCACCTGAAAATTTCTCTGAGGTGAACATTCTGAAGTAGTTTTCTGTTAGTGAGACTATGCAGAATGTGATGCTCCTAATTGATCTAAACATAGTTTAGTTAAAGGAGAACATATGGTCTTTTCAGTGTTGCTTAGGGCATGATTTCATTGGATTAATTTGAAGCAAGTACTTTTATTTTCAGCATAGCACTTAACAAAATTATAATATATTTGTCCAGGGAGTGACATATACTATCTAGTTCAAACCGTGTCCAATTTCTTCATATTTATCAAAAAGAATCCATTAAAATATAGATAATCATTGTGGGTATGAAAATATGAAACTAAACTAAATTGCAGAGTGAAACTTTTTCTAACACCTCATGCTCTTCTGAAGGATGGATAAAACATACGTTCTTAAAATTGGTAGTTATTGCTAGCCCTGTAAATACAGGTGAATGAAATAGAGCAAATTTCTTAGTTAGTCCCAACTAAAAATTTCCTGAACTTGGTAGAAACCTTTGTTGCCTATAACTGGCCCTTAACCAAGATGCTGGGATTTAATTTCCTCAAATACTTTCAGCATTTAAAATTGCCCTAGTGTGTTTCTCTTTGAGACCCAATTTCCTTTGCCAATGAATGGGCAAACAAGAATTAATAATCTACTTTTATCAGATACATTCTCTCACTGTTGCCATGAATTTTTTTATCTGATGCTCAATGCAAATGTTATAAATGATAAATTTTTACACAATGCCCTGCCTAGCAGCTTATCAAGTACATCCATAAAGAAAGGACTATTTTGTAGAGTAAGCTATAATAATGCAATTGGGAGAATATTTCTTATTTAAGTTTCTCTTCACACTATTCTGACCTCCTCACTGTGTCTGCATTTTCTTTGTATAGATCTCCAAATCTGATGTTTAGCTCAAACAATAGGTCATCAAAATATCTCCTCCATAATGCATAAGAGAAAATTCACATCCTTAGAAAAATATCTTCTCTTTAATGGAATAAATATTTTTAAAATCAGTACCAAAATGTTATTTGAACAATCAAGTATCCTACTGAGTTGAGGGCTATGTCAACTATAATTTAATAAAATATTTTTTTTCCTTTGGTCCTGATTTGGATAAGGCTGGATAACTTGATCTGCCTAAAAGTCAGTACTGCAGGCAATGTTGGATATTTTTTCGTTTGTATCTGACATATTTACTGGTCAATGTGGCATGGAGTGGATAATCAATAAGAACTCCAGCTTACAATGTGAAGGAATTGTTTTAAAAATACTTAAAAATTTTGGCTTTTTCACAATGGAAGTTTGAATGTGAATTACCTTCACACCATCATAAAGTAGTTGAAAAATCACATCAAGAACCATCTATATTCTTACTTGTTTTTTGGTATGTTTCAAATTTTTCAAAATAAAATAAATTAGAATAAAATTTGTATACAGAGTAATTAATGGATCAAACTGATAATTCTTGAACCTACTAATCAATCTATTCAATATGGGACGGGGAGATATTTTATGCATGCTGATTGGTGACATAGGACATGCAGAACTATGTGAGGTTTTTCCACAAGTACATAAACCTGAATCTAATTAAGCTTCTAGACCTAACTATCAGTTAATCAATAACAAGTGGCATGAGGAAACAAACAAACAAACATAAAAGGAGAGGCCCCAAGGAAGGAGGCTCTTCTTTGAATGGTTTTGAAGGAGCCATTCAAAGAAACTTAACCACCAAATGCAGTGGGTTTATATTGTTAGGATCTTAATTCAGGCATAGACAAAATAAGACATTTTTGAGACAATCAAGGGAAATTGGACACAGACTAATATTAGCTTATGTTTAGGGATACTTATGAACTTTAAGTGTGATAATCATTTTGTGGCTACTTAAAACTGTGTTAGCAATACCTATCAATAGATTTACACGTAAAATTACATAATATTTGGGACTTCCATTAAAATAGTTCAGTGATAAACAAGCAAACAAATACTTAAAGAGTAAGAGGATGGATGATGAATAGAGAATCATAAGTAATTCTGAAGCTGTGTGTTGAGTCCATGGAAGATTACTATATAGAAGTTCCTTGACTTATGATGGAGTTATATACGGATAAACTAATCATAAATCAAAAATATTATTGATAAAGTGTGCAACAGAATTGCATGTTTACTCCTGCAATTACACAGCTAGGTGGGCCTTCAATTCATTGCTGCTCCAATACAAAAGAGAGCATCTTTCTGCATATTGCTAGCATGGGAAATGATCAAAATTCAAAAGTAGAAGAGCTGAGTTTCTACACATTTCTATTGAATATGTATATTTGCTTTTGTACCATTGTAAAGTTGAAAAATCATGATTGAGGGGTCATCTGTATTCTTGTCTCTATTTTGTGTGTTTCAATATTTCAGAATAAGAAAATTATAGAATAAGCTAACAAAAAAGAGTTTTGTCTTCTTTCTAGAGTGTGGTAAATTTTTTAGAACCTTGAGTTTGACTTCTAAGAAAAAATATGTATCCTGCTAATTCCCAAACAACTCAAGACTGAAGTTTGACAACATTTATTTCTTTTCTTTTCATTTTTCTTTTTTTATTGGTTCTTTTTAGTTATACATGACAGTGGAATTTATTTTGATATAATTATACAAGCATCGAATATATCTTATACTAATTAGGACCCCCATACTTTTTAGGGTAGAACTATTTTAGGTACCACTTCATGATGGTACTAGTTGTGTGTGTTCATTGGCCTTAAGTTCTATGAGTCATAGAGTAGTTATTCATGATATGAAAGTCATAATATCCATAGTACATGTTTGTAATGAAGTTTAAATATGACAGTGCACGTGAAACACTTGTGTAATGCCTGGCCTGTGTGCATTCTCAGTAATTGGAGCTGTTATGTCTCTTTTAACAGAGATCAATTGAGTGCCAAGTTTTATGCCAGTTTGTGTACTAAGTACAGGGGATTTTATGACAAAAAAGATATGGTGTTTTCCCATGAGTGGTTCATAATTTATTAAAAAAAACTGGTTCATAATAAACTGGTGCTTTGTAGATATAATGCAGTCAAACATCAGTTATTTCATATGTTTCATTTGGATAATTAAAGTAAGACATAATCATAGAGGCAATGCAGTTGATACGTTAGAGTCTGGTTTGAAACCTAGCTCCAGAGTTAATAAGCTATTATTCCTGACAAAGTCACCTTTTGTGTTTTAGTGCCATTATTTGTAAAGTTGGGATATAATTGTACTTTATACAATTGTTGTGAGAATTACATATAAAATACACAGAATAGAACTTAATGCATAATAAATCCTACATATTATAATAATTAGTAATTATATAAAATTATGTTGAAAACACTAAATTGTGGGAGATACAGATAATCATATTGGTTCCTGGGCTTGGTCCTGAGGAGGTATAAAAGTTTTCATAGAGAAAATGTAGTCTTTGAGCTTCACCAGAAAAAAGGAGCCACTATGGAAAGAAGATTAAGCATGTTTTAGCCAAAAGTTCTGAAATTACAAAGGCCTAGAAGTAGAGGAGTTGAGTTTCAGAAGCAAAAAGAAGTAGATTGGGGTTAGAGTTTAGAAGGTGGGTCTTTAGGCTGGTTAGGAACAGGACATGAGGCTGTCATGGTAGCCTGGGTAGTTCAGTAGACAAAAGGAGTCATATGAAAATCTTACCCAGGGCTGGGGCTGTATGTAGCTCAGTGATAGAGTGCCCGCTTCTCATGGGTGATACACTGGGTTCTATCCTCAGCACCACATAAAAATAAATAAAAATATTGTGTCCATCTACAAATAAAAAAAGAAAAGAAAATATTACCCAGAAGTGTGGCAGTAATATAGTGAATAATTACAATGGAAGGAAAATTTGTTGGGAATCTATAAAAATAACCCGGAGCCTTGCTACTTGAGGGGAGGTTCCTGGACCAAGAGTATCAGAATCACCAAGGAATCTGTTAGGGGAATTCCTGGGTCCCATTCCACCTATAGAATCAGAATCTGCATTTTGACAAGGTACCCATGTGATCCATAAGTACCTGAAATTTGAGAAACACAGGTTTGGAGACAACAAAAGAGAATCTGGACTAAGACAGGGATAGTGGGATGGAAAGGAGAGAATGAGAAATTTTCACAGACACATTGAAGAAATGAAATGGAGACAATGTGATGGCAAGGTATGGAGATGGAGGGAAGTAAAAAAGATGTATTAAGAATTAAACTTTGACTCCTTACTAAGGTTTCTGGATAGATGATGATGGAAAAGTGAAAATTTGAGGGAACAAAGGTAGGAAAAAGTATTAATTTTATTGAATGTTGTTTTTTTAGCAGGTCATAGGAGAAGGTGGTTTGATAAAAATAAAATGAGCAAAATTAGTTCAAATTATTAAGGAGAAAACCTGATGTGGTTATCTAAATGTCATAGAAGAGTCCTAAAAGGACAAATGTTATATATACCCTTCTATAGTGTTCTGTAAAAAGTACAAGGGCAAATTAGAATTGGTTCTCTAGTGTGCATTAAATACTCTGAAAAATTTTAAGCTCGTAAAGTCAAAGAACTCTGGCTCCTAAGCATAAATGCATAAAAATAAAACTGTAAGGCATAATAGAATTGGGTAATTTATATGTATAGATTAGGCAGGAATTCAGGCTCTGGAATTTGGAGAGGTTAGGAAGTCCTGGTGATTCCTTGGCATCTATGTTGGTGGATTTTTCTAAAATTTGGTTTGGCTGGATGAGTGGCATACACCTGTAATCCTAGCAAGTCAGGAGACAGAAACAAGTGATCTCATGTTTGAGGCCAGCCTTGGCAACATAGTGAGATTCTGTTTCCAAAAATAAATAAATAAATAATGAAAGGGCTAAAGTGTATGTAGCTCAGTGTTAGGGAACCCATGATTCCATCTTTAGTACCACAAAAACAAACAAAATAAAATCCTGGTTTGGAAAGATGTAGAGAATTCAGATATATGAGTTTACTTATATACTGAGTCCAAATGAAATGTTATTCAGGGTGGATTTGAAAGATTATTTAGTCAGGTTGTGGAATCTCTATATGTATAATCACTCCTCCACTCAGAGCTCCCTGACTTGGCAAATAAAATACAAGAGAGCCAGTTAAATCTAAATCTCAGAAGAACAAATAACTTTCATTAGAAATATACCCTAAATACTGTAGAAGATATAGTACATGAAAAAAAAATCAATATTTGTCTAAAATAAGATTAAACTAGATGTTATGTATTTTATATGACAATATCTTCCAGTGCCCTAAATAGTAAATATTGGCTATATATATGCATATATATAATATTACAAATATTAATGTTTTAGGCCTAAGCTGAGAATTTTACAAAATGTCTTATAGGAATTTATAACATTAATTTATAAATGCAGCTATATATTCACTTTGGTGGACAAAACAATACAAGTTTGCTGGGAAAATCATGCTGTTTTTTTCTCCCTGTGCTTATGATAAAATTACTGATTTATTTTTTAAACCCTGCATATATTTTAGCATTTTGTTCCATAATCTTAATACAACATTTGGTGGGAAGACAGCCTATAATTAAGGCACAAGTTATCAAATAAACTGCAGATGCAGAGCTCTGAAGAAGGTAAGCTTGGTGCTCAGTTTTTAAAAGAGACTGATGTTAAGCACATGTGCTTGTGCTGAACAAGGCAGTGCTGAAAATAAAACTGTATTACAGATAGTGTCTACTGCAGATAGAATCCTCCTCTTCAACTGGATCTGGTTTCAGAAATTCTAAGACACAGATCTATATTACATATTTTTTTCAATTAAATTAAAAAATACACAAAAAGTAGAAAAATGATTAAAATATAGCTGGAAGAATGAAGTATTATGGGGCCACAGAGAAGCAAGAATTAATTTCTTCAAGGATCATTTAAGAAGGTTTCACATGTGAGCATCTCATTAAAATGCAGGACTTAAATACAGAACGTTTTCAGTGTGTTAATTTTTTTTCTGATTAAAGTAATATATGAAGATATTGTGTAAAACAGAGGTGAGTTTATTAAAGCAACAGAAAACCTCATCCTGATTATCTTAAGACCTGGAAATCTGTTATAATTTTGATTTATTTCCTTTCAGTCTTTTTCTCAATTGTAACCCAAAGATCATATTATATATATGCAATGTTCTGTTTAATTTATCAACTTTTGTAAAAATTTCTCCTTGATACATAGTCTGTCAATCTTATTTAAAAAGCTAACCAATAATATATAGATAAATAATGATTTTTAGTATAATTCTTTAACTTTAGGTAACTTTCAGGGTTCTGTTTTTCTTTAATAAAATGCAGATTTTCTTGTTCATTTATAGGATTGTATAACTCCAATTACTTCTGATACTTAGAATTATTGGGTTAAGAGTATAAAATAAAATTAGTGGTCTTGACACATATCCTACTAGACTGCCCTTTAAACAGATTGTCCCAATTTAGACTTGAAGAATGGTGAAAGGGAAAGGCAGAGGTGGGAAAGTGTAATAGGTAGTTTGCAACAATAAATAGTCATATTTGTTAGAACATAAGGCATGAGTGATGGATATATAAAATCAGGCTAAAAGGGTAGTTTAGAACTAGATTACAGAAGATATTAAATGCCAAACTAATGTAGGGAGCTTCCTTTTTGAAGGGGCTTGTGAGCCATGGAAGACTTCTGAGGAGGAGAATGCCATGACTTTAGAACTTTCTTTCAGTTAATTATAGGTTATTAAATGTCTCTGAACTTTTGGATCATGCCCTAATAATATTTAAGGTCATCAGCTATCAAAATTTGAATGTCTGGAAATAAACTACGCCATTGGCTCATCATGTTGAAAGATCTCATTGACATTTACCTTATTGAACATAAATTGATTTTTTACACAGTTCTGTCAGTAACTGCATAAAGCACCTGGAAGGCTGAGAGTGCTAGGTCAACTCTCTGTCATGGAAACCTTTAAATATGTACTCTGGTGGTATATAGAACTGTGAATGTGATAAAGATTTATTGAGGATTTAAGATGTTTCTAGGACCTTCTTGTTTAATGATGTGCCCTAAAACTGTTCCTGGCTCTGAGAAGGACTAGAAGACTAGCACAAATGCTGTTAAAAATCAGGCTATTTGGATATACGCTATTTTCAATCAATACACAGGGCATGCTTCCCCCCAAGAGCTTCTCTTTCTCTATGATGCTACATATTTATGTGAAAAGCTAAAGAAATAAATGATCCAATGTCCAAACCCCCTTTCTTTCATTTTCTAGGCAAAGATGAGTTCATTTTATTTGATTTTATTTTCTCCCATCACAAACTTGTTCTCAGGGAGTTAGTAGAGACTCAGGTACTTGCTCAGTCTTATCAAAGGAGATTGCCTGTTTCTGAGGAAAAAGATGGACTCCATGAATGAACTCTTTCACATGAGTGCCTGCCCATGGAGAGGTGGTTGGGAGCACATGATAAGGAGAGTGGGATAACATCATTTGTTGTTTTCCTGGTGTCTGGGATTGGGAGAACACAAGCTTCCAAATTTGGAAACAATTTAAACACTGAAGGTTCTGGGTTTCAAATTCAACTTGATCTTTTCAGTCTTTGGATTCTGTCTCTTGCTGTCATAACATTGCTTCTCAATTCAAAGAGGAAAGAAAAGAGATTCACAGAAACTCGCATAGAACTTTTCTGGCATGGCCGTGCATTAATGCAAATGAATCAGAAAACCGAGCATTAAGTTTTACTTGAAATAGACAAGACTTTAAAAAATAGGAATAAATAGGGATAAAATTGCATTGATGGCTGGAAATTATTTCTCAATTGATTTTATGGTACATACTAGTAGGCATGCTTGGTTAAGAGAGTGTGGAACTCCTTCACCATTATAGCAGTCATTGGAGACATTTTGTTACTTAAACGCAAATAGCATCTCCTTTTTTATATACTGTTTGACATTAATGCTGTTTCATTTAAATGACTAAAAGAGTATTTCTGACTAGCCTCTCTAATTTTGCCAGAAAACTTTGCTCCGAATGAATTTTTGCTTAACAGGCTGACCATTTAATACATTTTTTTTCTTTTGGTCAATTTAAAGCAAATAAATCAGGTCAGCTCTATTTGTGACACAAAAGGGAAAAAAATGATAAGTTTTCTTACTTTGGACTCTTTTATTTTTAAATTTCTACAACTAAAATGTCTTTTCCCTTCTTTAAGTACAAGCTGACAGGTCATTAATCCTTAATGTGAATTTGTACCTCTGGGTATTTTGGGGAGAAAACTCATTAAAATTCTTTTGTTTTATATGTGACTGTCTTAATAGAAATTTGGAGATCATGTTTAGAATTTGTTAAAGTGAATAGAAATCATAGAAATGCTTTTCAAAGGAGCTGAGGACATGCAATTACTTCTACTTCTCCTCAGTGCTGTCACTGTTCTTAAATGTCTGCTGCTGGCTTTTCTTCAGAAATAAGTTCTATAAGTTCTATATTTTCAATATGAAGATATTTATTCAATATGAATTTCTGGGTAGGCCTGGTGATGAGTTTGCCTTAATGAAACCTTCTATGATGCTTCCCTATTTTTCTGAAAATCACTGGGTATTTTGTTTCTCCAACTTTACCAAAAGGTGTGCCATTGGGCTATCACCTTGCTTTTATTTTTAAGGAAATAGACCCTTATTGAGTAAAACCATAGAAGAATGTCTTATGGATACTGCTGGATATATTCTGCATTTCATTGCTGTATCATAGTTTCCCCTTACTGCTTGGGTTTCTCTCCCTCTTATGTAGAATGCTCAGAGACTTCTAAATGGAAAAGCACTGCGCATCAACAAATTTGCATTTCAAACTTGACTGGAAAGACTTCACTTATCTGCAAAAGTTTCCCAACTAAATGAGGGATGGGGTTACCTACATTCCCTCTTGCCCCAAATAGCTTTTATCTCTCTTCATTTTTGCCACCAACACAGTATAAAAATTCATTGACAGACATTATGCTATTGTTTTTTTCTCCTTCTTAAGTGCACCGAATTCTTCCACAGTCCAAGCTGCACTCTAGGTATACATTCCAAATCTGCAACCCATCCGTTCTTTGTGAACATCAGCTCTGTGTTGAGCACTGGAAACACAAAAAAGAGCAAGGTAGTCACTCTCTGTGCTTTTCGGTGGGAGTGAAGAGAGCACGTAACCCCAATTGTCCCTCAGGGAATAAAAAATTACAGTTGTGACAAGAGCTTCCCAGGAGATACACAGTGCTATCTTGTGTATCATAGAAAGAACTAATTTCCACTCAAGCCCAGGGAAGTCTTTCTTGAGGTGGTGTAATGATAAGGTAGCCCACAGAGGAAACAGGTGGGAGACTGTGTGCTGTAGGATGAAAGGAAGATTGAGACTCATATAAGATGGGGAGGGTGTCGTTTGAGGTAGGAGGAGATTTATATTGGGAGCAGGTCATGCATGACTCCAGAATAGAGAGTAGAGAAACAATTAGGAGATGCTGAGGGATTGGACAAAGAAGGTGAGGGAGAGAGGGGTATTTAGGTTAATTTCCAGGTTTCTGATATGCTTCTATTGTGGATGGTGGTTGCTCCCAGGGTCATTACATCATCAACTCCTCTGGGGTCAAAGGTCTTTGGGAGTTGAATTTATATACTTAAAGTAATCAATTCTGTTCTGCAATGTCTCCTTCTTACTCTGAATGGCCTTTACTGCTTCCTGGTCCAAATTTACAAATATTTACTCAGGTATTTAGAAATTCTTTTAAAAAACAATTTCAGAGAAAAATGCAAATAATGTTGTTATTAGAACTTTGAAATGATAATTATAGTAATGTTTGTATTAGTCAAGAATTCTAAAAGCTCAAATCCCCCGTGTATTGTTTAATGTATTTGCATAACATTCATGAGGGCAGCTGAATTATAAATTTCCATAACAAGGGTAATGTAAACTTTGACAGTTTCTAAGCTTCTCATCATAATTCTTATTGTTTTTTACATAAGAGATAGAGACCATTTATCTATACATTTTGTTCTCAGTTTTGCTAGTGGGTAAAGAAGAAGTAAGACTGGATTCAGAAAGTTGGGAATTGTTCCAGAGAAACATGTCCTATCTCACTATCATTAAACCCTTTTTATAAAACCAGTAAAGTTATAATCGTCTTTGCTCTGGTGATTGGGGTATATACGTGGGCAGTTTCATTAAAGGTTTTTCCATTGCTAGCATCAGAATCTAGCATCTGTTCCTTGACACACTCCTTCATTTCTTCACTCCAATGATTCCAGCCCTACGTTTCTTCAGTTATTTATTTTAGGGTGAATGAGGCACTGTGCTAGTGACCATGGACAGAGAGAAAGCTGTAGTCTCTAGAAGTCAGCCTTGAAGGCTCTCAATATTCCTCACCTCCCAGTGTAACTATCGTGTGTTGTCTCCTTCCACAGAGAAAGCAAGGCATGTCTGTCACCAACTGAGTATGACAAAGAGAATGGGGTGTAATTTTCAAGGCTTGGTTTTAAAAGGTATAATATCTTCCACCTGGTTTCCTTTAATGTCTTGCTCTGAGGGAAGCAACCACCATGGAGTGAGACACAGCAGTTGTGTGGAGGGATGCAGGCCTACTGTCAGTACCAACCCATCAGCCATGTGAGTGAGCGACGTTGGAAGGGGATCCCCCAGCTCTACTCAAGTCTTCGGATCACTGCAGTCCCAGTAGACGTAAGAATGCAACTTCACAAGGGTCTGAGCCACTCTTGGATTCCTTTCCTGGGCTGGGGTTATGACTCAGTAGTAGAGTGCTTGCTTTGCACATGTGAGGCACTGGGTTCGATCCTTAGCACCAAATAAATAAATAAATAAATAAACAAAATAAAGATATTAAAAAAACCTGTGAAGGATGCCTTTATCCTTATTTTAAGCTGCTAATTTTGGGGGGTATGCTGCAATAGACTCTAATGCTAGTCACTACATTCAGATTGTTCTTCCTTTTCTAACAGGAGAGGGTAATGTTCACATTTCATCCATGTCTTAAATAAAGTAAAGAAAGCTCAATTATAGCTTTAGCACATAGAGATCTAGTTACAATTTGAACTTTTGGAAATCTAAAACATAGGATAATAATAGAAGTGACTTAGATTTTTATAGTAATTTGTGAATTACTTTTGCAAGTTTACAAGCCATTATTTCCATATATAAATATTCCACAATGAACCATACTATTATGTATAATTGTAATGCACTAATAAAAACCAGGAAAATCTTACAGAAAAGGAATGACTTATCCAGAATTATAACTCATTGGTTGTAAAGCCAGGAACTTGTTATTGATCTAATACTCATGGAATTAAGGTATGATGACTCAGTATTTAGGATGCAATTCATTTTTTCAGGTTGATTTCATTTGATCTTACCTGATTGTCAGAGCATCTTTGTGTGTGCTGCAGACAATAAATCACCTACCGGGTATCTGAAGACATGTATGTCTAGTTATTGTCCATCCTATCAAACCCTTTATGGGCTACTAGGGACCATCTAAGATTGGAGTTAGGCATTTGCCAGCCTTAAATGCCCCTGCTTCTGAAGGAGTAGAAGCAAAATCTTTACATAAAAATGCCTTAGGTATTTGTTATCAGTGTCAGTGAGTAGAGAGACATGGGAAGAGTCTGTGGCATTCCATTCTGGTAAAGGACTGAAAAGTGTAAGATAGGTAGTGTATGGCTGCTAGTTAAGTAGCACAGCTTAGGTGGAGGTCCTGTGGTTGGCTTCACTGGGGAAGATATACTTAGTGATATAGGTGGGGCTTGACAACCTTCCACATACAAGAACACAGAGAAGGTGCCCAAGGGCTCCCAGAGTGTGCTGAAGAAGGGGGATGAGTGAAAGATGCTGTTGATTGCATACGGAGTTAAGAGGAGATAATCATAGGCTGCTATTATTAATAATTTATCTTTTTACTGTCTATGACACCTTTAATGACTGAAGGGAAAGAGAAGGAGAGAGATAGGGTTTTACAGGGGGTCTTACATGTAGCTAACATCCACTGACTTACTCCTGGCAGAAAAAGATTAGGAAGCCAAGGATTCTTGAATTACTAACTGGAGACAGCGTCCCTAGGCAAGGAAAAGCTATTACTTTGCTTGGAGATTAGGGGGCTGAGAATAGGAGAGAGGCTGATCCTAGGAAAATTGCAAAGCTGCTGAAGAGGCAGCAGCTGAACATATTTTCCTTTTATTTTTGAATGTTGCGATGTCTGAAGAAAAAGATATCAGTCATAGTACTGACTGGCAGTGATCCAGCCAAACCTCTAGATAGCTTAGAATTCTGGTGATTGGCATTTGAGTGAAGTCCTGACATCCAAGCTGAATCTGCTCTATGCATGCAGGCTGACTTGTGTTGGCCACTTTTTTTCTCTTCTTATGGGGAGGGGAAAAGTGTTAGTTTAAAATATGGGAAACAGGTAAGCTTCTTGATGAATTCAGTTCCTTTTAGAGCACTTAGGACACCTCGTTCCTTCAATTTTCAACCATTTTATCAGTAAAATATTTTAACATCTGACCCCACGGCAGATGGAATTGTTCTTGTTTTCCTTCACATGTGAAAGTTTATTTTTCTTTTTGCCTTAAACCTAACCATCAGTTTATTAATCCTCTTGGGTTTCTGAATGGATCTTCATCCTTGAGAAACACTAAATCCCTGAGCAGGAGAAGCAATTGTGCTCAGGGACCAAATGGAAGCTCATAACATTCACCATCTACCTCTGCCATTCTGTAAATTCTTGTAAATTCCCAGAATGCTTCATATTTATTGAAATTTTCTCCAGAAGAACTAATATGGAAGAAGAAAAAGCAAGTATTTTACATTTCATTCCTCAAGTCCTTTCTTCCTTTCCTTTCATAGATATTAATTACAGATAGACACATATCAGGATTTAGGGAAAAAAGATAAGCATGACATGTTAAAGTTTCACAGAGTTGAGTCTAGAAGGAAACATACATATGAAACTTGTCATTGCAATCCAGTGTGATAGGATCCATAAGAGAAAATTACAGGGAGTTGAAGGACAAACTTATTTGGGAGTAAGGGAAATAGGGAGAAGGGTCAAAAAATTTCACAGAGAAGTTGCCATTTAAGCTAATAGTCAACTTAGTGAAATGAAGCTAGGCGTAGTGTTCTTTTTGTTTTAATAACTTTATTTTATTTGTTTATTTTTTATGTGTTGCTGAGGATTGAACCCAGGGCCTCAAATGTGCTAGGCAAGCGCTCTACTGCTGAGCCACAGCCCTAGCCCTGGCATAGTGTTCTTAAGCAGAGATAATAGTGTGTTGTAAAAAGTCAGTACAGATGGATGATGATATCATAACACATTTAAAATATCAAGAGAAGTTCACGCAGGTGGTGTGAAATTTGGTGGTCACCATGTTGGGAGAGCTTTTTACTATGGGTGCTGATAAGGATGGTGAGATACACAATGGATAAATAACCAGGGGCAAATTCAAGAGGAATAAGAAGGTCATGTTTTGAAATCTGTCCAAGGATAGGTTAGAGGGCCTCTTACCCACAAGGATATAATGAGGACTTCTGCTCTGACTTCTGAATTGTCTGCCATTCCAGCTTTATAATGACCTCACTGCATGGGTATAGAACTGGTATTTATAGAGTACCTGCTATATCACCAGGCATTGTGCAGGTGTCCAAGTTTGCATCTTGGTGCTGCCATTTATTAGTTATGCAGCCTCGGGCAAGTTAAATGATGTCTCCAGGCCTCATTTTTCTTATCTCTATATAAATCATGGATAATAATAGTAACTATATCCTATGATTGTGGAAATTTTAAATAAAGAAAAGCCAGTATTCAACATTTTCAAAGCATTCAAGACATGTTTTCCATCACTACTATTCCCCTTTTATGGATGGAGTTAGAATTTTAGAGGGTTTAAATAGCATGTTATGTAATACTTGATGATAGAATTGTACTTCTCTGGCAAAGGATATTGCTACTCACCTTTAATGGCACAGGGAGCAGACATTGCACCAAGAAACAGGAGAACAAGTTCTAGAGGGGCCCAGGCCAACAACTGCTGTGACAGTGGTTCATAGACATTTGCCAGATGGTGAGGACTTGAGACAGACAAAGGGTGACGGGGCAGGGGGCTCCATCCCATTTCCTCTTCATCTCTTGGGACCTCTCTAAGAAGGGGAAGACATTATTTCATGCTATGTAACCTGGTCATGGAGCTCTGTGCAGAGATGGGAAGATGCAAAGAGGTATTGAATCTTATAGTAGCTAATGGCATAGAGTCAGAACATAGTTATCTGTGTAGTCTTGGGACAGGTCATTTAACATATCTGAGATTCTAATTGTCCCCAAACCATTAATAAGTGAAGAAGCTACTTTTTTAAAAAAAAATATCGCTTGGCAGTGGGTGCTGTTCTGTGTGCTTCCCAGGTATTAATTCAGTGAATATTTCTAACATTGATGAGGCCGGTATAATCACTATCTTATTTTATGAATCATCAAATTTAGGCATAGATTAAAAGCTACTATTCAAAACACCCGTTTTCTACTGTGGCACCAATCACATTGTGTCCCGATCACCAGAGGGGTTCAAAATAAGTTAGTTTTCCTTATTTCCCTATAGACTTTCTTCCTTTTTATAAAAAAATTAGTTTTTCCAGATTTAATAAATATGCATTCATGTTTTTGTATGAAAATTATTAATTTTCATTGAGGGATCAAAGATGAATTCCTGTCTTACAAGAGGTCAAGATCCGGGGAGCCAAACATTCATGTGAGAGACAGACACAGAGCCAAAAGCCTAACCCAAGATCAAAAATTGAATGCTATCTTGTGAAAACAAAATTAGTATTATGGGTTTCAAGCGTTTGTTCAAAAGATATTCATGACTTATTTGATCTCTAGCCACCAATTTCAAATGGAATCTCTGGACTCCAAATGGTTACTGTTCTTAGGGTTTGAAACTGTCTACCTCTCAAACACCTAATTAATGTCACAATCACTTTGTGGCAAGGTATCCTATTTCAAATTATTGCCAATCTCAATAGTGCTTTTAGTATTCACAGTCTTATATTTGTTTGCATCATGTATTTAAAAATATTTCTTTCCCATTGAAGTATTTCAGAGAGCCCTATAGCTCTTTATGTGTAAAATTTTTTACTTCAGGCCTCTGTATCATTTAAAAATGTTGTTGTTTTAATTTTGATTGCTTTTATATATCAGAATTCATTAATTTTTTAAATTCTGGAAATAGTATGTATGGGGTTTTTATACATTTTTAAAATTTGGAAATATCAGTATTTTGGAGAAATTTCTCCAAGATCATCTATTTCTGCAACATCTAGTAACACGAAATATTGCCTCTGGGCAGCTTATACATTGATGCACCTCTTTCTTTTGTGTTTTTCAAATGTAAAGAGATTCCAGCTTTTTCTATCCATTGGTGAATTTATAAAAAATTTAATTTGTTATGTATGATAGCAGAATGCATTACAATTCATATTACAAATATACAACACATATTTTCATATCTCTGTACAAAAAGTAGAGTCACACAATTTGTGTCTTCATACATGTACTTAGGGTAATGATGTCCATCTCATTGCACCATCTTTCCTACCCCCATACCCTCTCTCTTCTTCTCCCTCCACTTTGCCCTATCTAGAGATCATCTAATTCCCCCAGGCCCCCTAACCACCAACCACATTATGAATAAGCATCCTTAAATCAGTGAAAACATTCTGCATTTGGGTTTTTGGGATTGGCTAACTTCACTTAGCATATTCTCCAACTCCATCCATTTACCTAAAAATGCCATGATTTTATTCTCTTTTAATACTGATTAGTATTCCATTCTGTGTATATACCACATTTTCTTTATTCATTCATTTACTGAAGGGCATCTAGGTTGGTTCCACAGTTTAGCTATTGTAAATTGTGCTGCTATAAACATGGATGTGGTTGTTTCCCTGTAGTATGCTGTTTTTAAGTCTTTTGGGTATAGACCAAGGAGTGGGATAACTGGGTCAAATGGTGGTTCCATCGCCAGTTTTCCATGGAATCTCCGTATTACTTTCAATATTGGCTGCGCCAATTTGCAGTCCCTCTAGCAATATATGAGTGTGCCTTTTCCCCCACATTCTTGCCAACATTTATTGTTGATTGTGTTCTTAATAGCTGCCATTCTGCCTGGAGTGAGATGAAATCTTAGAGTAGTTTTGATTTGCCTTTCTCTAATTGCTAGAGATGTTGAACATTTTTTTCACATATTTGTTGATCAATTGTATATCTTCTTCTGAGAAGTTCTGTTCAGGTCCTTGGCTCATTTATTGACTGGGTTATTTGGGGTTTTTGTTTTTTGGTGTTTGGCTTTTGAGTTCTTTATAAATCCTAGAGATTAGTGCTCTATCTGATGTGCGAGTGGTAAAAATTTGCTCCCAAGATGAAGGTTTTTTATTCACCTCACTGATTGTTCGTTTTGCTGAGAAGACGATTTTTAGTTTGAATCCATCCCATCTATTGATTCTTGATATTAATTCTTGTGCTATAGGAGTCTTATTAAGGAAGTTGGGGCCTAATCCAACATGATATAGATTAGGACCTAGCTTTTCTTCTAATATATGCAGAGTCTCTGGCTTAATTCCTAGGTCCTTTATCCACTTTGAGTTGAGTTTTATGCATGATGACAGATAGGAGTTTAATTTCATTTTGTTGCATATGGATTTCCAGTTTTCCCAGCACCATTTGTTGAAGAGGCTATCTTTTCTTCAATGTATGTTTTTGGCACCTTTGTCAAACATAAGATAACTGTAATTACGTGGATTAGTCTCTGTGTCCTCTATTCTGTACCATTGATCTACCATTCTGTTTTGGTGCCAATACCATGCTGTTTTTGTTACTATTGCTCTGCAGTATAGTTTGAAGTCTGGTATAGTGATGCCACCTGCTTTACTCTTCTTGCTAAGGATTGCTTTAGTTATTTTTGGTCTCTTATTTTTTCAAATGAATTTCATGACTGCTTTTTCTATTTCTATGAGGAATGTCATTGGGATTTTGCTTGGAATTGTATTAACTCTGTACAGTGCTTTTGGTAGTATGGTCATTTTGACAATATTAATTCTGCCTATCCAAGAACAAGGTAAATCTTTCCATCTTTTAAGGTCTTTAATTTTTTATAAAGAATTTTGAACCTGCTGACAGGTGTTCATCTGTATTTATGACATTCAAATAGGGCACTGTTGCTCTGCGTGGTGGTCAGAAGTTCACTTGAATTTGTTTTAGTTGCAAACAGTCCTCATTAGAGATCTCAAACTGGAGTTTTACCATACCACATGATTCCTCAGAGAGTAATTCAATTCTTTTAGTATACCTTAAAATGATCATTCATGGGTATATCTTAACTGGTCTAATGGAACAGTTAGGTTTAGTGGAAAGAGTCTCAGGAACTAAGAGACCTTTTCCCTATTTCACCACTCTTACATTGATGTGTCTTTTAACAGATTTCAGATGTTCAATACACATTTCCTATTATTATTATTATTATTATTATTATTATTATTATTATTATTACATCCATTTTGTAGAATTTTAATGTATTTTGTGAATCTATTTGCAGCCTTGCTCTCAATCTGGCAGTATGATATGTTTTGGCTGGACTGTTTATATTTCAAGGAGCTTCTTTTGTGTATTAAAAATAAAAGGATGAGTACATCACATATGTTGGAACATTTGCAATTAGTTGGTATTACTCTCTTAAGTGATTGGGCAGAGAAGGCAGACTGCCAGCCTTGGCAATCTTTTCAGATTCTTTTTCATGCCAATTTGTAGTTTGTGACTCTGCCACATTTGTATCAGGAGGTTTTTATTGAGCTTTGGAAATGACTACTTGAGCTGATTAGGTTGGTTCTTGGCTAGTGTCATAAAAATTAATCTTTTTTCAAATATTTTTCCATGGAAATGTTGGGAATAATGTATCTGTATTCTCAGTATGAAATAGACATTGCCCCTTTTATAAGGTATAATGGGAATATTTGGAATTGAGTTTGCCATAGGGATAGAAGAATTATGGCATAGAATGATCTTATCAGGGACACACCATTTCTTAGTTGGTTAGATAATAATGGAACTGGTTGACTAAACACTTTCATCCCAAACCAGTGATGAACCTGAAACTATGAAAATTACAATAAAACTACTTTTTGGATAATTATACTAAAATCCCACAGAATGAAGATAAAATGAAAGAAGATTGAGGAGGGAGCCTTATAAATTGATTTCTGATCTCAAAGAGTAGATAGTTTGAAATTCAGTATTGATTCATAGAAACTTAAGGCCTCTGAAGGCCAAATTATATTATTGCTTTTATATAACAAGCATCCCTGGATCTCAGGGGAAATGAAAGCTCTGATGCTGAAATGGTCAGACAAGATTCCAAAGCATACATGAGTATTCTTTGGTCTTGATGTGTGAATATAAATTATAAAGGTGGACGGGAGATCAAGTAAAATCATGACCAAAAATTTTAGGAATGGGGATGGCATGTGAAGGGAGTAGTGAAGAGCTATATATTAAATGGAAGCTGTAAATACTCTTAACATAAGTTGGAAATTTGTTTTAGAATAAAAGTAATGATTTTCAAAACTTCTTTTTCAAACTTTTGTATTCCTGTTGGAGCATCACCAAGAGTTTCTTTGGGTTGATTCTCTTCATTACTTGGAGAATGAAATAATGTTTACAAGCAATGAAAAGCAGGGTAAAGCATTTAAATTTTAAATCATGAAATTATAAATGAGAAATTAAAACACCTTGTAATTATCTAGTCCTTAGAAAAAATTCTATTTTTATTATTAGGTAAGTATTCCTGTGTATATACAAAGATGGTAGATAGATTATTACTAGATAATTAGAAATGATTTCATAAAAATGGGATCATATAGTATGGTTTAAAAAATTATGACACAATTTCAAAATATGGCTAGGAATTTACATACATGTCAGAGAATTCAAAATGAAATTTCTTTTCATTGCTTAGTGACATCTTGGGCACCATATTTCTCATAACTTAATCTGTGACATTTATTTCAGAATAAGTGTTGTTGGACTCTTCATTTTGAATTTCCTGGGTTTGTGTATATAATTCTAATTATTATTCATAATGTCATATTTACTGAGGAGTGGATTTTTTAATGTGTTTAATATATTTTATTGATTGATACTCATGAGTTTAAGTGCCAGAGTCCTAACTTGAATGAACTCTGAAAAGAGGGAATTTATTAGAATTGTACTGGGATATGTAACGTAATAGCAAGAAGGACAGGGAGAATTGGGTTCCAGGACAGGGGGAAATAAGGAACTAAACCTCTGCTTCCTTTTGCCTGTTGGCTCCCTCTTGCAGAGTAAACCAAATGTGTACGTGTTGGGGAATGTGGTTGCTCAATGCCCCCAGGACTGGTGTCTTACTACCCTCCCAGCTTGAAAGATTTTAAAGAAAGATTGATGGTGTGACTTTGGTTAGTGGCTTTTGAATGGAATTTCGTGGCATATACATGGTAATTGGGAGTCCCTTCCTGGGTATAATATTATGTTCCAAGATAAGGAAACTGAGAAGTTCCCTAACAGGTATTAGATATGTTTGTAAAATTACATTGGCTTAAAATATGAATAAACATGGGAGGGGCTGTTAAAACTAATGATAAAAATCTAAGTTACAATACTTTTCCACTTCATTGTTTACGGGTATAGAAATAAGGCCAATAAATATACAATTTGTTACCAACATGCTATCATCTTCTTAAAAAGAATCCCTTTTCATATTAGCATTATATGTAAATTCATGGGAAGAAATCAAGTCTTTTTCAAGTTTGTAATTTAAGAATAAAGCAGTGTGCTCTCAGTGCAGAAAAAAAAAAAAAAAGATTCAAGACAGGTTTCTGTGGAATGAAGTTTGCCTGCTTTCACACCTGGATAACTGACCTTTAGAAATAGAAAATTTAACTTCTAAAATATTTTTCCTCTGCTCCTGACTACAGAAAGCAGATATAGATGAATAATCAAAAAGGGAGATTAATCTTAAAGTATAAGATGAAAATCATACCTAAAGTAGAATCAGGGAATCAGAGAATTGGAGGGAGAGCTGAACTATCTTTGTTTGGCAGGCCTGGCCACTTCCATTATATTAAGCCACAGGGTGTAAAGTTTTAGAATAAAAGTCTGGAAATTGTAAATTTCTACGGTGGAATATGAGTTCCTAAAGTGTTACTATTTAAAGGGACAAAGTACCTTTGCTCATCAGCAACCAGAAGCAAAAAGCTGAGAACTGTGTGGATGGAGTTCTGTGAATACAGGAGATGGTGATGAGAGGCTTTTGAGGAACTGTGTACCAGAGAGAGACCAGGATCAGCCCACTCCCAGCAAAAGTGAGGATGAAGAGATGACGAGCCTCTGACCTGGGGCTCCAGGGGTAGTTGATATTGCGGGTCACACAGACAGGATAGATCTATGAGCCAGAAAACAAAACAAAACAAACAAAAAAAGATAACCTTAAGAGAAGTTGTTATGCAAATATTAAATCTTGGGCCAAACACAAAGCTGGAGCTGGATGGTGGCTGTTTGTTCAGGGAAAGAATAAACAGATCAGAGAGATGACAGGGCTCTCTTCCAGCTGTGCTGTCTGTTAACTAGCTACTAGCCAGGAAGTCTCCTTTATTAAAATTAAATAAAATAAAAATTCAGTTCCAGGTCTCACTAACCACATGTCAAATGCCCAATAGGCAAGGGCCAAAGTCGACAATACTGGTCTGTGCGTGTGTAGACCATTTCCATCATCACAGAAAGTTCTATGGGACAGTGCTGAGAGGCTCTGACAGTGAGCCTGAAGTGGCGGTGAACCTGAAGGCTTGGTTCAATGTCCTGCCTTCATTCTTTTCATAGTTACCAGAAACTGTTGTGAACTCAACTGGATCCTGACACCACTTGGGACAAGCATCTAGCATTACAAAAGAGGCCAATACTGGGGTAGGTGTAAGTACATAGCATAAGTCTGCATCTAGAGTCCTCCACTTCCTTCCAAAAAAGGTTGTTGTCCCTTTGTAGGCTACCAGGCAAAGATTATACCAGTTATGTTTAGGCAGACCCTACAACATGTGCCTCTGCTCTTGATCAAGGCTGTATCTAAGCCAAATAAACAGTGGACTGATGAATTTTTTTTAAATGTTGTATTATTTTCCAAAGGACATTAACTATGTTAGGAGTTAGTGATAATATCAGATCTCTCACCTATCTCATATAGACAGGTATTATGTATAGAGACAACAACCACCTTATCCTAAGAATTCATAGTTTAAGATTCTGAAACTAAAACCATGCATTTTCTTGCAAAATCAATCTATTTATTAAAAAAAAAACTGTTAGTAAGTGGAATCCACGTTTACCACTAGGAAACATTAGTTCTTTGTGTTTATTTTTTTTGATTTTTGTCCCCATCAATGATTCTTCTTAGGTATAGGGATCTTTTCACAGTCATTGACTCCGACTTTTTTGAACTGGTGAGCAATTTGGATTTATACATTTATTTATTGCTACATTTTGCTCTTTTTAAAAGGACGTTGAAGAAGAATGTCAAGACAACTCATAGAAACTCATTCTCCTGCTCCTTGAACTGTTGCTATTTTTAACTCAACCGTTTTTTTTTTTTTTAATTGCAGCTGCTTTCTGAGGCTATTAGGCTACTATTCAATTAGGTATTGCTTCTATGTAGACAATGGCAGCCTCAGAAGCTTTAAAGTGCTCACGCAGTTTCAGAAATGTTTCATTTGCTACCAGGGAGTAGCTTAGTTCAGAAAAGCTCAGGAAAATAGAAAGAAGAAAACAGGATACTGTTTCGCACACCCACAGTTACCAAGGAAGATAATAAAAGCAATGAGAGCTCACAGTTATTGAGGGCTTAAGCTTTTGTGTCACTCCAAGTCTTTGTCTTTTTGGACCCTCACAAGAATTATTTAAGGTGTGTAATATTCTTATTCCCATTTTGCTGGCTAGGAAATTGAGGCTTCAATAAACAACACTTTACCCAATGTCACAGTCTAGAAAACACATTTTCTTTTTTTATATATATATTTATTTTTTTAGTTGTAAGTGGACACACAATCTTTATTTCATTTTTATGTGGTGCTGAGAATCAAACCCGTGCCTCACGTGTGCTAAGTGAGCACGCTACCACCGAGCCACAACCCCAGCCCTAGAAACCATATTTTCAATGATCATTTTAGCATCTTTGTTGACTAAGGTGGCTATTTACTGAGCACATTTTGTGCTTTCCCAACCATGTTTGTTCTGAACCTGGGCTAGAAATGATTTGCTTCCAGTTGTCATTCAAGTTCTAGCATCCTTTAAGATTCAGATTAAGTTTTATCTCCTCCAAGAAGACTTTCCACTCCTCTCCATCCATGGTGAACACTCCTCCCTGGTCTTAATCCTATAACCCGTTGTGCTTTTGTATAGTATTTTCAATGTCTGCCTTGCATTGGAATTTTGTGGCTGTCCCGCAAGTTTCTGGAGGGTTAGACTATTAGCTTATCATGCTTTTTATTTCCCCTGGTGCTTAGAATTATTCTGAATAAAGTAGGTACTCCAAATATTTTTGTTGTCAATGATTTTGAAGGCTCCCTAACGACTTAATGAACGTTGTGTTTTCTGAGTCAGGATGGGAAGGAAAGGTGAAAGACTGAGGTTTCTTTGTCACCAGTGCTTTCCTTTGTACTTCATTATATTTGAGTACAACTTACCTGTTGTTATTTTATGATTGCCTCTAGGGTTTTATGCATTTATTCAATAGAGACTTTGCCATCTTTCAATCTACTAGGAGCTGGACATGTGGACAGTGACAAAGACAGATTGTGTCACTCTTCTCCTGGAGTTCAGAATCTGAAGGGGAAGATAGAACTCTATAAGCAAATATTATAATTATATGTCTGCTATGAAAGAAATAGAATGAGATATATTGAGAGACTGAGGAAGTTTTTTATTTAAACAAAAACTTCATGGGTAGGAAGGAAAGGATGGAACACATTGTGTGAGTGTCCTGAGGTGAGAAGAAGCGTGAAGAATTGAGTTACCGTGGAATAGATGATACATGTGATCAGTTCTCCATCATTCATGCATGACCAGCTTCATACATATCACATGGTTGCAAGTTAAACTATACTTCTATTTTATTTTTTAGGGGCATGAATGGCCTCTCTTAGGAGTCAATTCTGCCTCTTGTAGGTTTGTTAACCTTTGAACTTGTAAATTTGGTTCAAATATAGCTTCTTACTAAAACAAGGAATTTGCTGTTGAGTGTTTATGTCAGGTAGTCTCTTAACCATTTTATTCATATTACTTCTCTAAAAGACAGGTTTTGTCATTTTTTTTCCTATAATTTGAATGCCAAGTAGTGTTTATTAACTATTTTAATTATCTGTGTTACAACTATTCAATTTTGCTGTTTTGGTATAAAAGCAGTTGCAGATAGTACCTAAATGGCATAAATGGATGTGGCCGTATTTCAACAAAACAATTTTTTGTTACTGAAATCTGAATTTTATGTATTTTTCACATATTATAAAGTATTCTTTTTTTAAAAATTGTTTAACTATTTATAAATATAAAAACTGTTGCTAATACATGGGTCATTCAAAAACTGGGCTTTAGTTTACCCATTTCTGTCCTTTTATCCCATTTTACTAAAAATCAAGGTAGGGTCATTGGGAATAAATTTATATGAAGAATTAGAATTCAGGTTTGGTGGATTCCAAGGTTTATTTTTTAATGCAAATGCCTCGCATCATTAACAACTTTGATAAGTTCATAGGAAAATGTCCTAATTACTTCTCATGTATAAATGCTAATCCCTGAGGAAGAGACTCTCTGTTCCAATTGACTTGTCTCTCACTACCAGACTGATGGACTTTAAGGAGGCATTCAGTATTGCTTTAGTGTCCTTCAAATGCTTTTTCTAAAAGTAACTGTAAACTGTAGATTTGGGGGAATACGTAGCAATCATATTTATATCACCAGTATAATTTAGCCTTCTAAAATGCATCTCTGAAGACTGATTAGAAATGATTAAAATTCTAGGTGCAACTTTCACGTCACATTTGTAGAATTAGCGTCCTCTTATCAGTTTTCACATGCAAGTCTCCTAAAACACAAAAAAGTTGATTTCCCTTCCTTTGTGGAACAATTGCCCTCTAGTCCTCTAAACCGTGGGGGACTCTTTAATTTTTTTGTTTTGAAATTGTTGTGCCTGTGGAGTCAATTAGAGGTGAATGTAAGAGGGTTTAAAATCTAAGTAAATAAATGGAAAAAGCCTGAAGACCTTCAAAATAATTAAATAATATGTGGGTAGAGAGTTTGTGTGTCTTCCTCACCTCTTTCCCTCTCTTCATCTTCCTCCCTAGTTACCTTAAAATTAAAGTTCAGATATGATAAAGTTTTCACAGGAATGTACTGATGTGGAAAATGGTGGAGTGCTTTTACAAGGAGAATTGGCTTTGCCATTTAGGGTGCCAGTTATGGCAGATATTTCTTTAAATATGAGTACCTAAAATATAGTATCAACATTTGGGGAAAAAAAAACATTGAAAGCAGATATACAGGAAGTCACATGCAAGAATGCATAACTTACAAAATTTCATACTATTACAACATTTTTATTTCCTCACTTAAAACTTTGTGAATAGATGTAGTGATTTAAAATTCTTCTGAAGGGTATGATAGTAACAGATTTTGAACAGTGTTGGTTCAGGAGCATTTTCTTTTGAAAATGGTTTCTCTGAAGGTTGGACTTCTTTATCTCTAGTAATTAGCTGCGTTGAAATACGCACCTCCCCACTTTTTTTTTTTTTTTACTGAACTTTCCCAATACATCCCCACTTTGATTGGAAGATAAATGCAAACTGAGGAGACTAGAGATGAAGTGACAACACACGAGTTGTGGGAGTTTTGAAATAAGTCTCTTTCACGTCTTGGTGTTTGTGGGGATTGTTTTGATGTTTACGCTGGAACAGAACATGAAAGGGCTACTGTGAAGTTCCACCTGTTTCAGACATGCAGAAGTGTGTCATTGTTGAAAATAATAATCAGCCGGAAAAGAACTGCCTAGAACAGCTGGAGAAGAGTTCACATCACCTTATACAGAAGCCTGGAAACAGGGAAGGCATATCTTCTAAACCACAGTGTACATCAGCAGCATGGATGCATAGCCTGGTGCCTGTAGCCACTCAGGCTTAAAAATATGTTCCTCTTTGCTAGTTTGTGGGACAAGGCTGTGAACAAAATAAATTAAATGAGCAGGGTTCTGACCTCAGCAGCTGGTTGCCACAAAATGATAGTGAGGACTGAGGGGAAGAGAAATGAAGTTTGTCTGGTCTCAGTGGAATCTTTTCAAGGGAGTGTGGCTGACAAGTTATATTTCTTTAGATGTCGAGTTAACTTTACTCTGGTTCAGTGAAGGAAGATTGTGCTTAATAGAACCTGGGTGTCCCCAAAGACTCAGTGCTGCTTCCAATTGGCACTTTCAAATTTAAACAAATTATTGTCTTGTGGAGGCTCAGACTTTTCATTACATTTTTATGGGGAATAAACTTCCTGCATTTGCTGCAAGCTGAGTATGTTTTTTCATTAATTATCGATGCAGGAAGCAAAGAAACCAAACGATGAGCAAGCCTAGGTTAGACTCAAGAGTTCTTGAACCGGGCTAAAAGCAACCTGTGTTTACAACAATGAAATTGCTGCTTCTACACAGATAAATAGAATCTCAAGGTTACTGTGGTGAATTATTTGACTTTAATTTTAAAATTCAGCATCGTCACAACGTTTTGTGGAAGCACACTGTTTTATCCATTTTCTTAAAAGTGAAATTAAGTTTTCTCTGGTACAAAGAAATGCAGCTAACAACTATCAAATAAATCATGTGATTTTAAGAATTATGGTTAATTTCATTTTGAGCAACTACGACTTTAGAAAGTATGAAATAAGAACAATAAAACACATTTAAAGTAGTCTTGCACAAATGTTAGTACTTTAAAAATATGATTGATTTATAAAAATAACTTATTTCTACTTAAGAAAACAGATGTTAAAGCCATATTTACCATATGTTTAAAAGGTGAAAAAAATGCAGCCATCTAAAAATTAATTGCTAAAATTATTTCCAATTTTTTAAAATATAAAAACTGTATAATAGAGATTTGACAATTGAGTCTATATAACAGAAATACTTTAAATACTGTGAATATAAATTAGTAACTGGGTACATGATGTTGATGTAATCTGCTAGGCATTTGTCTATATGGCATTTGAGAATATTCAACTTCCAATTCTGTAGCATCCCACAATTTATGAAAGTGAAACTTCTGTGGGACCCAGTGTACTGAGTGTAGTTTAGATGAGCTTCTGTTTGTTTGTGTGCATCTTTTGGGTGGTTATTTTTCTCATGAAGTTTTGAAGTTTCATGCTCTAATGAAGAGCATTGAACAAAGACCATCCTTTACCATTAGTTTTAATGGATCATGTTCTCATTTGTGGCTCAGTTTTAAAACCTGTTCTCTTTTCTTAAAGGTTATCATGAGGACCGATAAATAGTAGGCTCAGAGATTTTCAAGTTATATGGATGAATTGGTTTATAAATTTAATGTGACTGACTTTAATTTCTTTTTAGAACTTAGTACATTGTTTTGATACAACTATAGCATGCATGTCACAGAAAAGTAAATGGTATCTGCATTCATTTATCCATTATATATTTTTTCTAGAGGTCTTGTATTATTCCTGTTTTTCATACTTATATAAAATTAAGTAAGGTTGAAGACTGTTGAACAGTAAAGTGGGGATTGGGAGGTGTGCTTCTTGTAAGTAAATAAATTTATTAGCACATTAGCTCATTCTGATTTACCCAGGGAAGTTCTATTCAAGAACAGAATGACAGCATTGGTTTTAAGATAAAACCCTAAAAAAGATTATTTTGAAAAGACACAGAACAACATTCCTGGAAGATGTTAATAAGAACATTGAGATAGGGCTTAGGGCTTTTGGAAGAATGGATCTTTGCTAAACAGTACTCCAAATCTAGCATCAACCACTGCCAAAGTGTTTCTATTAGAATGTTATTTCTTTTCCTTAAGTCAGACTGTACAGCCTAGGTCAGCCATTGTAAGCCAATATAATGTGTCCATCAGAGATTGAAGATTAAAGGTTCATCTTTAATCTATTTTTAATCTAGACTTTTCTAGATTCATCTAGATTAATCTTGACCTTTCAATCTGATAAACAGTATTCATTGAACATTAAACATGCTAAAGTTTTACAGATATCAGATTTTCTAATTCTTTCCATATATATACATATGTACACACACAAACACACACACACACACATATGAGATATACTTTATCTTATCGTGATCCTTATTCTACGGTTGAAGACACTGTGGCACGGACGGTTTATTTAACTTGCCCAAGATCACACAGCTGTCAAAGGCTGGTGTTAGGATTTAAAAACCAGAGAGTTTCAAAGCCTTTTTAAAAAAATCACTGCTTTGCTTCAAGAGAAGCATGAAGCACTTACCTTCTAGTAAGGGAGAATGGAAACACATAATTTTCATATGGTAGGAAAAATGGAATCAATGAACTATGTACAATGTGCAGAAATATATAGAAAAAGGACAATTGATATTGTTTGTGGGGGTAATCTTGGGTTTGGAGCTTAGTGACACCTAGATAAACTACTGGGGATGAAGGAGAGACTTTTCAGGTGGGCAAAGTGGGAATGGTTCATAGCTCAGGTGAGAGGACAGTAGATGCACCAGGTCTGCATGTGAACACATTAACATGAATTTGTGCAACTTCAAGTAGTTCATTTATGACAAATTTTAAATGGGGTTAGAGTGGGTCAAGTGTGCAAGAGATAAGAATGAAGAGATTGGCAACAATCAAGAGAGGGGTCTTTTCAGCCAAAGTCAGTGGCTTCAGCCACAACACCAGTTACAGACTGGGCCAGCAGGTGGATGTTACAGCACCTGAATAAGAAAACACAGGGGCAAGGGCAGGCTTTGGGAGGATGGTGAGTTTTGAATCAAGGTCGTACAGCCATATTTAGTTTATCCTTTTTGTCTTGATCTTCCTTTAATGCCAATTTGAATATGTAGTTGTTCTAAATATTGACTCTGAATGGCCTATTTTGTGGGGACAGTCAGGGGAGTCAGTGTAAAAACCCAAACAGCCTCTTCCTATTTGCTCATTCAGACTTCAGAGTGGTCAAAGTAGAATCATGTGCGTACGTGCTTGCTCACCCAGGCAGGTCTGGGATTTGAAAAAGGGAGCCAAGGAGGGGTGAGCAGCAGCTTTCTACCTTTGGCAATATGCCTTATTATTCTGAAGACCAGTCATTCTTTTGCTGCTATTAATGCTGATTATACCAAAAATTGCACAACACTTCACTTTGATTTAGCCAATTGAAATGCCCTTTTACGAAACAAGTAGCATTACCAAATTGGTCAACTCCTGGATCAATGCAAATCTGAGAGTTCTTTTGCTGCCATAGAGAGAGTGGTCCTATCATTTCTGTGCAGTCAATTAGCAAAGATGATGTGAAATCCTCCAGCTCTGCTATGGAAAGCAAATAGGCTTTGCATGATTATTAAGCAGCTTTCTCATGTGTTCCTTCCTTGACAAGTTAAAGGCATTAAGGTTTGAATCCTGCCCACGCTCACTGTATACAGCATATGTCATTCTCTCCATCTTTATTGCTATTCATATTGAGGTCAATTATGAGCTGCTGTTTAATGTCACCATGAAATTGTTCAATTATTTTCTCTCAGCATCTAAGCAGCTATACTCAAAGGGATTTAGGAGAAGTGATATTAATACCGAGGAATTCTTAGGAAGCTAGTAGCACTGGATGGCTCTCCTTTTGTGTTTCACCCCTTCTCAATTATGAGATCCAAAACATTTGATAAGTTGTTAATGAATAGCTCAGTATCCAATCTTGTCTTTGGTTAGTACTGGGGAAAACAGATATAGTTTTTTTTTCCCTTGGTGGAGGACTTGTACTTAAAGAAGAGAACCTGTAATCTTTGTAATCTTTGCCATTTTTTATCTATCCCTCACAACTAGGAATCTTCTGGAATCCTTAGGGCTTGTGTTTCATAGTTAAGAAATCAGTAGATTTGAGTTTTCTTTTTCCATTTTCATGGTTTAATGGAATGGGTTGGGTAGAGGAAAAACCTGTTTTTGCAGCAAATCACAAGTGTCTTTGTACAATGTCAGTGTTTATCTATTTGGAGATTACCAATAAAATGTCCTTGAATATCTGTTACTATTGTTATGATTTTCAGGAAGATGCATACAGAATACTTCAATAAAAAACACTTATCAACCAATATCTGATGATACTCCTTTTTTTTCCCTTGATATCCCAGGATGGGTTTTCTGAGGTTCACTCGATTGTCCATGATCATTTTATGCCTGTTCTTGGCTCTGGAATTTGGTTATGTCTATAGCAATGCAAAATCTACCACTGTCTCTTTGAGATATTTCAATTCTTTGTTTTTTTTTTTTTTTTGTAATCCAAACCACTATGTGCAAGGTAATGTACTAGATATTCTTACTAGAAGGGATCAAACTGGATCAATAAGCCAGGAGCTCCTTTGAAGGAGTTTGTGGTATAATGAGGCAATGGACATGTAACACTGAACTCAAACTCAAGGCAGGATTAACCAACTATAACAAGAGGAGCTAACAGAAGTCTGTGAGAGAATATACAAAATAATAGTTCTCAAACAAATAACTTCACTGAAGAGGAAATATTTGAGCTGAACTTTCAGTATGAGAGGGATTTTCACAGTTAGCATGGAACTTGCTGGACATTGAGGTTTAGGGATACCATGAGCAATCACAAGCGTCATTACACCATATGATTTCATCCTCCTAACCATTCCCTGCTACTGCTTTAGGACTTCTATTTGCTAATGTTGTACCCATCTTTCAGTCTCATCTCAGATTTTTAAAAAATCTCATTTTCCATATTGCTACTGCAGTAAGCCTTGTGATTCTCAAGCTTCATTCTGTCTTCCAAGATTAATAAGCCCAATGTCATTCCGTTGAATCCAGACAAAGACAAAGATTACTGGCTTAGTATATAAGGTTTACCTGAATGTGGTAGGTACCTGTGTCTACCATTTCATGCCTTTCTGCATTATAACTCTGGATTACCCATTTATTAAGCATGCATTTGCACCTATATATTTTTTTCTGCCTTTATTTTTTTATTTATTTTTTATTTTTTATTGTTGGTTGTTCAAAACATTACATAGTTCTTGACATATTATATTTCACACTTTGATTCAAGTGGGTTATAAACTCCCATTTTTACCCCGTATACAGATTGCAGAATCACATCAGTTACACTTCCATTGATTTACATATTGCCATACTAATGTCTGTTGTATTCTGCTGCCTTTCCTATCCTCTACTATCCCCCCTCCCCTCCCCTCCCCTCCCCTCTTCTCTCTCTACCCCCTCTACTGTAATTCATTTCTCCCCCTTGTATTATTTTTCCCTTTCCCCTCACTTCCTCTTGTATGTAATTTTGTATAACCCTGAGGGTCTCCTTCCATTTCCATGCAATTTCCCTTCTCTCTCGCTTTCCCTCCCACCTCTCATCCCTGTTTAATGTTAATCTTCTTCTCATGCTCTTATTCCCTACTCTGTTCTTAGTTACTCTCCTTATATCAAAGAAGACATTTGGCATTTGTTTTTTAGGGATTGGCTGGCTTCACTTAGCATAATCTACTCTAATGCCATCCATTTCCCTCCAAATTCTATGATTTTGTCATTTTTTAATGCAGAGTAATACTCCATTGTGTATAAATGCCACATTTTTTTATCCATTTATCTATTGACGGGCATCTAGATTGGTTCCACAGTCTTGCTATTGTGAATTGTGCTGCTATGAACATCGATGTAGCAGTGTCCCTGTAGCATGCTGTTTTTAGGTCTTTAGGGAATAGACCCAGAAGGGGAATAGCTGGGTCAAATGGTGGTTCCATTCCCAGCTTTCCAAGAAATCTCCATACTGCTTTCCAAATTGGCCGCACCAGTTTGCAGTCCCACCACCAATGTACAAGAGTACCCTTTTCCCCACATCCTCGCCAGCACTTGTTGTTGTTTGACTTCCTAATGGCTGCCAATCTTACTGGAGTGAGATGGTATCTTAGGGTGGTTTTGATTTGCATTTCTCATGACTGCTAGCGATGTTGAGCATTTTTTCATGTACTTGTTGATTGATTGTATATCCTCCTCTGAGAAGTGTCTGTTCAGGTCCTTGGCCCATTTGTTGTTTGGGTTATTTGTTATCTTATTGTCTAATTTTTTGAGTTCTTTGTATACTCTGGATATTAGGGCTCTATCTGAAGTGTGAGGAGTAAAGATTTGTTCCCAGGATGTAGGCTCCCTATTTACCTCTCTTATTGTTTCTTTTGCTGAGAAAAAACTTTTTAGTTTAAGTAAGTCCCATTTGTTGATTCTAGTTATTAACTCTTGTGCTATGGGTGTCCTATTGAGGAATTTGGATTACCCATTTATTAAGCATGCATTTGCACCTGTATATTTTTTTCCACCTTTAATGTTTTCATCTCTCCAAAAATGAGTTTAGTTACTTCATCTCTACTGCAGTTAGCCATCAAGACTTGGCTACCAGTACCTGAGGATGGGAGGGAGTGGGGCAACTAAACTGCATCACTATAGAGTGCTGTTTAAGCAAACTTGTTCAGCTTTAATGTGCTCCTGTTATCCTCATGTGGTGAGGATCTTTTTTTTGTGTGGATATTCATTATCAAATACAACTTTCAGTTGTACTAATTACTTACGATTACATCTTTCAGTCATATTATGATAAACAGATACTAGAATAGGATGATTTTGAAGGAAGAGCTTAGGAAGTGGAAGCATATGGAACTGGGTAAATGAGAAATATCTGAGGAGAATATTAGTAGTTGAAGGGGTGAAGGCAGTCAGGTGGGAAGTGCTTTTCAACACCCATACATCTCTTCATAAGAGATTTAAATATATATTTCATACATATTTACATGATTTAATCTTCAAATGAAAGACGGAATTCATTCATTTATTTATTTATTCATTTATTCAGTAAATAATTATTGAAAAAAGGCTTATTCCGAGGTAGATGATTGTTTGGAGTCCTCTGTCTGGATGTTTTGGTTGTTATTGTTGTTTGCTTATTTTTGTGTTTCGTTTTCTGTCTGGACTCTTTAACACTTTCTGGGAAAACTGTGCCAGTTATTGGGGAAACCATGAAAAAGAAAAAAGCTAATTTGAAAACATGGAATCCAGCTTAGAGGATTTTGAAAACCCCAGTCTATTTCCTCTTTATGCTCCAGCTCACTCAGTGCCTGACCCCCTTGGCTTCCTGTGGTGTTGGCTCTCCTTTCTAATCTATCTATTTAGACTTGGTTATTGGCTTCAGATTGCCACCTGGACCATTCGCTTGACATAGTTCCATGCACCATGACTGTGAGAGGCCCATCATTCTGTTCCGACCCTCCTTGCAGACCCTGCTCTTGGGACCAACATCGACTTCTAGGATGTGTCTGCACAGGGTAGATTGGGGGTGATCTGATAGAGATACCCAGAACAGATTTGTGGATTATATGGTATGATCAGCCCATCTTAAATTTTAAACTTTAAGCCATTTGCTTTCATTGTGTATGACCTTTGGTTTGAGAGGAATATTTAAATTCTTTTGCATAATACAAATGGACTACTTTTGTTCTCCTCAGAAGATCCCTACAAATGCAAATATTCTCTTTATAAGGAAAATTATACATATATTTTTTTCCTATGTTGGAAGGATAAATTCTTACTGAAACTCATGCAATTACTTACTCTCATTCTTCCTTTCTGAATGTTTTTAATACTATATAAAAATAATCACTTTTTTTTTAGTAATTAAATTTTAATCCACTATGGTGTTAGGTTGTAGAATAACCAGACTATTCTTAAGTAAAAGAGAATTGTTTCTTATTTCAAAATCATTTCTTAATAAATCAAGGAAAAATGAGTAAAACAAGAAAATATCACCCAGTTGGTGTGTCTAGTCTAGTGATCCTGAAGTTACCAAACTTCTCAGTGATTTATACCCCTTCTTCAGGATGATATCTCCCCTTAGTTCCTTCACTGTTTTCCTCTTCTTCTCCACATACAGAACAAGTAATATTATTCCAGGAAAGGCTGGTGATGTCAGTCCTTGTGCTCATCAGCAATTTGTGATATGGCTGGATTGCCTTTTATTGAAAAGGGAGACAGAGCCTATGATAGGGATATCTACTTGCCCTGGAATATATCATGTCAGGACTTGTTTCCTTCAGGCACAGGAAGTCACTGTGTCCTTGTACACTGTGTCATGTAATGCCTGCCTGCTTTGTGATGGGAAACTCCTTCACTTCCCAGATTTGTGATCCAATTGCTTCTTCTTCCTGTAACTCAAAGAATCACTGTGCTATTCTAGGAGCAGACTGCAGGTTATTCAGGAAAATGCCATCATCATTTGTTGGCTGCTGGAAATATTTGGCTTTAAATCATTTTCAGTAAAAGTTCTGACCAAAGGCCAATGGCCACATTTTCCTTTAATCAATACTAAAAGTTGAACACTTATGTGGCTTTGAATTGTTTTGGTTTCCAACCTCTCATATTTTTGTATTAGTAATAATAAATTGCATGCTTACTATTTGTGGATATGGTATATCAGAAAAGTAAGTAACTTCCTGTTGAAAATATAGATATCAATCATGTTCATTGTAAAACATTTAGAAAATACCAATAGACTAAGAGAAATCACTTGTTTCTCAAAAGTATCACTTTTGTTAAATTGTTGGTGAATATTCTTTTAAATTATATCTCTGCATTTAAAATGTAAATGGTCCATAGAGTTTGTTCCAAAAGTGTGTTAATGTAGCAGAAATATGACCACTCTACTCCTTGACTCTAAAATCTTTACCTGCTTTCCCTTGTCTATAGAATTAATCCAGACCATTTAGTCTGGTTTTAAGAACTCTTTGGATTTGGATTCACTCCCCTTAAACCTTCTTATTCATCCTCTAACAGTAGAATAATGCTGCTTGTGTTTCTTGATTCTTTTGTCTCCAATGCCCTTACCCTACTACCATTCATCTCTTAAATCTGCTTGACTCTTACTTCAGAGGCTCTGAGTTAGAATTAATGTTGTGTTTCACTCTAGTATAACCCATTTTTTTTTCTGTTAAGCACATCTCTTGGTCAAACTTAGTCTGTGTTTACATACTTGCTTTCTCCTCCAGTTCTGGAGTTTGGAGGGGGAGGATCCTTATCCTCATAGTATGTTGTGATGCCTTGTTGAATGTCTGTTTTCCTCAGTGCTATAATCTGTAAGGAGACTGGGTTCACATTCGTAGCTCCAAAAGCATGTTCTTATTGCTTGGGGATGTAATAGTACAGACTCAACAAGATTTAAGACTCATTTCCTCTGCATCTTTGCAGCACCTAACATAGCATCTCGAAGATGGTGATGCCTAAAAAAATATTTGTTGAGTTGAATTGTTATTGACTGTAAGTAAGGCGCATGCCTGGGTCAGATGGCAAGGACTAGGAATTGTCTAAATTCTTTGGAACATTTTTAAAGGAAGTAAGATCATTGCTTTGAACTTATTCAGTAATATAAAGCATTTTGAATAGAAATAAAGTAAGTCAATATTTTTCCAGGCAGCACTGTTATTACAGGGTGTTCTTAGTGACCTCAATAGCCACTATAACTGTTTGAAACATTATGACTCTTACTATTTTTATTTTTTTGTTTTGTTTTATTTTATTTTTTGTTCATCAGGCCACATCATCACTAACATTGGATCAATAATTGTGCCATCAGCTGCAATCTGGGCAGAGTACCACCATTTACTTAAGAAGACCACTCAAGTCTGCCTTCATCATTTTGGGTTTTATTGGTCATCATCATCATTTGTTTAGCTCTTCCACAAATGATGGTACTTTTTCAGCTTTTACTTATTCGGTAAAATATCTTTCCAACCCTATTTTGGATAGAAAATGATTTTACATTTTGGGTTCTCCTGTAAGTGACATTGAAAGGTACACACTTTTTTCACTTTTTCTTGGATACTTAGGAAAGATTGCACAACTTATCTTCCTTCACACTTTGCAATCTTCTTAGTCCCTCTTCTTTAATTAGCTGAACTTGTCTTTAAATTAAAAAATAATGCCTGGTTCCACCCCCTTTTTGGGCAGCATAATTTTTTGTTCTTTTTATATACACTTTTTTAAACCCTTATTTCCTCATTTTTTTTTTCATTGCAAACTAGTTGAACATAAGAAAACTCATCTTCAATTCTGTCGGAAAAAAATATCAAAATTCTTAATGAAATCAATTTTTATCCACTCTGTAAAATGGGCATCTGAAATCACTGTTATTTCATGGGACAAAAGCAATAAAGATAGTGTGCTAGCTCTGTGGTGTTAGCAGCACTGCATGTAATTGAGAAAAACAATGAAAAAGTATGGATGCACCTATCTTTCTCTTAAAGACTGAGTTACCAGCCACCTTCAACATTAGTGGCATTTTCTAGGTCAGGATCATGTGCTACTTAATGAATTCTGAATTTCATGTAGTAAGAACTGATTTGAATTCTGTTCTTATAAATTTTTAATGTCTGTTAATTTAGTGTTTTCTGCAGTCATTTTTAATATAGGCTAGTCCTTTAATTTCCAGCAATCTTTTACAGTATTTCTTGAGGACCTAGAATATATATATATAACACTAAAGGAACTCCTTGAGGAGTACAGATGGAGTATAAAGTGGAGTAATTAGAAAATATACTAATTTACTCTCACCTGCACTTCCTATTCAGTTGTACTGCTTCCTCTTTCATACTATATAATTTCTTTTTTCCTTTACATAATAGACTGTTTTTCTCTAACCAGATTTTTGATTATTGACATATGCAAAAGGGATTTTAAAACAATTTTGGAAAATATAATTTTCAATCCAAGTTTAAACATCTGGTCATAATTTCCACTGCACTATAGAATCTCAAATATATTACCAAATAATATGTAGAAAAGAATCAACTATAGTTGATTCTTTTCTAAAACAAAGTGCTATAGTCAGATTCTAATGTGGCTTTATAATTTGTGACAATGAATTTCTTTCAAATTTATTACTGATCAAAACGCTGACACTCCTATTAATTGGAAGTCTGCAGCCTCAAGTAAGCCTCCCTGCACTCACTGGCTTCATGTAAGAGATACATGGAATATTTCCAAGTGATTTTCATTATATGGAAATAATAATGTACATGTCAGTTTTTGCTCATTTAGACTAATGTTTACTAGAACAGCCTTACCTGTCACTGTTTGTTCTTGGAACTGTGTAACATATGCCATCTTTATTTCTAAATCTTTGTACTTTAAAATTTGAAATAACAACTGAGTTCACTGAGTTTCATTCTTAATTACTAGATTCCTAAGAGGATGGCTTAAGGAATGCCTATATTTTTTGAGAGGGAATGAAAGGTGATATAAAAATGTAGTTTTATGGGGGAGCTTCTGTGTAATTTTGGCTCACTGGAATGCCAGTTGGGGAATGGCAAAGGCTAATACTCAACAGATGGCAGAGTCCTAAAACCTATAATAATGGTTGCAGTTATTTTCATTACTGTCATTTGATGACACATACAATAGTGTGAAAAGGCTTGAACTGGGTAATCATAGTAAATATACTCAAAGGGACCAGATGCATTTCAAACAATCAAAATGGTGATGGATATTCAGGCTGAGTGCCACTTCTGTACATATTCTAGGTACATTTATTGCTAGGGATTAGAAGCAACATTACTTGTCACAGAGAGGAGCTCCATTTCCCCTTTTAGTAATAACAAGCAGCAAAAATTGACATCTGTTGTAACACAGAGAGATTATTTCACATCCTTTATGATTGTGTGTCATTATCATGCATATAAATTTAGTTTGCAGATGTTCAACGTCAGAGATCAAAATACCAATTTTGTCTACAAAGGAGTTGCAATGGATACCGAAAATCTAAGCACTTTTGAAAATAGATAAGTTAAATCTTTCAGAGTGGGGACAATAAAAATCAAATGAGATTAGGAATAAAGTATTAGAAGGTAAAAGAAGGGGATGTGGGAAAATTTCAGAACATCTTAATATTTTTATTTCCAGCTTTGTACAAGCACCATTCTTGATTTTAATCTCCAGATACTATAGTTTGAAATATCTTTGTTATTTTCTTCAATTCAATGAAAAAAATAATGAGGCCAACATTTTTTCCCTTGAAATACAGAATCTGTCATTCTAGAGAATTAATTAGATCACATTTGAATATTCATAATTCTTCCTGTGTCTAGTATGTAAAAATAGTTCTTGGTGATTGCATGCAATGGGGAGGGAGGGTGGTTAGCACTGACCTACAAAGATACCATTAGGTATGGTACAATAGGCAAATTTCCCTTTGAGGTGTTCAATGCTGAATTTAATAACACTGTTGATCATATACATACATATATGTTACTTTTTAAGTGCAGAATATATGGCTAGAATAAGAATGAGAGATGAGAATGAGAAGATGAATGAGAGGGAAGGTATTTATATTTTGTAATCCAATGTAAAATACCTAAGAACGCAAAATAATTATGTTTTATGGAAAATATTTCTCCTTTTCCCTACCTCAAGCAACCCTAAATCACAAACTTCAACCAAAGGGAAGAAACCCAAGTCACTCATTTTAACAATCTTGTTCTTGCTTCAAAGGCATTGCTAACAATGTGGATATATTTTGCATTTGCCTCTGGGGATTTACCACTCAATATTAAAGCACTTCCCACTGTGACATTTTTTAAACTGTCTTTTTCCTTTGCTGAGCTAACAACATAATGGGGATCAAGAAAACAGCCTGCAAGAAGCACAAAATAAAGTTCCTGCCAGGCATTGAAAGTTAAGGCATGGTTTTCTACCCTCTTTTTGTAATGGGCAAAGATACAGGACTTTTGCCCTCTCATTCTTGCTTTTTCCAAAGCTTCTTAAATAAATTAGCTAGGCTGTTTTGTAAATTTGAAATGTTTACACAGAGTCCTTGGTTCAAATCTAAGTGTATATTCTATTAGATCAGTGATATGTATATAATAATACCTATATTATTATATAGAAGTGATACACTATTGAAAAATCTAAAATGGCTTAGAGTTGTTCAGAAGCCATGATTAAATGATGAGATTATTCAATCTCTTGGAGCATTGGAAAATATTTATTTTTTTCCATATGAATTTTCTATATTGAGAAGTAAAACATTAAACTTTTACTGATTATGTATATTCTGGTGCATTTTTTATATGATCCACTCAGTAAATTTGGTAATCTGAGATCATATTTTACTGAGGAATTTTACTTGGGACTTTGATTCTGGTTTGTCTTGGGACCAAGAAGTTGAAATATACAGTAAAATTAATAAAATTAACTCAAAGTACTTTGAAAATGAGCAGTGTGAAATCACATCGGATCATTTTAAATTTAGCAACAATAATTGGCCTATCCATAATTAAACCAGCATTCATATGTATTATTGCTTAAATAGGTGTTTAAATTTTACATGCTCTGGATGATTTTAGCTTAAATTAGTTAAAAGTACAATTTAATTAAGACTGATGAGAGGCTGAGTGAATGCATTTTGCTTTGTACTTTGCCTGGATGTTGTCACTCTATACAGTACTCATTTACTAGTGACAAGTAAAGAAGTCAATAAATCCCTGTTTCCATCAACTAGACTAATGAACTTCATTAGTTGATCATGTTATCAGTATAATTACTACAGACTGCATTTTGCCCTTGGTTATTAATGCGACAGACTTCTGCAACTTAGGAGCACTGCCTAAGAAGAAAATAACTCAGTTGAGCTCTGAAAAATAACCGTGGCTCTTTTTCTAAATTCAACATTATGTTTCTTAGAAATACTTTGAGTACACCAGGTACTCAGTTGGGATGGTTTGTAAAGTCTACTTTGGGGATATTTTGTTATAATTATGTAGTTATATTTTGTTATTTTGTTACAGTTATTGAGTAGACTATGTTTTTATGTCACATTATTAATAGTTGATTTTTCCTTCCCCAAAAAGATATGTTGGAAGCCTTAGTCCTTGTACCTGGGATTGTGATCTTATTGGGATGTGGGGTTTTTGCAGATGTAAAGTAAGATGAGATCATCTTGCATTAACAGTCTTTAGAAGAGACAAAACAGACATATGGAGAATGTCATGTGATAAGAGAAGCAGAGATGGGGTGATACAGCTGCCAACCAAGCAATGCCAAGGACTGATGTCACCATCACCCAGAGGAAATGAAAAGGGGCTCTATCCAGAGTCTCAGAGGGAACAGGTTGTTGTAGGCACCCTGTGTTTTGAAATTCTACCCCCTACGACTGTGAGAGTGTGATTTTTTCTTGTTTTAAATCACCCAGTTTGTAATCCTTTGTTATACTATTTCATGGAAAATCAGATTTCTTATGTGAATTATTAACCATGATGGATCAGCTGCTAGTGAAGAGCATGTGATCAGCTGTTCTGAGGGATAAAATAGGGCTTAGAAGTTCAAGTGCTGCTCATTAATAAAAACTTAAAAATTCAGTGAGAATTGTAACAAAGAATAAGAATGGGGGTAGTGGAAAAGAAGGGAAAAGAAATGGAGAGAAGGGATGTAGAAAGGGAATATAGAAACTTGAGCTAATTATTCAAGCCAAAGGACCCTTGTCTAGGCTTTCTCTCATCCAGTAAGGAGGTCCAGGGAACAGGGTAGAGGAGAGTGTGGCTGGGGAGTCACTAATCAAGACTTCCAGAGACCAAGCAGGAAGCAGGTCTGATCTTACTATGTAGTTATCATGTATATATATTCAGGCAGTAGCTAAGCAGATTACAGGCAGCCACTAATAGAATTTCTGGGCAATTGTCCCTGCAGTGACCAATTGAGGAGCAGGCAGGGAGCAATTGCAGGGACTACAACAAGCGGCCTCATGCCCAGGGCTGTGCCTACCAGGTAAGCAGTTTGCTGCTCACATGCCTAGCATGGGGGGAGTGGTCTTTCACTCATAGGCCCTTAATGTATACCATGTATACAGTACTACATGCACTTGTCCCCACAGACCCTTTTTGTGTCTTTAGAAAATATGGTGACTTTGTCTTTCTTTTTGATATTCTATTTTTAAAGGTGAAGTTTTTCACTCGTTGCATGGCATTACTGTTAGAAACTACTCTCCCAAAACATCATGCTAATTCAGATAAAGTGAACACAAAAGAAGAATTTGCTGGTTTTTTGTTTTGTTTTGTTTTTGGTACCCAAGGGCACTTTACCACTGAGCTACATCCCCAGCCCTTTTTAATTTTTCTATTGAAGGTCTTAATAAACTACTTGGGCCTCTTTAAATTGCTGGGGTAAGCTTCAAACTTGTGGTCTTCCTGCCTCCGCCTCCGGAGTCACTGGGATTACAGGTATTCACCCTTAGGCCCAGTGAAAAATTTGCTTTTGATGTGACACGAATGACAAACAGTATGACAAATGATTATAAATAATTTTAATAACTTATATATGAATTCAAAAAGTCACAATGCAAATATTGTTTGTGACCCTAACAAGTTTTTATCTCATTTAATTATCACTTGTATAAATAAGAACATCAAAATGAGAAAATATATAAAAGCATATTTAAACATTCAAATGTATATGTATGTGTGTATATGTGTGTGTTTTTGTATCTATCTAATCTATCCATAGGTAGGTATATATATATATATCTACCTACATATATATGTATATATCTACCTACATTCTATCTATCTATATCTATCTATCTATCTATCTATATAGATAGATAGATAGATAGATAGATAGATAGATAGATAGATAGAGATACAAAGTTGATGTATGGTATCCATGCTACCTAGGTAAGTCAGGAAAAGCTGGAAATAACCAACAAAACTCCAAAATGTCATTTTTAGGTGCTTCTTCAATATTGCACTCCAAAATTATATGGCATGCATACACATAAGAGCTTTACATCCTTGCAGATGAAGAATTTCAGTCTTTAGGTGATTGGCAATGGAAGGGAAAAGGAAGAGAAATACAAGACTTAGCTAATTCATAGACGCCTCAATAATGAGAGGTGTTATATAAGGCACCTTGTAAGTGGAAATGAGCTAAAGACTGGGATTCTGCCTATGAAGTATTTTGATGTACTTTCAGAAAGGGTTAAGAACAAAAGTGTTTCTTAGTACAAAGTGCATCTTTATTGACAACTGAGGATAGTTAGCTTTGAATTTGAATCTCTCTCTTACAAAGGAAAACCCTTGTCCCCTGTGTGATCCTCCATTGTGTGCCTAGATTTTATTGACTTTATGATTTTATGTAAGCAAAGAATGATCTCAATATGATACAATCTTAGTATATTTTCCAAGTTCTTGGAGGTAATTTTTCTATTAATTCAATATAGTTTTCCATAGTTTTCTGACTTTTTTTGCCATTCTAAGAGAGAAATCTTTTTGTTTTTTACTTAATGCTTGGTAGATGAAAAGTACTTTTGCTGTTAAAATAATAAGGAAGATAATTTTTGCCATTTTGACTTTCAAATCCCTTGGTGAGGAAGGTATTGCATTATTAAAATTTACTTGTTTGATTTGGAGTTACTGCTGTTGGACATGGTAAGAGTTTTGAACTTGATTTATTTTTTCGCTATTGTGAGAACTATGAAGAATATGTAACATCTTATTTTAAATGGGAAATTGCTATGGAAATAGCTATAATCTTTTAGAGATAATTCTGATTGCAATTTTCTATTTGGCTAACAGCACTAAGAAAGATGATTTCAATTGAAAGAAGTGATAATATTTTACTTTGGACTTTCTACAAAGAACAGGGATCCTTTCTGTGAACCTATGGAAATCATGGCATATGTAGGAAATCCAAGCACTCTCCCAAGCACAACCAAGGTTGAATTAACTAGGAATTTGAATCTTCATGTCATTTTATACATCTATCAACATTTCCCCCTTTTCTTTTCATTTATTTACTCTATTTCCAAAATTTTATTCTCCACAATTTCATCATTATATGCTATGGCAAATGATACTTTCATTGAAGGGCAGTCATGTATCTACATTATATAATTTGATGGATTCTGTGAGGTCTCCTCTGAGCCCAAATCTCTTGCTACCAGCTGTCTCTTGAACTTTCAATCATCCCTGTATTCCTTTGTGAAAAATCATTGTGTCTTCAGAAAGCATTTCTAAGAATAAAGTGCTACATGGGAAGGACAACCATTATATAGATTACTTGCCAGAGACCTGAGCTCTGAAGAAATGGGTATAAAACATGAATCTTGGCAGAGGAAAGGAGATAGAGAATGGTTTGGATTTTGGAATTCTACCAGGAGCAATCAGTGGAAGAAATCAGAGTGAAGGATTCTGAGTCACCAGGATTCAGTGGAAGATAGCAGAGTGAAGGATTCTAAGTCACCAGGATTCAGTGTGAGAATTCTAAACATTTGGTAGGAATTTGTGAGGATAGGCCATGAAATCAGAAAGGAAATATCTAAGGATGCTTTGTTCAGTTAAACCCTTGCAGCACATCTACCAGATGTTTTCAATAATTTTAAGTGATCTCCTGGCATGTTATAGTTTGTAGTTCTGCTAAATTTGAATGAAGTTCATGGTGCATTGCTGATGGGAGCTTTGGTTAGCAGGTTGGTGCATCTGACAACCACAGTGTCGGCTGATGCTCAACAGGGCTCTGTTGGTTCTGAACAGTCTTGAGCAATACAGAGATTTATTTTAAAATTACCCCATCAGTGAAACTTACACAATGTATTTGTTTTGTTAAAAAATTCCCAGCACGCATGATGTTACTCTGGAAAGAAATGTGATTTCAGAGTAAGTAGATAACTTAATAAGCACCTCAGGATTGGTAAATTTCTCAAAGTTTCTAGGACAGCAAAGAACATCAAGAGTTGACTCCTTGGGAATTCAGGATGTTTAAGTTCAGTGAATACATAGTTGTGTTCATTGTTTGAGTTTCCTTTCATTATTTTCTTCCTATCCTCCTTTCCTTCCTTTCTGTCCCTTTCCTATCCTTCCTTTCCTTCCTTCCTCCCTTGTTACTTTTGTCCCTGTTTTCTGTTTCCTTCCCTCTCTTTATTCTTATATCTCCTTTTCCCCATTTGTGCATTATTGGTGATATAGTCAATCAGCTCGGGAAATTTGGCTGCAATAAATACTATTTTGATGAATCCTTAGTTCTCTCTCATTGTTTCAAAAAATGTTTGTAGGGGGAAGAGATTGAATTAAATGTTGGTAGGAGAACTGAAGAGAAGCTGGACTTACCTTGAAATTTTGTGAGCATTTCAACAATGCTGTCTCACTAGCTCTACAAAAATATTGACCTGCCCAATTTTTGCCAAGAGTGAATTAATAAGCATTTATATCTCTTAGGAGAATCCAATCAGTTCTGCAGCCCAAATGTACCTTTGGCATCTACTTTGGTAATAGTCCAAAAAGAATATTTAAAAATATTCTGCGGTTATATTTTGACTTTTCAATATTAGAGCACTACTTATTGTGTTAGCAATCTGTCTGCACAGCGTGCTGCATTCATTCATTAAACCCCTTTCCCAGACTGCTGTCATTAACCTTGCTTTGTAGATAAAGAGAGACACAGAGGTCAACAGTCTTGGCAAATGTCTTGTCCACTCACTGTTGCTGCTGATATTAGATAAAGTATTGGGAAAAAAATGCAGCCTCATTTCCTTGTTTACCCTACCTGAACTTATGCACCAGGAGATTATATGCTTCAGTGAAACTGCTTAGGTATGACATGATGTGAGAATACAAACTAATTTTGTTTTTTATCCTTATAAATAATAATAAAGATGATTGGTATATTGCCAAATTGTCTATCATTCTATACATGTGTTTCTACATTATATCACCATGTTTGAGTTTTCATGTTACCACTACCTTGGGTCTTCCTTACCATATAACATTTATAAATCTTTTTCAGTTATTAAATCCATTACAGTTATTTACCTAATTTTAATAATTATTGTTGTGTTTTAAAGTACATGCATATTTTCTTTCAGCCAGATAAATTCCATTTTAAATGGTAGCAAACCCAGTAACTGAAAAGCTTTCAAACAGAGTCTATTGTCCAGGGCTTTCATGGTGCATTTCAACAAAGAGAATCTCTACACTCATGCAATTTACAAACATCTGGAGGAAAATAATGTGATAATTAGAAGGCGACATGGGTTCATCAAAAACAAATCATGCCAAACTAACTTAATTTCTTTCTTTGATTTCTTAACAAGCTGAGTGGGAACACAGTGGGTATTTTTATATAGTAAGACACTTGATGTAGCTTCCTAACATTCTTAAAGGCCCAGGAAAAAAAATGCAGATTAGGTAAAATGACTGGCTAATGTAGGCTATCTTTTTAAAAAGGGAACAAACAACAATTATCTGCCTGTGGTTCAGTATATAGTTAGGAGATACTGCTGGGTAAATTTTATTTTATTCATTATGTCATTATTAAATATCTTAAGCTTTTGACTTTGGTTATATATATTTCTCATATTCTTAAGGGTAATTTGTTGTAGGGATTTGATTTTTAAAAATAGAAAATTGGCAGTTTTCTTTTTAGACAGACGCATACATCTTGGCCAATTGATATTCATTAGAAAATTGCAAAAATCACATGCATACATTATAAATGCATGTGTGTGGGCATGTACATAATAGTCCATAACCTCAGTTTGCATATACAGTTTATGTTTTGGGATAATTTTTTATTCAGACACTTTTCAGTCCATAATATGCATGATTTTGCAAAAGTTAGATCTTAGTTATGCACAGGGAGATTATATGCTGCAGTGAAACTACTTAGGTAGTATATAATATGTATGTTTTCATTTGATAATATACTATTAAACATAGTTCCAAGTTGATAAATGTAGTTTTATAGCAATATTTACAATGTCAACATAATATTCTAGTATCTGGATGTGCCATATTTATTGACTCATTTCTTGCTACATAGACTATATCTATGTAATTGTTACTATAAACCATACTGAGATAACTACACTTTTAGTTGAGTTCTTCTGTTTTATCATAAGACAAATGCCTAGACATTGTATTATTGGATCAAAAATTATGAACATTATAAGAATTTAATGTGTACTCTCTTAATTGCTTTATCAAAAACTGAAGCATTTTACATATCCATATCCATATATATACATCACTGAATAGCTGAAGTTTTTGACTTTGGTATATATGTTTTATTTCTCATTTTAGTACCTAATTATAGGTTTTACACACACACACACACACACACACACACACGTGCGCATGCGCGCGCGCGCGCGCGCACACACACACACGAGATAGAGGTATTTCTCTATCTCTAAATATATAAACACATGACATAAATTTTTAAGAAAAAGTGAAAATTTTTTCTTTGGGAAAAATGAAAAATTTCACCGAAAAGTTTTAAGTAATGAAAGCACCATAAATATTTTAGAGACTCCACATTTCATTATGCAGCTGTGATGAAAAAATTCTGAAGTGTAGCCTTAAATTGACTTTTCTGCTATTTCATTCTACAGATTTATCAAAAGGAGAGATTCATTTTGTGGCAGTTATTGTTCTTATTGAACATCTTGAAATAAGAACTTTTCTATGCCTCAAAGTGACATTAAATTATGTTCTTTGTTAATATACTATACAAACCAAGGTCTTTTAAATTGTGTTTGAGATTAAAGATTCTGTTTTGTATTTTAATATTGCAGCAAATACAGTTCCTTAGCTTCAACAGTTAGGTGGTCTTGATTTTTCATTCTGGTCTTTTTCTTCTTTTCTGCATGTTGTGCCTCATTAAAATTTCAAATGGAACTGTATGACACTGATTAGAATTGTTTCTGTTGAGGGGAAATGTACATATTAGATGTGCCCAGAAATTCATCTAAATTGAACCCTGCTATTTGTTTGACACAGTGAATTTTTAAGAAGGGAATTGTGGAGGTAAATCTTTAATAAAATTGCTATTGACTGTCTCTGCATGAGGCAATGTGCATGTTGCCTAACCAGGAGAGTCTGAACCCTCAGCTCTGTAGCTTTACTGGCTGTGTAACTAACCCCTCTAAGTACATTTACTCTTCTGAAAAAATGAAATGATATAAAACCCTTAAGGTTGTTGAGAGAATTCAATGAGATAATTAGTGTCCAGACCCCAGTAGGCTCTTGATAAATGTTATCACGGCTATCTCTTGGTGACCCACACTTCCCATGGATGTAGGGCATAACCCTTCCTATATATTTTGCAAGAAATTCTGATTTTGCTTGTCTAAGCTTATTGCATCATTTTGGAATAATATACCAGAATCTATAAAATAGCTGTTTGTGTCAATACCTTCTTCCCTCTCCCCTTCCCTCCTTCCTTCTTTCTCTTCCTTGGTATTTATTGAGAAGAGATTATGTTCTATACTCTGCTGGGTATTAGAGAAGAAAAAAACCCTGATGTCTTCCTTCCTGAAGCATCTCACAGACCATAGGGAGAAGGAAATATTAGTCAGATAACCACAGATGAATATTTAATTGCAAGGATACCAAGTGCCATATAAATGATATACACATGGTTATAAGTTCACATAGGAGATTGAAGACTTTCTTGAGACAATGAAACAGAGATATAAAGAAAGTCCAAGGGGAAAATAGGTGAAATAGCAGATTTCTAACTAATGTCACTATTTTTGCCATTTTTCTCTTATAGTTTATTCTTCACATAGCAGCCTGCATAACTCCATTAAAAAGAAAGTCAGTTTACAATGAACTCCTGATCAAATCCCTCTCATTAGGACTTCCATCTCAGGGTAAAAATCTTCTACTCCTTACTCCAGCTTATAGAGCTCTGTATGGTTTTCCTGCTTCCTTTCTACCTCATTTTTTTTTCTGTACTCTTTTTACACTGGCCTCCTTGCTGTTCCTTCAACTTACAGATAGACTCATTTGAGAGTCTTGGGTCTGACAGTTCTCTGCCCACAACAGTCTTCCCCAGATGTCCCCTTGTTTGGTCAGTGAACTCTTTCCTGAGGACCTTATTTGCCATAGCAATTCTAACTCCATCAGCACTCCCCCTTCACCCTTACACTGTACTTATGCCACATTTCATAACTTTACTTTTAATTTTTTTTTCTGTCTATTCTTACTCAACCTGTAGAAAATCTGTTGAAAACTTCATGATATCAGGAGTTTATATTTAGTGCTGAAGGTTCAGCTCCCAGAGCAGTGCCTTCAAGGTGCTAGGCCCTCACTTAATGTTTGAAGGAATGAAGGAAGCAGAATAGACTGACGGCAAGATCATCTAGGACAGGAAAAGAAGCACAGACAAAGCCCCAGGGAAATGGAAGCACTGGAGTGAGGAGAAGCTGAGGTGAGGGCCTGGCTGCTGTTTAACAGTCAACAAGGGAGAGTATGGAGTGGTAGAGGTTGAAAAGGCAGATGGGCTCCTGCAGCTGTTAAGGGTTTTCTGCTAAAATCATATGGAAAATATTAAAGCATTCTAAACGAAAGGGAGGGATGTGATCAATATTGTATTTAAAAGACCTTACTCTAGCTTCTGTATAAATATCAGACTTGGAGATGGGGGAAGAGTAGATGTGGGTAGATCAATTAGGGATCTGAAGGAGTCATTGTGCTCGGATGATAGCAGCTTGAACCAGTGGCTTCAGTGGATCTGAAGGTGGTGGACAGTCCGAGATCAGAGGTTCTCACCTTGAGCCACATCTAGCAATGTCGGAAACGTAGTTTTGTTGTTATTGTTGGCAATGGGAAGGGAAGTTTGCTATTAGCATCTAGTGAGTAGAGACCAGGAATGCTGCAAACTATCTGTAATGCATACTGTTACCCTCTTCCACAAAGAATTAGCTATCCCTGATGTCAATGATGCTGAGGGTGAGAAACTCTGATTTAGAATTAACCTCTTGAATTACATTTATGAGATAAAAACTCAGAACTTGTTGGAGTAGATATGAGAGTTAAGAAACTGATACTGAGAGAGATTTATAGATTTGGAGAACTCATAACTAAGTGGATAAGAGTGTCATTCTTTATAGGGCTCTTCTGCCCATATGTAGTCAATGATTTCTATTCACCTAATCTTGTCTTTTCTTTGATGGTAACACCACTAATGGAAAGGATAGAATGTTTAGCACATTTGTAATTTGTGACTGACATATCAGCATCTGAAATATTTATGTGTATGTGTATGTGTGTGTGTGTGTGTATATATATATATATATATATATATATATATATATTTATGTATATTGTGTGTGTGTGTGTGTGTGTGTGTGTGTGTATGTGTAGTACTAGTCCTTTCTTTACCACTGAGCTATATCCCCAGTCCTTTTTATTTTTTGTTTTGAGACAGGGTTTTAATACATTACTCAGGGCCTCACTAAATTCTGAGGCTGACCTTGAACTTGTGATCCTCCTACCTCAGGCTCCTGAGCAGCTAGGATTACAGGCATGTGCCACAGAGCCCGGCTGAAGTGATATTTTTTAATACTGGTTTTCAGGTTAGGAAATGCAACATTTGGTTTGATGATTTCACTCAAGTAATTGATGCTGCTGTGGCACTAATATTCACAGCAAGCTTGGTCGAAATAGCCATTGAATCCATTCTCAGAGAACATCAATGTTGTACTCTCAGCTAGTCAGTTGCTACGGAAAGATAGTTTAGTATTTTATTAACTTTATATGCAAGAGGCCAAAGCACTTTCACATACTTTTTTCCTTCACACTCTTTGTATATTTTCATTGGCAGAGAGAGGCCAAATCAGAAATATTGTGTTTTAGAACAAACTTTCAGGCACTGAGGCATTCATGAGGCTTAAATTTCCCTTGCAAACTAGGAGAGGAGCTCGAAACAGGAATCAGGATTTGCCCTTTGCCAGCGTATTGTGTTTCCCAGGAGTGTAATCACTGTATCATTCTTTTACTTTGAGAGCCTCTTAAGATTATGCACTATATTTAATCCAATATCTTTATATGTTTAATCTGCATAAGAAGAACTGGAGAATGTGCATTCTTTTCTATTTTATTTGTTTGAATTTATGCTAAATGCACTATCCAGAATTCAAGTAATGCTTAATTATATGTGCTTCAATTGGAGTTATCTGGAACCTAGTTCTTTATCTTCTGCTACAGCATACATCATGGGAAGAATCTGGTAAAAGAGGAAAATTATCGAAGTGAAAACTTTTATGTTATGTCCTCATACTTTTAAGTAAAAAAGAAAAGAAAAAAAAGAGGTGTCATTAATGAATTCCTATGGCATCAATTGATTATTTTGTCTCTTTTCAGAGGAAATTGAGAACTTGTTGAGGTTGGGTTTAGAATTTTGTCTGCCTCTGTACCTTTGGTGAATATTTCTATACTTGTCCTATGCTTGTGGCATGGTTCTGAGGTGGCATGCATTTTGAAAGGGCATTGATTTGTGTTTTGAAGAAATTAGGGCATTTGTCTAGTCAGTACTCCCTGTCTTTCCATTCAGATAGGCCTCTAATCTTCTATTACTCCACTTAACTTCTGTAATTTGCTTCCAGTCTCTTGTTAACATTTGTTCCTGCTAAGAGGATGAAGCCTGTAATTATTTATACATCACAGACCTGTTCCTGGAGTTTTGGTTAATCCTCATTTTATTTTGTTTATGTTTGCTTAGAGAAATAATACTCTTCAACACTTTTTCAGGTTGCCTGTAAAGTAATGGGATCAATAACCTAAGCCTTAATAAATATGCCTATCCTGGCTGACCCTATTCTACCCACATGTGTCTGTAGTGTTAATTGTATCTGCTCTGAGCAACCTCATTGACCCCTACAGATTCATATATCTATGAACAAGAATCAGATAATAGTATAAACTCAGTGTGACAAAGTATAGGAATCCTATCCTGTCATCCTCCAGTTTATTTTTCAAGTGGGAAACTGAGTCCCAGAAATTAGAAATGATGCCTCACATTTTATAACACTGTAGTTTATAAAATCCACTGATAACATTACTTTATGTGATATTTTTAGCCATTTTTGTGAGGTAAGCTGGACAGATATTATCTCTATTTTACCAACAAGGGAACTAAAATCTAGAGAAATTGAGACTTGCCTCCACTATTTACAGCAAATAAATGGTGGATCTAAAATGCTGGCTTCCAATCAAGTGCCCTTTCCCAAATACCATGCTGCCTTCTGGACAGAGCTTCCTGACCCACCTGCTACTCTGCTGTGCTATGTTGAGCTACTGACTCAGCACCTGGACCAACAGGGTAGCCATTGACCTCTAGCTGCAAGCAGCCTGCTTACCTCAGTGTAACACAGAACTACTGTTATCTTCTGTGTACCGTGACATAGAAAGAGCTCAGAAGCATACCTATAATGGAAGAGGAGAGACCTGTTTAAATCAATGAATGAATTTATTAAAAGATTACTAGGTTCATAACAGTCCTGGAAATGTTTGCAGAGTATCCACCAACCCTTGCTCTGATACTTGTATCCATTTCCCTCTAAGGAACCAACTCTCCCCACTCCCAGATTCTGAGGTTGCAAGAAGCCGACTAACAATGTCACTGACCCTGATTGGAGAAATGGGCTTCTAGAAGTTATTGTGATCTCTCTTCTTATCATGGTGATTGATTTAGGGGTAATCATGGTATTCAGCCGGAGCCATTTATTTTTCCCTCAGGAGACTGTGGCTGTAGGGAAAGAGAGTACCTGCTACTCTTCTAGAACTAAACCTGGAAGCATATAAGCTGTGGTAACTGCACCATCTTGACTCCTCACATAGTTTAAGATTAAAGCCAGTGGTGGAACTGAGGAGAGCTGAGAGATTACCCAAGCCCTGCTGTTACCACTGGATGTAAGGCTGAACAAAAAGTCAAGACTAATTCTGCATTTCAGAATCTGATAAACTAATACATTTCCCCTTATAGTGATTGGATGAAGTTGTCATCTTTGGAAACGTAAAGAATACTAATGTATTTCTTGTTAAACAAAAAATTGTCTTTCACAAATGATTAAAAATTCTGATTTGTCACTTTAAAGGAGATAGATGGGTTGAGAAATGAATGTTCCAATTTCATCTGATCTCTTCCAGTTTGAGTGTTTTCCTTCTACGTTTGAAAAGATGATTCATAACCTCTGTGAATAAAAGTCATCTTTCTGTAAAGTCAAATAATCTATGAGTTTTCAAAAGGTGCTTTTGTCATGGTCAGTCACCTATATTAACTCAACAAATAATTATTGTTTTGACACTGAGAGATGCTGGGCAGCAAGACACCATTCTTGTCTTCAAAGAATTTATAATATAGTTGGTAGGAAAGATACATTGTTGTGGAAAGAAAAGTAGAGTCAAGTAGGTTCAATGTGATGTGAGTGTCCCTGGGAAAGGTCAAAGGAGCACAAGGCCACCATTGGTTGAAGAATAACCATCTCTATGAAAGAGACCAGGCTGGAGTCAGATCTTCAGGGTTTGGGAAGGTGAAGACAATGAAGTCTGCCTGGATTTCAAGTACAATACAGGCAAGGTCTCAGGCACAGGAAAGAATGACATTTGAGGAAGGTGGTGACTCAACAGGATGGACCGCAGCCGAAGATTTGGGAGAGGGAAAAAATAACTTGGAAATTTCCATCTCTTCTGAAAATAGCTTTGTGCCAAAGCTCTTAGAATTTACATTGAGAAATGATAACATGATAGCAGCTCTTTATTGTGCAGTTACTACATATATGGCATTAGACTGCAAGATGTGGATTAATTAGACTGTATACCTTTCAGGGAGGCAATATTCTTATCTACATCTTATACAGACTGTGCCTGTTTACCAGTCCTAAAAATTGTTCAGGCAGAACCAAATGTTGTCAGTCTGACTTGGAAGTCCATGCAGTTTCTCTACCCATGGAAGTTCTTCTCCTCCCTAAGGTGAACAGAACAGTCCTTGGCTTGTGCAAGTTTGTAATACTCCTTCATATATTTCAGTGAGTGTTTTGGAAACTTAATTTTCAGTTGCTACATGAAATTCTTAGCATGAAACATCACTATATTTGAAGCATTTGAAGGCCTCTCCTTTTAATGTGAATGTTATGATTTGGATCTTAAAACATCCCCGCCGCCTCCCCCCCCCCCGCCCCCGAAAGCTCATGTTTTGAAAACGTAATCCCAAACGAAGCAAGATTCAGAGGTGAGGCTTTTAGGTCTTTTAGTGGATTAATCCACTGGTAGTTGAATGGACGACTGGGTGGTAAATGTAGGCAGGTGGGGACTGGATGGAGAAAGTAGGTCACTGAGGGTGTGGCTTTGGACTTTACCTATCTGTCCCAGGTCCCTTCCTCTCCTTCTCACTTCATCTGGATTGCCATGTGCTGAGCTTCTTTTTTTCTCTGACATCCTTCCACCATGATGGTTTTTTTTTTTTTTTTTGTCCCCTCTGGCCCAGAACAGGGGGGTTGGCCAACCACGAACTGAGACTTCTAAAAGCCTGAGCCCAGAATAAACTTTTTCACCTCTAAGTTGTTCTCAGCAATAAAAAGATGAGTCACAATGAGGTTTGTTGTTGTTTCTTCTACTCTTCAGGGAAGAGAGTGAACTTTCATAAATTAGATTCAACTAAATATTATTTATAACATCACAGTTGTTTGGGACTAAGTTAATGTATTTGAACCGTTATTTAATCTGCACCTCCCCATACTGGAAATGTAGGCATCATTCTCTTCATTTTATAAAAACAAAATAAAAAATATTCAGATAATTTTTCTTGAGAGTATATATAGTTTGTGTGAGTAACACTATGATTTGAATTCGGTCTTTTAATCTGAAGTCCAGAATTTGAACTATTATTTTAAGCCTTAAGTGACAGAAAAATACATATGAAACTTGGTGTTTGGATTTATTGGCATTGATTTAGGCTTTTAAATGGCCAAAGGGCACACATAAAAGTTGGCATTTGGATTGATTACTGGTTAGTATGAACATGTAGAGGAATTATTGAGTATTAGTGATGATTTGACAGTCAAGTCTCTTTCAAACTCTAAGTTTGGATTTTCCAGTTGTCTGGTTGTTTGTTCCATGACCTGTCAAACAGTCAGATAAATATTAATTGAATGCCTCTTTATTAGATAGAATGATATGCCAATGTATAAAGAGCTTTCCATGAAACCTATCCTAATGGAATGTGAAATACTGTTGAAGACAAGGTGAAAATTTATACAGCAGTACATGAAAAGTTATACAGTACAAATTATGAGTTCTCTATCAAAAAATAGCAAATAACTGTTTTGATGCAGTACATAATAATTGAAAAATGAGTGATATGAACATTAAGGGGTATGACCTCAGAGGAAGAATATAACCATAGGTGCTGGAGTGGTCTGGAGAAACTTCACAAAAGAAGTATTTGAAATAAACCCTAAAGGTAGGACTTGGGAGTGAGGCTGTTCTTAGATCAGAAAGCAAAAGCAGAGAATAGAGGAAGTGTGAGGAGTGCTTCAGGGAGCAGTTTTTCTAGAATCAAGATTTAAATAGGAGAAGAGGTAGAGATAAAGTCATAGAAGTGGATCAGTGGCAGCTCATAGAGTCTTAAATGGAAAACCAAGGGGCCTGGATTTTATGTTGTAGGAGGAAAGGTGAAGGGAACAGAGAGGTGTGAACCAGGAGGACTTAGGAGATGAATTTGGCATATAAAAGAAATCCATTTGGTATATAAAATATTGATAAAGAATATAAATGAAATAATGTAAATCAGAAAGTGAAATAGTTCAGGTCCCCACATATTACTGGGGAAAGAGGAAAATGATAAAAACCCTTTCAAGGAAATAATCAGACAAATTCCAGTATTTGAAATTCTCTAAGACAAAGTAAACTATTATTAAAAATAAACAGGAGAAAGAAAAATTTAAAAAAAGAATCTGATTAATTAAATATAACTAGAACTTGTGAAACTATGATTAAATCACTGTAAAAAGCTATAAAGCTATTTAGGGACCACTAGGGATTTTGGAATGTGGATTGGATTTTAGATAATATTATTAGATCATTTTTATATTTTATTGTTATAATGACTATGTGGTAATATAAGGCAAAATTCTTACTCCTAAGAATTGTATACTCAGAGGTATAATGTCTGCCCGTTATTGTCACATTGCCTACAAAATATGTGTGTGTGTATTTGTATTATATTTTTATTTGTCTCTATATCTATTTCCACATCTATACCTTCTTTATATGTATTAGTCAGTTTTCTGTTACTATAACAAAACACCTAAGATAAAATATCCTTATAAAGCACAGAGGTTTATTTTGGCTTATAGTTTTAAAGGTTCACCCCATCGCTTTGGGCCTGTTGCAGCACATCATGGCAGAACAATGGTGGAAGAAAACCGCTTACATCATGATTTAGAGAGTAAAGAGTAAGGAAGAAACTGGAGTATCATAATCCTCTTCAAGAATATTTGCCTAGTGACCCAAGGGCCCCTCACTAGACCCCACCTCTCAAAGGTTCATCCATCTCCAAATAGCACTACACAGGGGACTGAGCCTTTAGGCCTTGGGAGAACATTCAAGGTCCAAACTGTAGCACTATGTGTATATCTATATTTATATCCATATTCATACCTTTGGTCATCCTATATCTCTGTCTACCCTTATAGTTAGGTAAAGATATAGAAAAAAAACAAATGTAGCATAATGTTAAAATTATTGAATCCAGATGGTGATTATACAGGCAAGCACTGTGCTATGCTTTCAGATTTTCTCTATATAGAAAAATTTCTAATAATAATTAAGCTAGAGGGAAGGGGGAAAATAGGCCAGGCCTTGGAAAAGGAGCAGATGTGCAGGGATAATTGGTAGCACTGGGTGAGTTGTTAACCTAAAGCATCAGAGGAGTTTCTTAAGCATGAGTCTTGGCAGTGAGGCCTTGCGGACTGGATGTGGACACATTTCGAACAGAGACAGGAAAGTCATTAGGGAAAGTAGGCTTGAGGAAGAGAATTATTTGGTTTCATAAGGGTTTCATTCAAGTGTATATGAGTTTTCCAATTGAACACTTGCTGGAGGAAGACTCTGAGAGAATGTAGGCTGGAGATGTCACTTTGGCAACCACAGAGGATAATGGTTGTTGACATCATAGAATAGAATGAAAGTTACCAGTAAAAAATATACAAAAGGAAAAACCCCAAAGTAAAAGCCCTTAAGAGATGCCCCTAGTGGTGGGAAATAGAAATGACAACAGCAGTACAGATGGAGCCGACCAAAGCTGAAATAGAAAGGAGGCGCCATGCAGAGAAATGCAGGTAGAAGGGGCCACAGGGTAGGCACTCCACAAGCCTTTTTGGTTTGGGGAATGGAGAGCTCCAAAGTAAAGACATACAGAGCATCAAGACAATTGCAATGTGGCTAGAAGGCCCTTGGGGTTGGTAGTTCAGAGGTTATTGTTAACTCAGTCCTGAGGTATGTTAGAGGATGCTGCAGTGGCCCATCCAGGAAGCAGATATCCACACTCAAAAGAGGAGAAACTGAGCCGAGAAAGGCCCTTTGGTTCTCTAGGAGATGGAAAGACATGGATTCAAATCCTGGTTCGTATCTCACGAAAGACTTCCCTGGGCTTCAAGTTTTTATTTGAAAAGGCAGGGTGGACTACGTTAATACCCAACATTTTCTTACAACATTTATTCCACCACCTCTTCTATTTTTTTAAAATCATGTAGACTGGATTGACCCAATCCATAATATAGTGACATCAACAGTGTGGCACAACTGTTTTGACCATCGAGACCATATGTAGAGATAAAAATATTTTACTCTGTTTTTGCATTTCATAGCTTTATAATTATATAATTAGAATGGTTGATAAATATGTCCATGAAACATTTTATCATAAATAAAACATAGCTGAGTAGCCAAATGATGCTTTAATTTTTTTCATCTCCAGTTTCACATTTGTTTTATAAGAGCTAAGGGATTGTCACAACAGATAGCTGTGTATTAGTAGTTATTTCTAGTAAAAAGTTGGGGGAAACCCAAAGTCGGTGCCTTTTCCCTACTCTGATATAAAATTTCTATATCCTCTTAGGTCTAAATATGCAGAAAAATATTGTGCAGAAAATATCATTCTGCTTAAATGACAAACCTGGAATGACAAATACTATTCCTGGTCAATTAACCCTTGCCAGAATTCTCTCTGTGACTAAAATAAATGTGGGGGAACAAAATCTCAAATATCCTATAAAATATATGGTTACAAATCTTCTGAAGAGGATAGAGTTCCCTTAGAATTATACCAACTCTATTTAAGTCTGTAGTTCTCTATTTCTCAGAACATTTGCCAGAGGCTTGACCTGAACCTGGCTGATCACCAGTATTCTTAACAAAGCCTCCAGATCTTTGTTATCACAGAAAGAGATAAAAATCCTCCCTATGATTCAGGCATCATTTGTTATTCTAGAGCAATGTCAAGCTAAAGATTTTGGAAAGGATTTTGGCAAAGTGCAATGCAGTTGTGGATTAACCCACAGCATTCCTTTAGATAAGTGACATAGTGGGGGGTGGGTCTAATCAAGGAGTCAGAAGCCTGGGCTCTGATCTTGAGATGACTGATTATCTCTATGACCTTCAATTAGTTACATAATCTCCTTTTGGTCTAAGAATCCATTATCTAATCTGTGATATATGGACTCTGCTTCTCTGTTTGTTCATTTAAGATTATAGCAAATGCAAGGTGCCATTTTCTCATGTTTTGAAGACATTCATCTTTGCATTTGTGCTAAGGGAATCCTTTCTTTTAAGTGTGTAGAATTCACTGGCAAACAGACCTCACCTGATGAGGAAAGTTAGTCCTACAAAGAACGACAGGATTTGGGCAAGAAGAGTGCTGGCCTCTGAGTCATGCTGTGTTTGAGATGATGCCACATAATTGGACACACACATGGACTATGTATCATTTGTTCTTGATCTCTCGTGTAGCCTGTGACTTTGATGAACTTCATAGACTATAATTTGGTATTTCAATAGAATATAATAATTGCCATGCCGTTTACTTTTTACTTGGCAACCTCTGCTTCTTGCCTTGCTCCAGGCCTTTCTTCTTGCTGAGGGTAACTTTCCACTTAGCTTACTCTCCATGACTTCTTCATTGCCCTAGAGGACTCCTTACCATGCACTTATGTTTCCATCTTCTCCTTTTAAGAGACTATTTACAGTGACTGATAGAGATAGGCTTCATTAGCACATTTTGCCAGTTCTTTCTGCTAACATTATACTCAAGTGTGGGCTTCAGGGTCATATGAAACCAAAGTATTCCTCATAAATCCAATTTGCAAATTCCACATGCTGTATATGATCTTTCATGATTCAGTTAAACATAATGTCTTCCACTGTTCCTACTCTGCTCAGATCTTATGCATTAATAACAATAAACAAGTAATTCCCAGGTGCAGCATGATGTTTATCATGTCCTAGTCATTATTCACGTTTCCCTTGCCCTTGGGATGCTTTCCCCCACATTCTGACTATGTAACTCCTAGTTGTTCTGTGTATACCTACTCATGTCCACCTTACCAGGTTATCATTCCTGACCTCCTCACTCCTTTCCACAACTAGCAAAGGAGTTCGCTATACTTCTCTTTCTTTATACCTAGTGAATACCTCAGAATTTTCACCTCACATCTTGTTTATATTTCTGTTTCTCTATGTAATCCTCATTGGATGATGATCTACTTAAAATCTTTATAGTAGCCACCTAGTGTTTGGCACAAAAAGTAAGTGATTAATGTATGTGTAAGTGAATTAACCTACTTGGAAAGATAAATATAATTTCAGATTTGAGCAGAATTTCATGTACCTTTAGTGTCTATCAACAATTAGTTGTATAGCTAAGGACTCTTGTGTGACCGTGGGCAAGGTAAAAAGGGAATGTTCATGGAATAAATGAGGCAGGATGAAAAACCACTTGTTAGTCTAAAGATAAATGCTACATATAGAGAGGCAGCCTGTTTGGGAGGAGAAAATGGACTCAGCGGAAATCAGTGATGAAATAAGCCTCTTAATTATGTGGTATATATATATATATATATATTTAGCTGATATTGCATATAAAACAAAGACAAGACTTCCAGGCCTTCAATGTTGCAAGTTGCCATGACAGCAGCACCATCACTCTAGGCTCTTTGAGTTGTAGAATTTCAGGGGAGAAAGGCCTAACACTAGTAGGCAGTTTTCCAAGGGGCTGGGAGAGGTTACTGAAGCATTTTATTACTGACACTGAAGAAATGATTATAGATCTTGAAGCAGGAGAACTTACCATACCGTGGCAATGAGATTCATTGGTTTCCAGAGAGTTGCATTTTGACTTTTAAAAGGAGATTTTTAAAAATGATAGTCAAATGCACTTCAATGGATTAAAAAGAATAACCATTTTAAAAGCAGAAGGTAGAAGCTGCAAGAGAGTATTCAAATCCATGCTTCTTAGCAACCAGACCAGATTTCACCCCTAAAAGAAGGCTAGAGTTACAATAAAAAAAAAAATCCTTTTTCGTTCTCTGGAGAATACAAAGGCATATTAGAGAAAAAGAATCACTTTGAGATCTGTGGATGAAAGGCACTGCATGGGTATAAAGTATTATTATAAAAAGAGAAGGACAGGGAAGAAGCAGTGTCTAGACTGGGTAGGTTATCTTGGGTACATAGGAGAATAATTGCCAAAGTTGAAATGAGAGAAGATCATGACAACTGGAATCATTAGAGTGTTCAGAAGTTAGTCTTATTTTTAAACATAACAGATACAATTTCTTTCCTGAATGAAAGCCAAGAAAATGTAACAGGAGAATATGTGGATGGCTTGGTAACTTGCTAATATTTCCTCAAAAGGTTTTCACAGTAAAGAGAGATGAAAGGTACAAATGAAAACATCACTAATGGTCACAGGGTTTGATGTCATCTATCCTCAGATAAGGTTTGAGCCAAATTCTACACAAGGCCTTAGTTCTTAGTGATCCAACAGTACAGCACAGTGGGTCATTTTTTCACAGTTACTTGATAATATTATGTTCAAAGAGTCATAATAAACAAAACGAAAACAAGAACCAAACCAAACCAAAACAAAGAACCCAAATCCCATAATGAACAAATAGACCTTTTTTTTTTCCAAAGAGGAAAGTGAGGGGCAATAATGTAATTTTTGATTATGGAATTAAAAAAATATATAGTCAAACTAGAGCTTTCATTTCCTCTCATTGAAACGAGATCTTTTGGTGTATATGTAAGAAACTGAACTATGAGATATGAAGGAATTGGTTTTATTCTTATGCCAGAAACAACTCATAGACTATCTTCAGCCTTATTCAACTGTGTTGTTGAGCAGTATACAAAAAACAAAAAAACAAACAAACAAAAAGACCCCTGGATGTATTTGAAAGAAAAGAAGTGTAAATGAATGTGTGCTGGATCAACATAAGAACAAAGTTTGGAACTAGAGTGTGTAAATTTAGCAGAGGCTTAACTCTTGGTCTGAACAGATGGTGTTGCAGTTGTTATCTGCCGAGGTTATTTTATGAAGGCTGAATTTTCCCTTGAAGCCAGACCCCATATGGGGTGAAGATGACGAAAGCCTCATATATCTCACTATCATTAGGCTAATGAGGTTGGTCAAGGCCACATGCATTCTAATTCTTGGCAAAATTTAAGATAAATCTTCTAAACTGTCCTAATAGCTTTGTGCTTTTTTTCTAGAAAGAACAAGTAAAAGAAATAAGGAATGAATTAAAAACATCTTCCGGTACATGAGGTTCCATTTCAGAAATATTGTTGTGTTATGAAAATGACTTTTAAGATTTTGATGATTATTTACCCATATTATTAGGATTTTGGGGAGCCATATAAATAGTTTTAACCAGGTATTTTTGAAAATCTAATATATAAAAAGAAAACATTATGCAACATTTGTTTCTTAAGCCTTTCTTTAGCACACAAAAGTTATCAGTTAAGAGTTGAAAATCATGGTGTATGGCCATTGAAAATAGGTTAACTTGGTACTGAAAACTTTATTTTAGAGACCAGGTTTTTGAAATTAGAGCCAATTTAGAATTGCTAAGAAAGTTGCACTTGTAGGAGTGATAATAAATGTTTCCTAATATGAGGCTTATGTGCAGCTGGGGAAGATATCATTTCATTTAAAATCTTGGGATAGGTTTTCAAAGCTAGTTAAAATAATGCAAATGCATTTTGACTTTGTCATATTAAAAATAATATTACAAGCTGTTAGGTGAACAATTCATTGAAATTACAGAAATTGTTCTTTATACTGGTAGGCAATAGCTACATAGTATAGTCTATAAAGTAGAGGCTACTTGGTGAAAAATGTTCAGATTGCTGTCCAAATGCTGGAGTTATGATACAATGCAGAGCAACACCCAGTAATAAATGGAAGTACCATCTGCAGTATATTACAAATGAGTCAATTTAAAGCCTTATGTGGGACTCTCTAAACACAATTGTAGCTGCACTGACAAAGTGAAGTGGAGAGTTTAGAAATTATCTGGTGCATTTATCAGCTTAGACAGCCACTGTGGATAATTTAGATCTGCAACCCTTTGCCTCTGTAAGAATTAGATATTCTTGGCCTGAATATCTTACATAATGGCTATAAATTTATATATTTTTTTCACCAGATTTGGTTTACTGTGCTCAAAAAGCCCAGAAATGTGGGTTGATGAATATTTCCCCACATTTCACCCCAAGGGGTTAGAAAATAGTGTATATATGTGTGTGTATACACACACACACACACACACACACACACACACACACACACTATTCACTTTTCCAGAACAACTCATATTGTAAGGCTGACTGATGGTAGTTCACTAGCATCATGTTGACATAATATTATGATAATATATTCAATCAGAGGTGACATTATAATTCTGGATCCCTGTGCTCATTAGGAGACTTCCCATAGATTGCAGTTCCTACTAAGACATTTTCTAAAAGTACAAGAGTGAATTACCTTCAATCCAGTGCTAGAAAACAAAACCAAGTAAAAATCTTTGCTTAAAACTGTGTTTTATACTATGTTCTAAAATTTCTCACTATCCTCAGGCCATTTAGTGATTCATTTTGTGTCTACTATTAGATTTTGTTCTAGGGGCAAGGTAGCCACATAGGTGCTCCAAGTCTCTGCCCTTCCCTGAAAGAAATGGCAACAAACAAATGTGGAGGAAATAATACCAACAGAACTCTAGGCATTACACATATGAAGATATTTCACAAACATATAAATGCATAATCAAGTCTATACTTTAAAATTGTTAGTAAGTCTTCCTTTTCAAGAGGAAGAAATATGCCCAGTTTAATGAAAACTATGGGACTAGTTGTTATGTGTTGAATTTTCTAGTTCTCTTTTTTTCATATTGGTAATTCAAGCAAACTGAATTATGGAAGATCATGCATAATTTGACTTCACTTTATTTTTTGAAAATACAAACTTTGGAGATTTTTTTTCTAGAATGCCATTATTTATAAGGTTTGCATTTTTCAGCTTTCACTTTTGACTTCTTTGTTTTGATTTGTTATTTTGTTTGAAGTGTGTCCATGAAATTATCACTTTGAAGAATTTTAGCTTTTTTTGGTCGGCACAATGTTAAGACTTCTCACAGGTGCTGTGGTTTATGTTAAAGTACCATGGGTTATTGGATATTCCAGATGTTAACTCACTTTAATTCCATATTATTTTAAATTCCCATTGTTTTTTAATTAGAAGCCAGTTGTTCCTTTCAACTGGATAGGGCATTGAATACTATCATTCCAATGTGCTTTAATTTTATTCCACATTTATTAGATCAAGATGAACATTGAATTTTTTACAATAAAATGTCTTCAGTTTCCTTCCTACAGAGGACACTGTGTTGGTCATAGGACATTCTTTATCATGTCCTGAGATATATACAATACTGACAAAGAATTAGTGATTCATGGAAGTTTAGCTCTGAGACCTATGTCTGCCATCAGGTGATTGTTGAAACTTTGAAATGGCCTCATATTTCCATTTCTCTCCATGGATGGGTGGCTGGGGAGTAGGGATTCACTCAAAATTGAAATTTCCTGTCCTCAAGTTAATCACTTTATTTAAAACATGTATGTTGAATGTAGTAAACCTCTTAAGGATGACGAATCAAAGAATTTTAGCCTGAAGCAGAATTTCAGATAGAAATCATCTCATAGCAGTCCAGTAGTATTCTCTCTCGATATTTTTTGTATTAAAATTGCTATTGACTTTCATCTTATTTTCTCATTCCCACTGTCTACCTGCTTGTGTGCAAATCTATGTATAACTATCTTTGAGTCTTTTTCTTCAGTCGCCTCCCTTTGGCTATTCATGTTGCTAGAGTCACTTTAGGTGACATTTAGCCTTTGGTTTTCCTCAACTGCGTGCTCAACAGCTAGTCTCCTCTATTTCCTAATGTAGTAGCTGGAACAGTAACTGTAATGTGGAATTTCCCTGTTCTTGATTTCTTCGTGACTCTTTCACAGTAGAAAGCATTCCCCTCAAAGAGGAGAATGACAGCTGTGTAAGTCTCTCCCTTCCTGTGAGTTACCACACTAGGGTCTTAACTCTTCTCTCTTGTGAGAAGAATTTCCACGAGATAGAGTTGAGATCATAAAGTAGGATTGTTTAGGCTCCTAGAAACCTTCCAGTTTGTCAGAAAATTTTTCATATACTATTCTAGAACTTTTCTTGAGCCTCAGTCTATGTAGATGAGCATTCTAGTAGATGAAGTACATAGAGATGAAAAGGAAATATATTTTAAGGCAGGTTTTCCAATGTTTTATGCCATTTTACATCACTTTGACCATAGGAGCATGGATGATTCTTTTCACATTGCAATGAATTCATGCGTCTAGTATGTGGTAGATTAGTTAATGGAATTTTGTGGACATTATCAGTGATGCATCTATGTACTTCTACATATAACCAAGCAACTCACATAAAATCAATGAATAATGATGATACATTATAATATAACCATAATGTATTATTAAAATAAGAATAATAGCAAGTGAAAGCTGCAGTCAAAGCAAGATATCCTCGTTGATCTGACAACAAAGCTTTCTTCCTTAAAATTGTGGTGATGTGAAAGTTCATGCACATTGTTCTCCAATGATGTGTGACAACTAAATTTCTTAGTAGAATGCTGAGTTTCAGCCTCAGTAAGCACTATTAATATGCTAACAGTCGCTTATGTACCCCAAATTTCAAAAATACATAGTAAACCACTCAATAGGATATTTAGTAGCTTTATATAATTTGTAAAAAGAAATTGCCAATTATCCCTAGTAACTGAAAGAAGGATGTATAATTCTTCTGTAGCCCATGGCTCATCAAACTGACCCTTGTATAAATCAACAACAATGCACATATTTGACAATCTATGCTTCTGTCAAAATTTCTTTTAACAGATGAAATAAAAGTGAGTACTGAAAAAATATTTTTCTAGTTTGTTTGGGAAGTATTTGCTTAAGAATTTGAATTCCTGGGTTGTATTCTGGGCCACTATTTAAATTCATTGATAGACCTTTGCTTAAGAGTACCTGTATATAGGGATTTCTCTTCATCAAGGGACCATCTACTTCATCATAGGGCAGATGTGATGGTTTAAAATTTGGGTCTGATTTTAGATTGAAATCTGTCTTATGGTACCTTTGATGTATTTTTTTTTTAATTTCCTGGAAAATAATAAAATTTATTTTGTTTTGCTTCACATTTGTATGAGTATTTCAGGCCCATGATCTATCCACATCTGCATTAATTAATTTACAAGGTCATAGGAATAAAATTCTTTGAAGTAAATTAATCCTTCTGCAGTTATCTGTATTATAGAGATTGACCAGAAGATTTCTTTCCAAAGAGAGCAACCTCAGTTTGCAATGTGATTTGCTTTAAGATGGAAATGGCTCAGGAAATGATAGGGATTTTATCAATCTGCTTACCTAATAGGAAAGCATGTAGATAAAAAGAGTTCCCTCTCTGGCCCAAGTCTTTGATAATTTCCCTAACATTAAGTATTGAGAACTCTATAATTGAGAAGTTGCAGCTTCTTTACCAGACAGTTTTGAAGGACTTGATAACTAATAATTTCCATATGAGTTTTTATTGTGTATGGAAATGATCACTTTGCTTCCTGCCATTGATGTAGTACTGGAAGCACAAACACTTGAGGATGTAGTTATCATATTGGGAATTTTTAAAAATAACAATCTGTAATCATTTTTTGTCAAAAGCAGCCTAGAGGTCTTATCTGTCTGAAATGGTCAACCAGTAGGCAATTTTTTTTTCAGGATTGAGCCTAAAGTGCTGAATAAGTCTTACAAATAGAAAAAATGCTATGTCACTGAGGTAGAGGTAAACTTGGAGCCCAAGCAATGTGCAAATTTCTTCAAAGGTTATGGGAATGACAGCTATTAACAGGCTGGCAATACAATTCTTTAAGAACTGACACACAGCAGTCTTTGTTGCCTTTTGCCCTAAAATCTCACATCAAATTCTATGTGGTTGGACAGCTATTGAACTCAAAAGTACTTCAGAGTTTCTTTCAAGTTTCTTTTTCCACCTTTCTCTCTTTGGCATTATAAGTACATTCAGTCTCTTGGGCACTATTTGAATTATTCTATTAAATTCTGCAAGATCTGAGTGATTGGTTTCTGGGATTTCTCCATTGTGAGGACCACTGTTAAATCTTCAGGGCAATGTTATGGTCAAGACAAGAAAAGAAAGACATATTAAGGTATATAATTTGGGTGAAGAGTTGCTACTTAACTATCTGCCAGAATGTTAGAGGGTGACTGGGGCATCACTGAATCTTAAAGTGTTTGAAATATTTTAAAAAGAAAATGTAAAACACAAAACAACACCGATGTTTTTTTGGGGGAATCATTCTTCCTAAGTCAGTGGAAAGTTTGGTCTAACTGAATTTAGAATATAAGCATGTGGATAGTTTGCCCAGTTGTTTCAGTTAATTTTGTGTTCATTTTAATACCTATTTATAGAATAAAAGTGCTGTTCTTTGAGAGAAGGAAAAAAATGCAGAGAATATAATGCTTAAAAGCAATGCTTCCTACTACACCCATTGAAGGTCACTTTCCTTTCCTTTCTCTCTTTTATTTTTTATTGGACTGCCGCCTGCATAGACTTTCTTTTTCCTTTAAAGTTATCATTTTCTGCCTAATTGTACCCAGCTTCATTTATACCTTGAAAGGATGGATTGTGTCTGAGCTCTCAGACTCAGGAGACTCTTCCACTCAATAGCCAAACTCCAGCAACACCCTCTGGGATATTTGAGCAAATGTAAGTTAAAGCTTCCTCTGTTTGTTTCTGTGTTCCCTTTAAACAAAAGTTTAACTCAGGACACTATGGGAATATTTAAAGAAATTTATCTGTAGAACTGTCTTTCAGATAAGATCCAAAAAATACTTTTTGGCCTGCAAAACTGTTCATCAGTCAGCAAAATTTCCAATAGCACATCCAATGCTTTTAAGTCACTTTCTCCCCATACTAATAGTTAAAAGAACTACAACCATCTGTCTTCAGTAGATAATGATATTTCTTTAAAACTTTCCATGACAAGTTACTAGCAAAGGATTAAAAAGGCAAGGGCAAATCAAGGACAGCAAATTGATTTCAAATCCAATGGAATGTCAATTCCAATCAATTAGAGTGTGGCATCTTGTGTCAGTCAAGGGTGATGGTAAGAATGTATTTATGTGCAGTGGGAAAGCTTGCTGTGATTGATTTTTGATGTCTGCCATGAGTGTGAGAAAGCAACTGACGGCATATGGTATTTCTGTATATTACTCCTATCTTGAATCCTCAACACAGATTTGTGTAGGCCTACAATTATTGTGACCTATCTGGTTTTCTCACCTACATCATTCATCTTCTTGTGATTGGAGTTGCTTGTGCTCTACTAAAGAATCAATTTATCAAAATCTAAGGTCATTGGATCCCTTCAATTATGGAAATATTAAAATGAGCAATAAGGGAAGGTTCCATTACAAATCAGGTTTGCTAACTTGATCCTCTGGTTCTAGAACTAGGACATTGCCTTAATTTTTATGACCATGACCAACTTTGTGTAGTTCGAATTGAATGGCGGGGCTTCCTCTCCCTGGGAACTCTGTGCATAGTACTGTGATGCTTTGTGTACTATTTTGGTCTACCCTTTCTATTAGCCATACACATGAGGTCATGTTTTCCACATACATCAAGAAAGTTCCAGGATCTTTGCTATTTGTACAGCCATATTCCTTTGAAGCATGTCCCCAAGACTTCATGTCCCTGATCTTACCAGTTGTTGGCACTGATTCTGGTCTGAATGATGAAATTGGACTGTCCCTGATTATTTTCCTTCTTCTACATATTGACCTGCTGCTTGCTTTTTTTAGATATTAGTTTGAGATTATGTTTTGATTTAAAAGTAACTTAGGCTTAGAGTGGCTCTATCCTCTACAATTTGTGGCATGAACTCACAATACTGTACGTGCTCTTCAGCTTCACTGAGTTTGTTGCTCACAAAGAGATGGATATTTCTTTTACATTTGTGGCTTAAGACAAAGAATAAATTTAAGTTATCTAACTGTGAAAATATATTAATGGGAGGGATTTTGGTGGCAGGTTTATAGCAAATCAAACAAACTTGTTTTAAACATAGTTTTGGGCTTAGAAATGTATCTTAACTAGTTCAGCCCATATCCAGAATAGAAATTCCAGTCTAGACTATTAAATTAAGTAAGATAAACTCTTCCAAAAATAAAAATTCAACCAAAGAAAATTGGAAAATTGAATATAAAAATGGATATAGTGCAGGTGGTCATTGCTTTGAAAAAAAAAAAACCAAAACTCCAACTTGTATCAATTCTCCATGAAGAACCTGGAAAGGAGAATGCTGATCTGCTGAAGCAGATGGGCCAAACAAACATGAGCTAGGAAAACAAAGCAGAAAATCTGGGAGGAGAGCCAACATCTACAATGGACTAATAAAAGCGAATAAACACCTCGGCAACCGTGTCGGATGGCTAAGAACCCAAATTGGCGCTGCCTAGCTCATTGTCTTGGGCATATCGGAAAAAGCAGAGGGACCACCAGTCTGTAGATGCTCCATTTACTGGACCAGTAATCGCTAAAGAAAATTAGAATCCTTCCAGTGCAAAGAAACCTCTTGAGATTTGTGTATTAGCCTTTGCTGGTGCTATTCTTAATTTACATATACCAGCAAACCAAGAGATTAGTTAACATATCATATTAAGAGGTTGGACCCAAGTGGGAACGTTTAAAGAAGGAGAATAAGGGAAGTAAATAAATCCCTTATTTAGGGATCCATTGTATTATCTTTTCCACAAATATTTGTATTTTTGGTAAGATATCAGACACTTAGAAGGGTGCTTGGTGGTGGTGGTGGGGCTTTAAATATCCCTTGCTTATCTGTACAGTGCTGTGTGTATTAATTCAGTGATTATTTTAGGTAATATTTCAACAGTATGATTTTAACAATAGATCCCATAGTTAATTCTCTATAATGATTCATAATAAACTTGTCTTGTTTTCGTTATTCTTTATTGAGTGCAATTTATCTATTGTTCATAGTTTAGAATGACAACATAGTAGTTGGAATCTTTAAAGACAGCCAGATCTGGGCTTTAGTTATTCCATGAATTAGCTATGTGACCTTCAACAACTCTTTAAATCTCCTTAACCCTTTTTTTTTTCATTTAAGAACTGAGGATCACAATATTTACTTCATAAATAAATTAAAACTATGAAATGAATGTGAAGTGTTTAGCATAGTTTGTGACAGATCAAGTAGTCAATAACTTTACCTATTAATATGATTTTTCTGTGTTACATACATATAAATATAATCACTTAATTACTAAATATCATATATACTAAAAACAAAGTCCCTATGACTAATTAATAGTGTAATTAATATATTGAGAGTTCTGACCTTCCAAATATAAAATTATCAAATTTAGACCTCAAACTAATTTGGGGAAAACTATCAGACCAAAACTAATTTGGTCTGATAACTGCCTCTACATGTGTAAATGGAAATATGAGAAATTCTTTGGTGAATTATATCCCTGGGTAGTCAAATCGATGTCCACACTTTTAACTCAGACACTGTGAACAATAGGCATGAGCAATTACTTACACAGATATTGTTAAACAGTCCTGTTAAAGACTGTACTAATTTATGTTGCTACAAGCAGTACAAAAAAAAAAAGAAAAGAAAAGAAAGAAAGAAAAAAAGAAAGAAAAGAAAAACTAAAAGAAAAGCTGTGTGTATCTTTTTTTTCTAGTTTTTATCTGATTGATGGCTAAAAATTGTGCCTTATCATTGTTTTCATTGACATTTTTTTAATTATTAGTGAGGTGGAGCATCTTTTTAATATTTTATATGTTAGTGGTTATTTACCTTAATTATGTAAATTACTTGATCTTATGCTTTTCTATTCATTTTGTCTTTCTCATTGATCTGTGACAACTTTGTGTAAATTTTGGTAATACATATTGCAAATTCTAATTTCCAATCTGTCATTTGCCTTTTAATTTTTAATTATGTTATATTTTACTCCATAGAAAATGTCATTGTTTATGTCAATTTTAATTTTTTCCTTTTAAGCTGTTGAGTTTCATGTTTAACTTAGGAAGATCTTCTAAAGTTCAAGATTAAAGTGATATCTGAATTCTAAATGCTTATAAATTTGTAAAAAAAATCCTACTTATATGGAATTAACTTCTTAATATTATATGAATTACAAGTTTAACTTAATATTTGTCCTATAAGAACACCCGTTGATCCTCATGTAGTCTTTTTTTTTTTTTTTCCTGGTGCTAGGCAAGTGGTCTACCATTTAGCTACATCACAGGCCCTCTCAATATAAAAATTGAGTAGTTCATTTTCTTGACACTGACTTGAATATTGTACTTAGTAGGTATTAAACATGTGTATACTTTTAAATTTATTTTGCTTTCCTCCATTGATCTGTTTGTCATATTGTGGGCCCTGTAATTCAAAGATGATATTAATTATGTATGCTTTATAATGTTTTTACATATAGTATGATCACTCTTCATTCTTTTATTTTGAAACAGTAATCTCATAATTCTTGTTTAGATAAATTTTAGAATTAGCTGACAAACTTGCATGAAAATACTATTTATATTAGGTGAGGTTTCCAATGAATAAACATTAATTTGTGAAGTATTAACATTTTAAATCTATAGAGTCTTCTTTGTAAGAAGAAAGTCTCCTTTATGGTATTTCAAAAATATATTCAGTTATTTTGATATCCTCATATTTATCTTTAACATGTCTAATTACATCTATTCTGGCATTTTATACTTTTATTATTTATAAAATTTTATTATAATATTTTATTATGTTTCACTTTGATTTTAAACTGTCATGCTTTAACTGAATGTTTATCATTTTCAATGTAATGCATACACAGGGTTTTAAACATCAAATATATTTTTTATTTCTTTTTTTAAATCTTTTAAATACACGATAGCAGTGGGATGCATTAAAATTCTTATTACACATATAAAGAACAATTTTTCATATCTCTGTATATAAAGTATGTTCACGCCAATTCATGCCTTTATACATGTACTTTGTTTTTTTCTTTTTGCATTACAATTTTTAATAAACATATATACCACAATTTTTCATATCTCTGTTTGTATATAAAGTATGTTGACACCCAATTCAAGTCTTCATACATGTACTTTGTATAATGATGTCCATCACATTCCATTATCCTTACTATTCCCCTGCCCACTCCCTCTCCCTCCCACTCCTCTTCCCTATCTAGAATTCATCTAAGGTCATCTTCATATCTAAACCTTGATGTGTTGGAGCTAATTGTTGGGTTCTCTTGTCACATACTACAAATCTGGGTTTCTTTTTCATCTGTAGAAATTCTCTGGCTTGCCTTCTGTTAATCTTAGAATCTGTCTAGTTTATTTAAACTTCATTGTAGGAAGGTACTGAAATTTTTTTATTTGTCACTTTATGATTTGATTTTATAATTATTGCAAAGGTCTTTTTATCATTTGGAGATTTTATTGAGTAATGCATGTTTCTAAGCAATGCTTATTTTATTGAGTAATGCATGTTTCATTTCAGCACAATTTAAGTATTAAGGGGACCAAAGAAAGTGGGAATATTTTTAAAGGGCGTTGTTTCACTAGTGCAAAAAAGTGACTCATAGAAATTTCCAAAGAAAGGAACAAAATGGCCAGAAAATACAAAACCATTTTCATTCAATTCTGCAGGTTTTATTTGTAAAATAGTATTTGAGGCTGTGCTTCTTTGTCATTCTCTCTCTGATTAAAATCTAGTAGTTTTAAATAAGCACTTGTTTTTATTCTTAGGATTCCTTCCAGTGACTTTGTGAACTGGTTGAACTTAAATATTTATGTGAAAGGAAGGGTTGGTCTCAATTTTATTCCCTGAAACAGAGTGAATCTTACAGTTGCTCCTGGATATTTCTTCTTTTTTCAAAATTTATTTTATAAAATTTTAATTTATTATTATATGACAGCAGAATGTGTTACAATTCATATTATACATAGAGAGCACAATTTTTCATCTCTCTGCTTGTACACAAAGCAGAGTCACACTATTGGTGTATTCATACACGTACTTAGGGTTGTGATGTCCATCTCATTCCACTATCTTTCCTACCCCCAATTCCTCTTCCCCATACTATAGGGACACAGCCACATCAATGTTTATAGCAGCACAATTCACAATAGAGAAACTGTGGAGCCAACCTAGATGCCCTTCAGTAGATGAATGGATAAAGAAAATGTGGTGTTTTTATGTATACAATGGAATATTATTCATCATTAAAAGAGAATAAAACCATGGCATTTGGAGGCAAATGGATGGAGTTGGAGAATATAATGCTAAGTGAAGTTAGCCAATCCTAAAAAATCAAATGCCAAATGTTTTCTCTGATTTAAGGAGGTTGATTCATAATAGCATTGGGTATTGGGGACATGGAAGGATTAGATGGACTCTAAATAGGGCAAAGAACATTTTAAAGAATGTGTGATTTATATTACAAGATATATATATATATATATATATATATATATATATATACTAATTATATATATAGTAATTCGTAATACATGTGATGTGCATTATATATCACCAAATTTTATATATATATATATATGTATATATATAAATTTTAAGTTTATTGTTATTTTAATGAACCAAGGTCTTACTTTGGGGTAACTTTATTACTTTATTATTTTGCATAGTGGTATATTAATGTGTCCTGTTATGGTCGTCATAATTTTTGGCAGTATCTCTTTATATCTCTAAGAATTTGCCTTTGAATGACATGTTTTTTGATTTATAAAGTTTTAAAACTTTCTGTGGATGTAAATTGCATTGTGTTTCCTTTTGTTAGATGATGTGTGTGCTCATAAAAGGCTTTCTTTGGGGTTCATCAACAGCAACATGCTCTGGTAGTAGAGAAGTGTGGTGTGTTTCACACCTGGGCCTTACTTACTTTACATACTACTAATTTATTTCCTTACCTTGTGTGGAAATTTTTCTTTGTGGCCTTGGTATCTAGGCTGATTGCTTTCTGAAGGAAGTTTTCCTTTCTTTGGAAGGTAATTCTGAAGGTTTTATCCTGGGGAGAAAATGCCAGTGTTTTTAGCTGCTTTGTTTTTGTCCAGGAGAAGAAGGGCCAATATGGCACAGCACTGGCTGTTTGACTGATGTTCTTTTAATTAATTGTACCCATGAATGTCCTGCCCTTTGAATTTGCTGACTCTGGGCTTAGAGTTTCTCTGGAGCTCCTTGGAGAAGAAAGGTTCTCACCTTGGTAATGGCTTTTTCTCAGGCCTACTTTGGGTTGAAGTTTTTTCACTGCTGTTTCTGTCAGTTTGATCCCAACTGTTTTCTCTCTTCCAGAAATTCTTCTATATTTCTCATTTGTTCATGGCATCCTTTCTCCTTGATAGCTGTAATTGTGTTGCATTATTATTTTAGGATGTGTGTGTTTGTGTGTGTGTGTGTGTGTGTGTGTGTGATATTGATATATTGGAATTTGGAGGAAAACATTTGTGCACAATCTGCTGTCTTGATATATTGATATACTGGAATTTGGAGGAAAATATTTGTGCACAATCTGCTGTCTTGAGTTGATCCTGTCATATTTTAATTTTCAGTTTCTTGATTACTGATGAGTTTGAGCATTTCTACATTTGTTTTTGGTATTCAAATTCCTTCTATAAAATGCATTTTTGTTTGCACATTTTCTTGACTTTTGTGTTTTAAATTCATTTTTATTATGAAAATAAGTTTTAGATATAAATATTATTTGGTGATATATAATGCACATCACGTGTGTTACAAATATATTCTTTTTGACTTTTAGATTATCTTTTCACATTTTCAATCTCTCTCATATTTCAGTATTTCATAATGATGAAATTAAATTTGGGGGCATATTATGAGATACTTACACAATTGAATTTTTAAAATACATAATTCCCAGCACCATTATTGACTCACTCATAAGCTACCCCACCTGTTATACATACAGTAATTTTACATATATTTCTAATTCCAATTTTTTGTTTCATTTATCTCTGCTATTTTTTTCTAATCTCACGTATTTTATATATTTATAATAAGTGTCACTCACTGTCTGTAGGTAAAATATGTCATTTTTGTATATATTGTTTAGTGTCATCCTGTAAAATCCATTGAAGACCCTCCAAGTATTAAGATTTTGATATGTATTAAATTAATTTTGAAATGACATATCTTAAATATTATCATTCTATCTTGTAATAAGACCAATTCTTCTATTTTTTAAAAGTTTTTTCTAAACATCTTTTATCAAAGATTTTAATCTATGAAAATTGTGTGCCACTAGGCATGACTAATTATTTTATTTATAATAAATGAAGTATTAGAGAAACTATTTTAAAATTATTTGTGGCTGGTAATTATAAATATAATTGACTTATGTGCATGTATCTTATATCTAACCATCTTGCTAAACTCTACTTTTAATTCTTTTAGCTTGTTTATATATTATTTCAGGCTTATCTGTTTATAATTTATGAATAAATGCAGTATTGTTTTTTAACTTTCCTATTTTGATCCATTTTATTTCATTTTATTTTCTTTCTCTTTTTCTGGGTATGAGTTCTAGCAGCATTTAAAATAGAATGCTACTAATAGGAAGCATATTTTTCTTACTTTTAAAAGAAATATGAACATAGGCTCTGCTGTATTATTTGTGGTTATATTTTATCAAGTTCAAGGCATTCTCTTCTGTTCCCAGTTTCTGAGTTATCTTTTAAAAATCTTGAATGACAATTTTATTTATAGCATATATTTTCCCTGGTATAGTAAGGTAATTAGATAGTTTTTCTCATTACATGTGTAAATGTAAGGAAATACATTAATACATTTTTTACTGGTAAATCAATCTTCTTTTAGGAGTAGCCCAGTTTGGCCATTAACTCTATGAGCAACTTTTTTTTTTTGGCACCCAAAATTCTAAATAATAACTGGAATTATTTATACTTATTGACTTCAGATTCATCTTTTAACGTCACTCTTATTAAAAATAAATGCTCCTGACTGAATATATTATAGTATATATGTGTTATAGTATAATTTTACCTGACTCTTATAGGCTATATACACTTTTGTAGCTGTTTTGATGGTGGAATTTTAAAAGCTATTTTGTACTGTAGCATTGCCCTGTGTGACATTGCCCTATATCCTTAAACATAAGTCAGATTTTGACTAGATGATTTCTATGGTCCTTGCCAACTCTGGACAGGGAGGCTTTGCACTACCATAAAATAGCTCTTTTGACTCTGGCATGAATTATTTCACAGCCTTTCAGTATACAATCTTTCAGTATCTAGGCAATCTCTTGGCTTTTGATTTTGGTTTCACATAAAGGCATTATACGATACTCGTCAATTACTATAATGGCAGAATTTTCAAAGAAGGATCATTTATGCCAACAACCTATTGTATATGCACAATTTCTGTTTTTCTCCTTGAAATACTGGGAGAGCATTTGTCTTCCCAAATACAGAAGGGAACCCTGTCTACCTCATTAGGGAATTTACTTAAATTGATCCATAAATTGATACAATTACTTTTTGGAGTTTTAATTTTATCTGAATGACAATATACCATTTGACCTCATTTGTTTACTTCTTTTTTTTTCTTTTTATGAATGGCTGAATATTTTTTCTTTATATACCTTTGTATGGCCAGGATCAACTATTATCATTAGCAAAATGTGGATTAAAAGTGGCAGTACTATTAATAGTCTTGCTTAGAATCAATGTAGAGAAGTTGAGAAATAGAATTAATTGGTCTTTCATTGTAGTTTCACCCTTTTAAAAAAAGCCTGAGGTATAAATCTATTTTCAGAGTATGGACTGCCAATAAAATAGCAGAACAAAGCCTTCACTAGGATTTAACTCCTGAAAATCTTTTCAAGTTGCTTTTATATAGTCTCAATTTCTTCTGTCATTTATCCTGGAATAATTCACCATTAATGTTAAAAAATATTTTTAAATAAAAACAAACTCTATTAGATCCTTTCTGCTACTTATTATGGATTTATGGTGGTCAGATTCCAATGAGTATTTACATTTCTAATTGGCATTCAGGAAGGTCTTTAGCTGGATTTAAAGACAAAGAGACAAGGGACAAGCACTTATTATAACTCAACTTTCTTAAAATAATCTGATTTTAACAAGGCCACAAAATTAACATGAACATCTTATTTCTATTCTGAGTTATATCACAAAACCATATTCTATTTTTTTAAAATTGCTTTTATTTTTTAAATACACGACAGCAGAATGCATCACAATTCTTATTATACATATAGAACACAATTTTTCATATCTCTGTTGGTATATAAAATATGCTCACACCAATTCATGTCTTCATACATGTAAAGCTGCTTTTTCCTTTTTTTTTTGATAGAATGCTAGAATTCAATCTATATTAAGAAAAATCTGGATTACAGAGGTAACTTTCATCCTCTTAAATCAATAACTTATCATTATTTTTTTTGTTGGTCGTTCAAAACATTACATAGTTCTTGATATATCATATTTCACAGTTTGATTCAAGTGGGTTATGAACTACCATTTTTACCATATTCTATTTAAAGAACATATAATACAAATTTGTTATCATAATGTCACAATTAGAGATTCAGGTACAAGGGGAACACTATCTCCGTGGACTCTCAGCTATCCCCAGCTATTGGCAGAATATTCCTCTTTGTGTGATCCATAAAACAGTACATAATGGATGTGGTAATAGGTGGTCTTACTCATCTCAATCTTTTTATTCTGCTGAAGCCACCTTTTTGCATAGCTACCTGTTTGGAGAGAGGTGCTCCAGGGGATATCTCTGTCTTCTCCAAAAAATTCATATGGACATCAATGGCAGTTCAGACTGTCCTTCTGAGCTAATGATGATTGAGGAATTCATGGTTAAGAATAGGAGAAATAAGGTTTTAGGGCATTATCGCTCTGATAAATTCTTCCTGGGGCTAGGGATGGATGAGTGGGCCAAATATCCAAAGGAAATAAAATGGAAAAGCTTCTGGAAGATAAAAAGGAAAGAAATCCTGATTATCCAGATTGTTTATTACAGAATCAGATAATTCAACTTTCCTGAAAGCAAAACTCTTTATTGTCTTTTTTTTTCCTCCTAGAAATTGAACCATTTCTGAGTTTAGGAAAAAATATAGGCAACAGTCATACAATCTGTGATTTGTAAAAATTTTTTTTCATAGCACACTGCCTTTTTATTGAAATAACCAACTGTCCAGAGGGGTAACAGACAGTTAAAGGTCTTTATGTGGTAGTTGTGTAAGGGAAGGCTCTCTTTGTTCACACTCACTCCTTTGTCTACATTTTTTTTCTCAGCTTCTGCACATGGAGAGTGTGACAAACTTCTCCAGGGCCCTTTCAGATGTTAGTTCCTCCACAAATTTTTCCTTGTTTGTCAGCAGAATTAATCCCTTCCATTGTTACTGGAGACTTAGGTGAGAATCTTTGAATCTTGTCTTTGCTAGAGAAAAATTCAAGCAAGACTCAGAAATCTAACAAAGTAAAATTATATTGATACAAAGTGATATTATTCTCTCATATATAAGAGACTCTCTAGAGGAGATCAGCAAAGTTCACTCTTGTCTGCTGGAGTTTTATTAAAGGGATATAGAAAATAAGTTATTTTAAATCTTTTAGGTATATGCCAAGTAGTGGGATAATTGGGTCAAATGGTGGGTCCATTCCAAGTTTTCTAAAAAATTGCCATACTACTTTCCAAAGTTTTTGCACCAATTTGCAATTCCACTAGCAATGTATGAATGAACCTTTCTCCCACATCCTTGCCAACATTTATTGTTACTTGTATTCTTAATAATTGCCATTCTGACCAGAGTAAGATGAAATCTCAGTGTACTTTTAATTTGCATTTCTCTGATTGCTAGAGAAGTTGAATACTTTTTCATATATTTTTGACCATTCATATTTTTGCTTGTATGAAGCGCCTGTTCAATTCCTGTGCTCCTTAAACTATACAGAGCAAGAGAAGGTCTTAAATCTCTAGTGCTTAGCAATTTGCTGGTGAAAATTATGTGTAAGATAAAATGTTATTGAAGAATGATCTTCATTTAAATTATATATATAATAGCATTGTGTTTGATATAGATTTACATCTTGGTTGTGTGTACAAGACAGATATATTTTTAAAGAAATGTAGTAATGGCAGATCCTTTAAGTTAACTCCTAATACTATGAATGATAGGGGTTATTACTAATAAGTATCTAAGTACTATTTGCCTTTGCACTATGAAGATATAAAGCAAGTCCTCAATAATATTTGCTGAATATATGAATAATTAATAAAAGCTTCTTTTTATTAAACAAATTGACACATTATTAAGCACAGTGACATGTGCTGGATACTAAATAAATTTATTTTCTTTATCTGATTTTACTTTTATTACACTGTGAACAAGGTGTTATTATCCCCATTGTACAGATGAGGAAAAGGAATTAGTAGCTTTACTAAATGCAGATCACTGTAAACAGTAGAGCCAGTGTTTGAACTGAGGTTATTCTTCTTCAACTTTTCCCCAGGCCCTTTACCACTCTACACGTTTAATTTTTAGCTCTTCACCAATAGATTTTTAAATTTTGGTCCTCTTTCAAATTATGTAGGACAGAGTAAAATGTGAGTTTCCACAGTTGATGGGTCTTTGATTCATTAACTGTTTATTGACTTTATGTGTATGATGTTTCCCTAGCTGCTGTTAGATATATATAGTCTTAGCTAATTAAGGGCAAGGACTGTTACACTCCTTTTACCCATAGTGTCTACGTGATGCAGCATTTTGCTTATAAAAGCATAGCAAAGCAAAACAAAACAAAAAAAAAACATTTAATTTGTGAGTTTGAATTCAAAGATCAAAAAAGTAGCACCAAAAAGTAGTAGAAGCATCACAGATACATTACAAGAAAAAAAAATGAGCTTATGAATTCAGAAGTAAAATGAATAAATCATTGCAAGTGAGAATTTGCAGGACAGTTGAGTTCAATCATTTTCTAAGATAGTTTTAATCTTCCCCACTTAGGTTACTGTTTATAGTTTCTCTCTACTTTTTAGCAATGGTTTAGAGGCCCTTTCCTTACATGTAAAGAGTCCAGACCCTTGCCTTGGAAACAAGAAAGGGAAAATGAAAGAGCCTGCTCCCATTCCTGGGTGGTGGGTGGAAGCAGGGTGGGGAATGGTGAGGTGGGGATACCAGCACCACATCAGAGGTGAGGTCAGGCAGCTGACATGGAAGTGTAAGATTCAGGAATCACTAGTAACCAGCAGGCAGTAGCAGGAGGTAGCAAGGAATGCCCCAATATCATAAACTTCAAAATCTACAAGTCTTTTTATCCCCAAATAACAATGAGAATGTTGGAAAGCTGTAGTATTTTTGAAGAAGAAAACAAATTCAGTAAAACGGGGCAAATTAAAGTTAATGTCACTCTATACTCCCATTTCCAGACTAGTGTTTGATGACTTCAGAAATGCAGTATTTCTAATGTATACATCCATACACTTTCCATGTAAATTTTGAATAAAATTAGCCTTAATACTCATACGTTCATACATCACCTAAGTGGCTAAATTATGAGCTCCTACTGCTATGTTTTATTCATCTTTTTTATTCTCAGTACTTACCATAGTGCCTAATTTATATTAAGTGCTCAATGAATGTTTGATTAATGAACAAATTTCCATTTAGTATATGACAGTGCTCAGTGCTTAAGAAATTCTCTCCTCAGTTTCAATTGGTTCATGACTTCAGAACACTTTGAACCACAGCTGTAATAAATCTAATGTGATATGGAGCACAAGGCACCACAGAAACTTTCTTATGTGCTTGCTGATTACTGGTTACAAAATGATTTTGAGTCTTTAAGAGAAATGTAGCTTAAACTGGTTCATGCTCAGACATTTAAAAATAAACCCTTATCTATCCTTATCATTGTGCATTATTGATTGTACATTAAACAATCAAGTACGATTAAAACAGTCATTTGAAATTCTGGTCCCTATACTGCTTATTTATCACAACAATTTGCAGCTTTCACTGAAAGTTATTCTTTTATATAATACTACCTGTGGTCTGCTCCCAGGTGTTTACATTCTTAATAGGAAAAAGTAATAAATGTAGTGAGGTTATGGGGGCTGGGAATATAGCTCAGTTGGTAGAGTGCTTGCCTCCCATTCACTAGGCCCTGGGTTCAATCCCAAGCCTTGCCAAAAAATAATAATAATTTCATTTTTAAAAAATGTAGGCATTGTATAAGGAAGTAAGAGTATATGATTAATGTACACATAAAATCAGTGTGAGGTAGAATAGTTTGAAATGTGCGGAGATATTTTAGGGAAGGGAAGGTTAGCTTTGAACAATCTAAAAGAAATTATTCATTATACCAGGCAAGGTTTGTATCAGATCTTTAATACTTGAATGTTGTGATTTACCAAAGATTAGTAAAGGAAAAGTGTTTTTTTCCCCTCTGTGTGTATGTGTGTGTGTGTGTGTGTGTGTGTGTGTGTATGTGTGTGTGTGGTGTGTGGTGTGTGTGTGTGTGTTTGTTTGGCTAAATTAGAAAAGTAGGATGTGGTTACCTGGGCAAATGCTTTTGTTTCATGGGTTAAAGCCAAATGGCAGGTAGCATTATGTGGTTATGGTTTTAAGCCCCATTTGGAGTGTTGTAGAAGAACACTAGATGTTTTGAAGGCTCACCAACATTAAAGGAAGATTACCAGAGTGCTACTAACAAGAAATAGGTGGGGATAAAAGAACTTAAACAGATTTATTAGTCCAGGGAGCATTGCTCTTCAGAAAAACTTTGGGTGCCCCCAGTATTTAGTTATTTGTCTTAGACTTTCTATTGAGTGCATCAGAAGGAAACGGATGAATGTAGCTTAGTCAGAAATGTATTGAGTTACTTTGTCAATTGACTCAATTATTTGTTACCTGAGGATACAAAGGAGGACAGACAGCCTCAGCTCTGATACAACTCAGCATACAAGAAGAGGGATGTGTGAATGGCAGCACAGACGAGTGGTTTGGAGATGTCCCACTTAGAGAACATCCAGGATGGGATTGGTGTGGCCCTGGGAGTGCATACAGGAGTGGCATAATCCTGCTTAGAGAAAACTCAGTGCAATTTTCTTCATCCTGCCATACAAACTTTAAATTACTTTAAGTTGATATTGATATGATGATAATAGCATAATATGTAAGGAACATTTGATTATGTACCTGCCCTGTGAAAATTTTTCTATGCATTATTTCATTTTAATCCCTAAAGTTACTCTACCACATAGACATGAATTGTTTTGTTATTATTGTTACTATTTTGCAGATAAGGAAAGTGAGATGTGAAAGGGTTGAACAACAGTCTGAAGGAACAGAATTAGTGAGGGATAATGATGAGGCTCAAATGAAAACTCTGCTTTTCACTTACATAAGCACAGGGCAAACTTTTGGAAGGAGACACTGAGCAGAAATAGGGTTTGTATTTAACAAAGCTACTGTTCAGAATTAAGATCAAAATCTCCCACATCCAAGTAGCTATTAATTTTAAAGATTACAATGCCAAATCTGTTGAACTTTTTAGATCAATAAGGTTCAAGTATAAAACTCATTTTTTGGCATCTGAGGACAGGAAATGTAAATTTGAAATGAATTGGACAGCAGTGAAGCCACTCACTGGAACAGAAATCCTTTTCTGTAATAACAATTGAAGGCTTCTTTGGCACAAGAATAATTGTAAAATATTTATGTATGATTGAAGCAGCACTACCAGAAAAGGAAAATATTCACAACCCTCCCAATAATAGGTTTGAAAGTAGGCAAACAATTTTTTATAATGCGGTATAGGAACCAGTGAAGGTTATTCTTGAAGGTTAAGCATTTGAATTTTAGCTTTCCTATTTGTTTTCTGTATATAAAAAATATAATCTATTTTATTAGTTTAAAAATTCTTAATTTTGCAATTGAAGAACATCAATTTCTTGAAAATCAGAGAATGTAATCCATATATAATTTCTTTACTTAAAAATAAAAGTGGCTTACACCATTATACATATTCTTAGGTGGAATAATCTTTTCCTCAGGTAATCTCTTTTGATTAAGAAGCTGCTCCAAGACCCAGGAAAGGACAGCAGAGTTATTGCTTCCTCTCTGAATGATAAGTTGTCAAAGCAAGAATAACTTGAATATAGAAGTATCTTCATTTTCTAACCTCAGAACACCTAGCCATTTGTTTTATCCTTAAAATATACTTGTAACTTTGAGTTACTTTAAAGTTGCAGAACACAAAATGATACTGATGGAGGACAGTTGGAACCAGGGAGGGGCAATATGAGACCACTTTTCAATTGAACAATAACCAGTCTCAGAATGACCACCTCCTGCATCTATTGATTCTTAAATAACTGTTTGGCTCATCAAAACCAGACTTATTGAAATAACTCAATCTAATTAGATGAAACCATTACCTAGAGAAATAATTAATAGGTAAAGAGTAAGGATGGAAAGGGGTATATATCCCCCAAAGATAAACTTAAAATAACCCTTTTTACTCTAAACTTTTAAAATTTGGATTCATCGGGACTTAGTGCTGCGGAATGACATTTGTATCCAAAAAATGTACATAAGCCTAAGGTACTTTGGAAAGATATTCTAACAGGACAATGGAAAGGTCCGGATCCAGTGATAGTCTGGAGTCGGGGCTCTGTCTGTGTTTTTCCACAGGAGGAACAGCAGCCGATTTGGATTCCAGAGAGATTAACCAAAACAATTTCTACAGAAAAAGAAGATGATTTGACTCAAATCCATAACAGCTGATATCCAGAACTCCAGCTTGGCTATTCTTACATCTTCCACAGTGATCAACCAGGATGCTTTTTTCAATATCTATTTTATTATTGCTTTTCCCACATCATAAAGTTCCATTTTAATTTTGAGCTCATGCAGACATAAATTAATGTTTTTCTGATCAGTTTTATTTTTTGACTATGGAGTTTTTAAACATTGCAATGGAGATTTCACCTAGGTAATCTACAAGGCCTTTACTATTGTCTTATATGTTGTATGTTACGTGTACACATTTCTGTTTTGTGTTGTATGTCTGTATGTGCGTATGTCCATATATCATATATGAGGAGTGCTCATAAAGATATGGATCCCAAATTTTTTTTTAATTGCCTCAGTCTGGCTGGGCACAGAATCATGAGCCACTCAAGCAGGAACAAAACTTTATTTTTGAAAAAGCCGCCAATACTCCGTATGCGCCGGCAAGCCAAAAACCGGTCCAACCACGTGCGCGTCTACCGGAACGGGGGGGGGGGGCCCGGACCTCCCCCGGAATTCCCTCCTACTATCCTTCCCCAACCAATGGGAACTCTCCAGAAGTCCCGTAACATGAGTCCCGTAGCAGGCCAAGGTGAACATCAGGAGTCCAATTTCCAAATGAATGTAAATCTTAACATAATCATATCATCTCAATGGCTAGCTGGGGTCACCTTACAACCAAAAGTGCCATACATCATATTATTTGCTTGTGGCTTCTAGCATCTGCCCCCTCTGTTTAATTAAGCAACAGGCAATGTGGCTAGGGACTGTGCCTGTTAGGTATGTCCAATTCAACATATGGTTCTTACCCGTCATCGGAAAACTGACCTCTAGGCGTCAGCCTCCTGTCTTAGGTTGATACCACTGCAACTGAATCATACCCGTCACTGACTACCGGTCCAGTATATAGCCATACCTGTGGATATGCCTATGCACCAGTAGGGGGGGGTGAGGTTCTTTGCCTCACCTCTGTTGGCCCCCAAATTTGACCTTGGTGCCAGTGGGGGGATGAAGTTCTTTGCCTCACCTCAGTTGGCCCCCAAAATTAGACCATCACTAGTAGAAGGGAGGAGGATACAGAAATGCCACGACATCAAGTCAATAGATGGCTCTTTAGGAAAAATTGCATCACTGGTGACACTACAGCAAAGATATGCCAGCACTACCATAATTCGCTGCATCAACAGATAGAGCACAATGCATACAAGTGATACATAGTCCAGGCAAGTTTTGTAAGCAGTTCAAAGTGGAGGAATCTATCAATATGTCCATTTCCTCCCAAAATAAATCGACTCAGTGATTGAGCATTACTTGTTGAGTTATTATTCATTGATGCATCAATTTATACAGTTTGTTGTGATAATTATTGAAGAAGTTGTAGTTTGGTTTCATCTTTGTCTTCACCGGCACTGGGATGAAAATAGGGATTGACAATGATGTTAAGAAAAGAGAAAAAAAATGTAACATTTCAACAGGTATTAAGAAAACAAATTTTAGAACAATTTACATTATCCTGAACAGAATTATTAAATATAATGAAAAGGAAAGGTGAAAGTAAACAAACAGATCTGTTAACCTGCTTATTTGTACACATATTAAAACAGTCTTCAACAGCTGTTTACCCAAATTAAATTAAACCATTAAAATAATGTGAATAATAAAAAAAATTTGGGATCCATATCTTTATGAGCACTCCTCATATATGATATATGGACATACGCACATACAGACATACAACACATAACAGAAATGTGCACACGTAACACAACATATAAGACAATAGTAAAGGCCTTGTAGATTACCTAGGTGAAATCTCCATTGCAATGTTTAAAAACTCCATAGTCAAAAAATAAAACTGATTAGAAAAACATTAATTTATGTCTGCATGAGCTCAAAATTAAAATGGAACTTTATGATGTGGGAAAAGCAATAATAAAATAGATATTGAAAAAAGCATCCTGGTTGATCACTGTGGAAGATGTAAGAATAGCCAAGCTGGAGTTCTGGATATCAGCTGTTATGGATTTGAGTCAAATCATCTTCTTTTTCTGTAGAAATTGTTTTGGTTAATCTCTCTGGAATCCAAATCGGCTGCTGTTCCTCCTGTGGAAAAACACAGACAGAGCCCCGACTCCAGACTATCACTGGATCCGGACCTTTCCATTGTCCTGTTAGAATATCTTTCCAAAGTACCTTAGGCTTATGTACATTTTTTGGATACAAATGTCATTCCGCAGCACTAAGTCCCGATGAATCCAAATTTTAAAAGTTTAGAGTAAAAAGGGTTATTTTAAGTTTATCTTTGGGGGATATATACCCCTTTCCAATTCCGTCCTTTTGTTTTAATAAGTACATTTTAATAGTTTGATGAGCTATTTCAACTATGCCTTGTCCTTGTGGATTGTATGGAATTCCTGTTATGTGAGTAATGCCAAATGATGAGCAAAATTGTTTAAAAGAGGTGGAAGTATAACCAGGACCATTGTCCGTTTTTAACTGTTTTGGAACACCCACAGTGGCAAAATTTTGTAAGCAATGAGCTATAACATCTTTAGTTTTTTCTCCGGCATGAAGGGAGCCCATCAAAAATCTGGAAGAAATATCAACTGTAACATGTAAATATTTTAATTTTCCAAATTCTGGCAAGTGTGTGACGTCCATCTGCCAAATATGGTTAGGTATCAGTCCTCTAGGATTGACTCCAAGATTAACTTGTGGTAAAAATGTCACACAATTTTGACATTGTTTTATTATATGTCTGGCTTGTTCTTTAGTTATTTTAAAACGCTTTTGTAAAGTATTAGCATTGACATGGAACCTTTTATGAAAATTTATAGCTTCTTCTATTGTGGAGAAAATATGTATGTCATGTGTAGAATTATCTGCTAGTTCATTGCCCATACTAAGGGCTCCAGGCAATCCTGTATGTGCCCTGATATGTCCTATAAAGAATGGATCTTTTCTGTCCCAGATTAGACTTTATATAGCGGAAAACAAAGAGAAAAACAGTAGAAGAAGGTGAAATCCTACCAGCATCTTCAAGGGATACTATAGCATCAACTACATACTGACTATCAGAAAATAAATTAAATATAGAATCTTTAAACATCATAAAAGCTTGTAATACTGCATTAAGCTCTACCTTTTGAGCAGATTGTTTGGGTACTAAAAATGTAAAAGTTTGATCAGGAGTAACTACTGCTGCTGTACCATTGTTTGACCCATCAGTGAATATATTTGGAGCATTTATGATAGGGGTTTTTCTTGTCATTTTTGGAAAAACTACAGGATGCTTAGACCAAAAAGACAACAAAGGATTAGATGGTAAGTGATTATCAAATGAAACACTAGTTTTACACATGATTATTGCCCAAGTATTTAACTCATTAGCTAACTCATCAATTTGATCCATAGTATATTGAGTAATAATTTTATTGGGAGAAATCCCAAACACTCCCTTTGCCGCTTTTATTTCTTTGAGTATTAATTGTCCTACAGCCTCAGGATATCTAGTAAGAATAGTGTTAGGAGAATAAGATAAATGTATCCACAATAATGGACCTTCTTGCCAAAATACTCCTGTAGGAATATTTTTTGTTGGTAGTACAATAAATAATAAAGGCAAACTTATATCAATTCTATCCAAATGCATATTTTCCATATATGTTTCAATGATTTTTAATGCTTTTCTTGCTTCAGGCGTTAACATGTGGGGTGAATTTGGATCTGATGGACCTTTTAGAATATCAAATAAAGGTCCCAACTCTCCTGTTGGTATGCCTAGATAAGGCCTTATCCAATTTATGTCTCCCAATAACTTTTGAAAGTCATTAAGTGATTTGAGTTGATCTACTCGTATTTGAATTTTTGGTGGATGGACCATGGTTGAGGATAATAGAACTCCTAAATAATTAATTGGAAAATTTAATTGTACTTTATCTATTGCTATCTCTAGATTATAATTTTTCAATTAGTTTGTAAGTGTGGCATAACATTCTAGCAATGTGTTTTTATCTTTATGTGCCAATAACACATCATCCATATAGTGAAATATTTGTAGTTCAGGATTTTGATTTCTAAGTGGCTGGGTTGCTTTATTAACATAAATTTGACACATAGTTGGGCTGTTAGCCATCCTTTGAGGGAGTACTTTCCATTCATATCTCTGATCAGGACCTTCATGATTCAGTGCAGGGATAGTAAATGCAAAATGTGGACTATCCTCGGGATGAATTGGAATTGAAAAGAAACAATCTTTAATATCTATAGCTAAAACATGCCAGGTTTTTGGTAAAGCAGACAATTGGGGAATCCCTGATTGAGCAGGTCCCATAATAACCATCTCATTATTAATGGCTCTTAAATCTTGTAATAATCTCCATTTACCAGATTTCTTTTTAATGACAAAAATGGGAGTATTATGGGGGGATACGGAAGGTTGTATATGTCCTTCCGCTAATTATTGTCTGACCAAGTCATGGGCTACTTGTATCTTTTCTTTAGTCAGGGGCCACTGAGGAACCCACACTGGTCTTTCTGATTTCCAAGTAATTTTGATTGTCTCAGTGGCCCTTTCTGAAAACCCAATCCATGTCTATTTATTTCTTGATCTATTTGAATAGGTGCTGTCATACCTTGTTCTTGTTCTCTTAATCTTTTTTCTTTCCTAAAGCCTTGTTTAGCCCTAGTAGTGGGAGTGTTAGGATTAATGTTATTTGTTAATGTCAATCCTAATTGATCTAGGACATCTCGTCCCCATAAATTTACGGGAAGATGATCCAATACATAGGGCTGTATAGTTCCTTCACATCCCTCAGGATCCCTCCAATCTTATACCATAGCACTTCTTTGGGGATTTGTTGCCACTCCTAGGCCTGGAAGCGTTTGAGTGGCTTGTTGTAATGGCCAATGTTTTGGCCATTCTTGACGAGATATGATGCTGAGGTCAGCACCTGTGTCCATCAGCCCATTAAAGTCATGTCCTTGAATATTTAATTTTAGCATTGGGCGAGAATCTAAATTTAAAGACAGCATAGCCCAATCTACACCTGTGGAGCCTAATCCCTTGGAACCTCTTTCTACATTACAACTGGAAAATTTATCATGCAGGCTGGGTATTATTAATAACTGTGCTATTATATCTCCTGGTGAAATTACTGATATACCTCTTGGAGAACTAGCTATAATTTTTATTTCACCCTCATAATCAGGATCAATTACCCCAGTACTTATCATAAGTCCTTTTAGTGTAGAAGAACTGCGTCCCAATAATAATCCTACTGTTCCCTGGGGAAGAGGTCCTTTTACTCCTGTGGGAATGATTTGAACTCCCATCTCTGGAGTTAGTACTGCTCTGGCAGAGGTGCAGGTGTCCAACCCTGCGCTCCCTCTAGTTTGTCTGATGAGGGATTTAATGGATAATGCGTCCTGGGCACTACCTTGATGGTGCTGCTGGGTTCCTCCATTGCCCCGTATATTTGTGGTTTTGGGCCCCGGGGCATTGGGCCCTCTAGTCCGTTTTTTGGCAATGGAGGCTGATACCTTTCTCCATGATATCGTGGGTAAACACTTGGTCCTTGTCCATTTTTTGATAACGGAATACCCTCTATGGTGGTTTGAGAACGGCATTCATTAGCCCAATGTTTCCCTCTATGGCATCGTGGGCAAATACCCGGTATTCTATTCCTTTGATACCTAGTTTTGTTAAACCCTCCTCTTATGGGGCAACTCCTTTTAAAATGTCCTGTTTGATTACAATTATAGCATGTTTTTGGCCTGGCATCTAAAGCCTGTTGTACTGCTGCTAAGACTTGCCCTTGTTCATTAATGTCTCTACATAATTTAATATATGTGTTTAAATCTTCATGTCTCCATGGTCTAATGACCTCTCTGCAGCAACGATTTGCTTGGTCATAAGCCAGTTGTTTTATAAATGGCATTGCCTGTTCTGTATTTCCAAATATTCTAGAGGCTGTCTGAATAAGCCTATCTACAAATTCAGCGTAAGGTTCATTAGTTCCTTGTATTACCTTAGATAATTGACCTTGTAAATCTCCATGCCCCTGTAAAGTTTTACATGCCCTAACTGCATCTACAGCAATTTGTGCGTATACGCCAGGGTCATATTCAATTTGCTGTCTTTGACCCTCATAAGGTCCCTTTCCTAATAACATATCTAGATTTCTTTGAGGGTAACCGGCTTCTGCATTTCGCCTAGCTGTCTCCATGCAAAATTCCTCATTGGCAACCTTCCATAACAAATATTGTCCTCTGTTTAGCACAACTCGACACATGTTAGCCCAATCTGCTGGTGTCATGTCCAAGTTGGTAACAGATTCGACCATGCTTACCGTGAAGGGAGCTTGCGGCCCATAGGTTGTTACAGCCTCCTTTAATTGCTTTACTGTTTTGAAATCTAAAGCACGGTGAATTCGTTGCCCTCCTGCCTGCTCAAGTACAGGGCATGCTAATCTTTGGGGTCCTGCCTCAGAATTCCATCCATCAACTACGGGAGTTGAGGGCCGCTCAGCTGTAGATGGAGCTGTTGGTGGAATTATGCCCTCTGGTGATAGAACAGAGTTAGTAGCAGCCTCCTGTTGTAATTCTCCATCTGATGGCTGTTTTTCCTCTAAGCTTTCTTTCTTCAAATTTTCCTCTGTCTGACTAGCTTGAGACACCTTCTCTTTTGCTTGACCTAGAGTTTTTTCTACCATAGTTTGGACCTCTAACAATTTACTTAACATTTTTTCGGTTTGTTTTTTACTAGATTCTAATCTACTATAAAGGTAACATAACCCAATAAGATAGGATAAAACAAAGCCGAAGCAGAATGAAACAAAAATGGAGCAGAGAATGGTTATATCAATTTTCTCTTTCTCAGGGCCGAATAACTTCAAACCTTGAGCCAACCATTTTTCCCAGTTCGCCTGAGAAAATTCTAGGGCTAAGGAGCTTGAAATAAAAACAAAATAAATCAAAACAAGAACACATTCTTTTTTGAAATGGTTACCCATTCTGTCGCCTTCCCTCAGGGGCGAGCAATTTACTCACCTCTAAGTTTCAGGCGTTCCCAGTCCGGGCCACCAATTGCCTCAGTCTGGCTGGGCACAGAATCACGAGCCACTCAAGCAGGAACAAAACTTTATTTTTGAAAAAGCCGCCAATACTCCGTATGCGCCGGCAAGCCAAAAACCGGTCCACCCACGCGTGCGTCTACCGGAACCGGGGGGGGGGGGCTGGACCTTCCCCGGAATTCCCTCCTACTATCCTTCCCCAACCAATGGGAACTCTCCAGGAGTCCTGTAACATGAGTCCTGTAACATGAGTCCCGTAGCAGGCCAAGGTGAACAGCAGGAGTAAATTTCCATATGAATTTAAATCTTAACATAATCATATCATCTCAATGACTAGCTGGGGTCACCTTACAACCAAAAGTGCCATGCATCATATTATTTGCTTGTGGCTTCTAGCATAAGGATGTTAGTAGTCACTGTAAAACAAAGGGAAAAAAACCCAAAATGTAAATAGAATTGGTGACTTTGGTTCATTTATAGACCAAATATACAAAATTTAGGTAACCAAGTTGAGATCAAAATTCTTCAAGTATAAAGATATTGCTAAATTTTGAATTTCCTAAGTGGTGAGAATCCTTGATCCTCAATTATATTAGGATTATCCTCCATTGGATATTTCCAAGTAATAAACACTAAACAGAATTTTACATTCTGATACAAAGAAAAAAATTATAGGTGTTTGACACACATCAAGTACAAAATAAACAATTAATTTTAAATTATAAATTAAATAAAATATATTAGCAAATGAAAATGTATAAAATTCCCAAGTAGCTTCCAATCAAAAATTTGCTCAGTATCTTGAAAATGACTTTATATGTGCCACATACCTTGGGGCACATTTTTGTTTAAGTGATTATTACTTACACTTTTTGAGTTATGGCTTATGATTATACACATGCACACACACATATTTATGTATCTCAAGAAGTTATGCATGATCTTGTAGTTCTCCTGTTTATTTCCATGTTTGGTTTAACACAGCCATATGAACTTGAGACTGACACTCCATGAGGTTGATGGCTTGTGATTCCTGTAAGTAAGTTTAGTGGGTGTTGCTTGACCATTAACTAAATTTATTGTCTGAATGGATTACTTCAAATTTGGAGATAAGTTTGGCTTGATTTACTAGAACTTATTCACTAACATATCTAACCAGAATGAGAAATGTATGGTGACAACTTTAAATAGAAATATGATTTTTATTTTAATGGAGATTAGGCAATCAAATTTTATCTTTATTCAGATTTATTTGTAAGGTTTATGAAAGAGGGATTTACATTTTTGAACTCTAGGTGAGGTAGAGTATTATTGCATTATATTTTTTCAAATGAATAAATTGGAGAGTGAACTTTCTTAAAGTCAGATAGCACAGAGTGTCAAAGTCAGGGCTTACCTCAAGTCTATCTGATTTCAAGGTCAATGTTCTTTCTATTATACTGCAAGTAATGTTTTCAATTTATTAAAAGTTATTGTATTATCCAAAAGCATTTTTTCATGATATTTGTGCTCCTACCAGTGTTGTTACCTAAATATTTGGAAATATGTGTATTTATTCATTGCTTGGAAAGATAAACAAAAAGTTTTATGCATTTTTTGACAAGTGAAGACATTAAAATAAGAACATCTATACTATCCATGTTTTTATCTCAATCAAGAAATTCAATGTGTATAACATATTAAAATGGAAGGTCTGGGTGCAGTATATTTGTCTTATATAGGTACAACATCTATGTGGGTTAAGAGATGAATTATTTGCCTCAAGGGATTTACAAAGTGAAAAGACATCATGGTATGGCCCCAGAAAGCTCTGAGTTAGAAATTGAGACCTGGGAGTCATGTAATATTTACAGAGTAAATATATGTAGATATCAAATACAGTTACTTGTAAAAATGAGGGAACTGGTAGAGATCGTGGTTTTCTGTTGGTAAATTTGGGCGTTGGCACTCATGATGTGCACAGTTTTCCTTTTTAAATACTTTAGGAATAGCCTGCATTTGATATTTTACCATGGGTCCCATCACTTCTCCTAGTCTTAAAATATGTCTGATTCACACATTTGTCTTATGCCTAGCTCCAATGTAAATACATCATAAAGTACCTGTTTACTAAAATAAAAACTGTTGCATTTCTATCTACAACTGGCTGGCTCTGTGTCCATACACACATAATAGCTAAAGTTTCCTTCTGACCATATCATACCATTTGGAAATTACACAACTCACTTAAATCTGTCCCAGGGTTTTCAATTGCCCAAAAGATAAAGCTATCCCTCTCAAAATTAATAAGTTAATCTAATTTTCTAATTTATAGAAATTTTTAAGGGTTTAATTAAATATTTAACTAATGAACCAGGGGAACCAGCATTTGTTCTCTTGAATCCAAGCTTAAAGGAGTCTAATCCTATGATACACAGATTTCTAATGTCTATTGGTCTTCATCCATGGATACATCTTCCCTCTCTTGGAGAGTGGTAGTCATTTCCTTACATTACTGATGATATTTAGTTTTGGGTCTATTGACTCTAATTAAAATCCCGATTCTCTTAAAATATAGCCTTAGCTTATTGTTTTACAGAACCTGGAACACCACATGAGATGTCTTAGCCTTCCACCCCACACATTCTCTTGGTTTCAGCTCTGGGTACTTTCAATCATTCTCTTTTGTTTCTTCTCTCTCCCTTCTTGGTCTTTTGTTCTTTCTGCTGGTTCCTTTCCCTTTGCAAGGAACAAGAAACCCTTCTTTCTTGGTGCTTCCTGGAGCACCTGCCTTCTGTCTTCCCTCCTTTTTGCTGAGCTTGTTTAAAGAATAATCTGTACTAAATGCCCATCCGGTGGGCCTTGACTGCTCATTCTGTGATTTCTTACAATCATTAATTTTCTCTAGTTTCCTTCTGAAATTGCTTCTTCCTTTCTTTGACTGGTCCTATGAATTTCTGATTTCAAAAATGATATATATTCATTTTAGAAACATAAATGAATGAAAAATACAAAATAATAATATTGATACCATTAAAAACACTACTAACATTATATGACATTTAATTATGTTCATTAACATTGATAAATATACTTCCAGTCTTTATTTGAAGTTATGTATATATTATCCACAATTATGGGGTATATAATGGTGTATATGTACACATATGTGTATATGTATATATATATGTATTTGTGTATATATATATATATATAATATGGTTGCATATATTAGTGTATGCATTGTACATTCTAATATGTTGAAGTATACGTGTATATCTAATCTTTTCTTCTGTGAAATTTCCTCTTAATGAGTGTTTATATTTAAAGCACGAAAATATCCTCAGGTCTATTATTTGGAAATATGATTTTCAATTGTTACCTAGTATTTTGCTGTCTACAATAATATAAGGATTTGACTTTAATTGTTTTAATTAATTCAATCATGTTATAAGATGACAAAATTGTATATATGGATTGCCTGCATTTGGCCTTTCATATCCATGAATTCAACCAACCATGGATTAAACATATTCAAAAAATTATATATGTGCTAAGCATGTACAAACTTTTTATTATTATTACATATATAACACAGTGCAACAATTATTTGCATTGCATTTACATTGCTATTTGGTATTATTAGTAAGTTATAAATGACTTAAAATAAACAGGAGGAAATGTGAAAGTTATATGCAAATACTATGCTATTTAACATAAAGGACTTGAACATCTACAGATTTTGATATCTGTGGACAGCCCTAGATCCAAACCTCTGTGTATACTGAGGAATGACTCTACAATAAAATAAACTAGTAAACATAAGTGTTACCTCACCTATTCATTATTTTATGTAGTATAAACACAACCTCTATTAATGATTTTCAAAAATACAATACATTGTTATTAACTGTAATCACCATCCTGTAAATTATATTTCTTGAATTTATTTATTCTAATGGAAATTCTGTATGTTTAGACCAATATCTACTTATCCTCTCTTTCTACAGTCCCTGGTAACTACTATTCTACTCTCTGCTTCCACAAGTTCAACTTTTTTAGATTATACATAGAAGTGAGATCATGTAGTATTTTTCTTTCTGTGCTTGGAGTTTTTCATTTAGCATAATGTCTTTCAGGTTTATCCATATGGGCACAAAATCACAAAATTTCCATCTTTTAAAATTCTGAATAGCATAATAGCATTCCATTATGCATGTATTTTCACATTTCCTTTATTCATTCATCCTTGTTACTTGCTTGTGTTGATTTCATGTCTTGATTATTGTGAATCATACTGAAATGGTCATGTGAGTGCAAATATCTTTTCTGAACATAATTTCCTTGGGGTATTTCAGTTTGTGAGAATTCTGGATCATGTAAGTAGCCCTATTTTTAACTTTTAGAAGAATTTCCATACTGGCCACAATAACTATTTATCAACACTTGTTATTATTTACTTTTTTAATGATAGTCATTCTTGTGGGTTTGAGTTGATATCTCATTTTAGTTTTAATTTGCCTTTCTTTGATGATTAGTGATGTTGAAATTTTTTTTTTCATATCTGTGTTGGGCATTTGTGTATTTTCATTGTCAAATGTTTATTCATGTCAGTTGCCAATTTTTTATTGGAGTTATTTGTTTTCTTGTTATTGAGTTGACTTTCTCATATATTTTGGATATAAACCTTTTATTAGGTGGATAATTTGCAAATATTTTCTCCCATGCCATAGTTTGTCTCTTCACTGTTGATTGTTTTCTTTGCTGTGCAGAAATTTTATAGTTTGTAATCTTATTAGTCTACTTTCACTTTTGTTGCCTATGCTTTGGGGATCATATAAAAAAATAATTGCACAATTCAATATCCTGGAGTTTTCCCCCTGTTTTCATAGTTTCACAGTTTCAGGTTTTATGTCTAATACATTTGAGTTGACTTTTTGTATGGTTGGAGATAAAGGTTAATTTTATGATTCTGCATGTAGATATTCTGTTCTTTCAAAAACATTTTTTGAAGACCATCCTTTCCCTATTGTGTGTTCTTAGAATTCTTTTTTGAAAATATATCGACCATAATGTATGAATTTATTTCTGGGCTCTCTATTATATTCTAACCCTTTGGTATATGTCTATCTGCTATTATCAAGGCGTTCTGATTACTATGACTTTGTAATATATATTTTAAAGGCATGTAGTATGATGCCTCTAGTTTTATTCTTTTTGCTCAAGATTGCTTTGGCTATTTCCAGTCTGTTATGGCTTGGATGTGAATTTTCCCCCAAAAGCTCATGTGTGACAATGCAAGAAGGTTCAGAGAAGAAATGATCGGGTTGTAAGAGCCTTAACCTGATCAGTGAATTACTTCCCTAATGGGATTAACTTGAGTAGTAACTGAAAGCAGGTGGGGTGTGGCTGGAGGAAGTGGATCATTTGGGTGTGGCTTTGGGGTATATATATATATATATTTGTATTTGGCAAATGGAGATGTCTCTCTGCTTCCCAACCCTCAAGTGAGCCCCTTCCCTCCACCACACTCTTCCACCATGATATTCAGCCTCACCTTAAGCCCCAAGGAATGGAGCCAGCTATCTATGGACTGAGATTTCTGAAACCGTGAGCCCTCAAATAAACTTTTCCTCCTCTACAGTTGTTCTGGTCAGGTCTTTTGGTCAAAACAATGAAAAAGCTAACTAAAATAGCACCTGTTTGTGGTTCTATATAAAGTTTAGGACTATTTCTCTTTTAGGATTCTCATTTTTGTGAAAATGCCATTTTGTGTTAACAGGGATTGCATTGCATCTGAATACTGCTTTGAGTAGTATTAACATTTTAACAATATTAACTCATATTCATTCCTAAGTAATTTTTTTGTGCCTCTTATCATAGTTCCTTTACAATAAAATAGTTTTCTTGAATTTTTTTGGAAAGTGTTTTGTTAGCATATAGAATGTCATTGATATATATGTTGATTTTGTATCTTGCAACTTTACTGAATTAATTTATTAGCTTAGACTGTTTTTTGGTGGAATCTTAAGGATGTTCTATATATAAGATTATGTCATCTGCAAATAGGGACAATTGTGCTTTTCTTTCTAATGTGGATGATGTTCAATTTCTTTCTCTCACCTAATCGCTGTAGTTAGGACTTCCAGTACTATGTTGAAGAGAAAACAAGAGATTTGCTTTTGATCTTAGAGAAAAGCTTTTAACATATTACTATTGAGTGTTATACTAGCTGTTGGCTTTTGATATGTGGACTTCATGATTTTGATTGCATTTCTTCTTTATCCAATTTGTTGTATGTTTTTAATCATGAAAAAATGTTGAATTTTTAGATGGTTTTATTTGCATTTATTGAAATTATGATATAGATTTTGTCCCTAATTCTGTTACTGTGGTTATCATATTTATAGACTTGCATATTTGGGATACTTCTATCTCTGGGATAAGTCCCATATGATAATAGTGAATGATACTTTGAATATACTGTTAAAGTTGGTTTGTTATTATCTTGTTAATTATTTTTGTAAATTCATTGGGGATATTGGCCTATAATTTCTGTTTCTTACAGTGTCATTGGCTGGTTTTAGTTATCAGGGCTTATCAAATGAATTTGGAAGTTTTCTATCTACTTTAGTTTTTTTTTTTAAGTGTTTGAGAAGAGTTAGTGTTAGTTCTTTAGATGTGTGTTAGAATCCAGCTGTGAAGCCACCAAGTCCTGGGCCACTCTTTGATGAGAATTATTTTATTACTTATTCAGTTTCCTTATTCAAATTTCCTTAACAAATGACTGCTTAATTTTTTCTATTTCCTGTGATTAATAAAGTCTTGTTAGGTTATGTTTCCAGGAATTTATATATTCTTTCTTGAATATCCAGTTTATCAGCATGTAATTGTTCATAATATTCTCTTAAAATTCTTTGTATTTCTGTGATATCAGTTGTAATGTCTCTTCTTTCCTTTCTGATTTTATTTGAGTCTTATCTTTTTTTCTTAGTTTGGCCAAAGATTTGTCAATTTTGTTAATTTTTAAGCCCAAATTTTGTTTGTTGATCTTTTTCAAATATTATTTGTCTCTGTTTAATTTATTTCTGCTCTGATCATTAATATTTCCTTCTGTCTGTTAACTTTGGGCTAAGTTTACTTCTTTTTCCAATTCCTTGAGAAGTCACATGAGGTTATTTTTTGAAATATTTTATATTTTAATGTAGACATTTATTATTATAAACTTCCCTCTTGAAACTATTTTTGCTGCATTTGATAAATTTTGATATGCTGAGTATCCATTTTCATTTATTTCAACATAATTTAAAATTTTCCCTTTACTCTCTTCTTTCATTGTTCAAACATCTTTTAAATTTTTCATTTATTTGTGAATTTTATTAAATTCCTCCTGTTACTGATTTGTAGTTTCATACTAGGTTGTGAGAAAAAATACTTCATATGATTTTATTTTTTAAAAATATTTAAGACTTCTTTTATGGTCTCACAAATGATCTATCCTGAAGACTGTTCACTGTGCATTTGAGAATAATGTAGATTCTGTTGCTATTAGATGGCAAGTTCTGTGCATGTCTGTTGGTCCATTTGGTCTAAAGTGTAGTTTAAGACTGATGTCACTTTATTGATTTTAAGTCTGAAGGTTCTGATCATTGCAGAAAGTGGGGTATAGATTGATGTCTCCTACTATTATTATAGAGTAGTCTCTCTTTAGAGCTTTGAATAATCACTCCATGTATTTAGGTGCTTCAACATTGGATAGAGATACATTTACAATCACTACATCCTCTTGATGAATTGACCCTTTTTTGTTGTTGTTGTTACAAAAAAATGCTGGGATTGAACTCAGGGGTACTCAACTACTGATCTTCACCCCCTTTTTTTTGTATTTTATTTAGAGACAGGGACTCACTGAGTTGCTTAGTACCTCACTAAATTGCTAAGGCTGGCTATAAATTTGCAATCCTACTGCCTCAGCCTCCTGAGCTGCTGGGATTACAGGCATGCACCACCACTTGACATTTTTTTTTCTAAATAGTTTTTGACTTAGTGTCTATTTTATCTAAAAATAGATACTCCTGATCTCTTTTCTTTTCCATGTGCATAGGATATTTTTTTTCTATTCTTCTATTCACTTTCAGGCTACGTAAGTTTATAAAGGTAAAGTGAGACTGTTATAGGCCGCATAGAGTTGGATCTTAATGTTTTTATCCATTTGTCCTCTCTGAGTCTTTTGATTATAGAATTTAATCTATTTACATTCAAGGTAATTCTTAATGGGTAAGAACCTACTACAGTTATTTTGTTAATTGTTTCCTTGTTGTTTTGGGGATATTTTATTCCTTCCTCTCTTAACATGTTCCTTTGTGATTAGGTGATTTTCACTGGTGGTATTCTTTAATTTTTTGTGTAGCTATGATGGGTTTTTGCTTTGTGGTTACTCTGAGGCTTACCTAAAACTTCCAGTTATAATAGACAATTTTAAACAGATAGATTTATTCACATAAAAAACCTCAACATTTTTACTCTAACTATCCACCACATTTTGTTTTTGATGTAAGAATTTGAATCTTTCTATATTGTATGTCCCTTAACAAACTATTGTACCTATCATTATTTTTCATAATTTTATCTCATAACCCTTATATTAAGATAGAAGTGAGTATATGCTACCAGCATTTTAAGATATTCTGAATTTGTCTATATAGTCACTTTTATAAGTGAATTCTGCACCTTCATATGTTTTTGTATTACTAATTAGAATCCCTCCCCTTTCTTTTCAGCTTGAAGAACTTCTTTAGCATTTCTTGTAACACATAGTGATAGATTCCCTCATCTTTTGTTTTTCTGGCTTTATCTCTATTTCTGAGGAATAGCTTTTATGGGTACAGTATTCTTTCCTGGCGGATATTTTCTTCAGAATCTTGAATACAACCCCTCTTCTCTCCCAGACTGTATGGTCTGTGATGAGAGAGTTGCTGATCACTTCATTGAAACTCCCTTATATCAGGTTTCCTTTATATTTTTCCCTCTTCAGGATCTTATCTTTGTTCTTAACAGTTTAATTACAATATGTCTTAGGGCATTCTTATTTAGATTGAATATTATTGTAGACCTTTGACCTTCGTGTATTTATTTCCCTCCATATTTGGAAAGTTATCTTCTATTAGTTCTACTTTATTTCATTTTTGCGGGTGGGATGAGGGAATGCCAGAGGTTGGACCCAGGGCCTCTTGCTATTTCTCTTTTAAAGAAGAGTTATTTCCCTTCATTTAGTTGGTCTTCCAATGTTATCTCATAAATCTTGTAAACTTTATTCATTTCTTTTCATTACTTTTCACCTTACTCTTTTGCCTGTATATTTTCAAATGATCTGCCTTTGAGTTCATAGATTCTTCTGGTTGATCAATTCTGAGTGATGATGTCTATTGAATTTTTAATTTCATTTATCATATTTTCAACTCCTGAATTTTGTTTAAAAAATTTTATAACTTAAATCTCTCTGTTAAATTTCTAATTTTGGTTGTTATTTTTTCCCAATTTTATTGAATTTTTCTCTCTGTTTTCTTGAATTTTGATGAGATTCTTTGAAATTTGTATTTGGAATTCTTTGTTAAGAAGTTTGAGTATCTCCATTTCTTCTGGGAGATTATTGTGTTCTTTTGGAAGTGTTATATATCCTTGGTTTTTCATGTTTCTTTTTGCCTTATGTTTATGTACTTTTGAAAAAGTAGAGACTTAATCTGGTCTTTGAAGACTGGTCTTGGAAATACTTTCACCAAGCAGCTTATCCAGAAATTGTGGGCAGGTGATCTGTTGTGGTCCATGGGTGGACTTGTTGCTGGAATGCTCCAATAGGTTCATTATCTTCTTTGGTCAACAGGTAGATGAGCCTGACACCTGCAACCACTGTACTGGGCCTGAATCATGGATCCACTTTAGTGAACCTGGTGACTGAAGCTTGGAATCACAGGTGCTGACCTGGTGCCTGGATTCATAAGAACCAGCCTTGAACATATTTTAGATATATTGCAGCTTGTTCATCAGTGGGATCTATTAGGAGAAGCCTGGTCTCTGGGTCTGCCAGAACGTGGGGTTTCTCAGGCCAGCCTGAAATTGGGAGGCCTGGAGATTGTCTCTGGGTACCAGCCTGCTACCTAAGGAAAGGAGTACTGACAAAATTGGGGCAATTCTGAAGCCTTGGACTGTATGGACAAAATAGACTGTTGGATAATCTGAAATGTTGGGTGGGCTTAGAGTCTGGGGCAGCAGGAGATAGGCTGGTTCTGAGTGGGCCAGTAGTTTGAGTTTATAGGGGCCAGTCTAGAAACTGTATCTATAAGTGCTGGCCTGATGACTAAGGCTATAGGGGTTTGCCTGGTCCTGAGATTGGGCCATATCACAGGCCCAGCACTGGAGCCAGTAAAGAAACCTAGGGCTGCTGGGATCAGCCTTTCAGTGGGGCAGGACCAGAGGCTGATTCTACTAGACAAGCTTGAAGGGGACTTGCGTCTGTGGGATCTCAGTACATAGGTATTGGTCTGAAATCTGGGCCTCTGAGTTCCTGTCCAGACTGGGTCTACTAGAGCAGGCCTGGCGTTGAGGTCCAAGACTTCCCTCTCCATTCCTCAGGACAAGAATCAATCATGGTGGTTGTCTGTGGTTGTGGCAGGGGTGATACTGGTAAAGCTGTTCTTCCTATTCTCTTCAGTGAATGTATTCTTATTTGTGTGCTACTTCCAAGTGTTGTAATTTCTTACCTGCTTTCCTTAGCTCTTGTGAAGGTATGTTGATGAATGAAGAATTGTTAAAATTGATGCTTTTCTGGGGGAATGAGGACTAGAAAGCCCCAGTCTGCTGTCTTGCTGCCACCTTGATGATCTAGTCTCCAGTTTTAGTTGTTGAGAACTTATGATATTTTCTATTATAAACAAATACTGTAATTTCTCTCTTGAAGGTTAGTAGTGATCCCCAGTGATTCAAACAATGCCATTTTCTAGGCCTTCTGGCATTTGAGATGACCAATACATATTCTGAGATAAATCCCTCTCTGCCTTTGATCTTCTTTTTTTCCCCCTGACTTTCATTCTTCTCCCTATCCCTAAATTTAGATATTTCTCAAGGCAGTGTCCTTTGCTTTCTTATCTAGGAGACTTTCCTCAGGGTAATTCACCTTACCCAAATCTACATTTTCAGCGTTGAAATGTCTTACACATTCTATACCTTCTTTTCTTACTAAATATTTCTATCTAAAATCAATTTTTAAAACCAAACTGGGCTCATTCAAACTTACGTGAAATTGAAGTTAACAAATACAGATTGATGACATTTTGTGGCTTTCAGATTTTTGTTTTCATGATCAACTATGGTCTGGATCTCTTATCCAATGAAAAATTCCTCCTGTAATGTGTTCCTCTTTTATGATAACAAATACAAGTCTTTTTTCCTTCTCATTTCCTTTCCATTTAATATTTATGAAACTTTTTCAGTAAAATTTGTGACTTCAATTAATATCACCTTTAAGTTGGCCAGTGTCTTCCTTTACCCAAGAGCAAAAGTAGTACTCTTTAAAATGGAAGTTAGTTGTTTGTTATATACATGTACATTACAAAAAGCATTGTTTTTTTTACAAATTTTTATACATGAGGTACTGGTACTATGGGAGTCTTCTTTTTCTACTTAGAGTATTCAGTACAGTATTTGTTACTGCTTCTCCAAGGATTCCTGCCTTAGAAGGTTCTTCAATATATGTATCTCTCTGGAATATTGCTTTCCAAACTTGAAATCAATACATAGTAATATTAGGTAGCACCCAAGCTGACAGCACATCTGATGTGGCCTTATCTACCAGGGATTTGATCATCTTCCTGACTCATTATTATGCTCTTCAATGAGAAATAACTCAAAAATTGCCCTATCATGGTCTGCGGACAAAGACAATTGTCTACAGATAGGTACCACTCAGCTCTAATAAGTTGTGCACATTTTTCACATTCTTTATTATGGTAAAAAATATTTATGTACAAACATTTAAATAAATTTCGTATACTATATGTGCATGTTAATGATGCCTAAATGAGCACTTTCATTTCTGTATGAAAGAGAAAAAGATAATTATTATAGGGAAAGTTACTATAGGGAGAACTTATCCTGTAGAAAAGATAATGTTTGATAGGATTTTACCGTATTAAGCACCAACTTGTCTTTGGCCTTTGGAGCTTTCTTGGATAGGTATATAGCTGAGCATGCAAGCATCTAAAAGCACTTTTTTGATTGCGTGTATAAAATTTGGCTCAGAGATACACTCTCCACCCCTCTCTCCCAATATATTTCCCAGAAAGAATGAAAATCTGGATGCTTTTCCTCAGTTCTAATATGAGAAGCATTTAAGAGCACTGGTAAGAGCTAATGTGGAAGGCCTTATAATCACCTCTCATTAAGGACTTTTAAAACAGAATGGCTATTTATATTGCTGGAGTTGTCCTAATGAAGCTTTTTCTTCAGTGGAGGAGTGATTCTGTGATGGTTTCTGAGGTCATTTTAAGTCTTGTTTTGAATAGTTTTAATGTCTTAGATGAGTTTGGTTCAGAAAAACATTCCTGTTTAGAAAAAAAAATTAGGTCTGGTACTGGTTCTATCATAAAGTTATTACACAAATCTTAATTCTTTCATCATTTCTGAAGAGGGTGTTTAAGGATACATGAAATAATAAATGAAAACATTCTGTTGCTTTTTAGAAAAGAACTTGAAAGAGAAATCGGAAATCTTCTTGTCCAATTGCTTTCTAATTTATGTATAACTGAACTGCTGTGATGGCTGAGGCAATTAGTTAAAAAAGAATCTATATTTTGAAGAAATGAAAAATGGGAATGAAAGTAAGGGAAGATCATTGTTTCAAAGAGTTGACAGTTCACTTCATACTAACATGGTGTGCTAATTGCTGTGGGTAATGAGGGGGGGTGGATCTTTTTTCCTTTTTCAACTTTGAGAATTTTCCTCCTTCCAAACAGTGTTCTCTTGTCCCACAGTCCCTTCTGCCACCTCTATCCTCATTACTTTTCCCAGCTTCAACATCTGTTCTTTCCTCTCTGTGCTGTCAACGGAAGGGGCAGGTTGGCAGAGGGAAAAGGAAATGAGTTTTGAGTCAGACCGACCTGGATTTGGATCTTGTGTTATCACTTAGCATCCAGATTGCCTGAATCAAGATCATATACTCATTTGAAAACACTAAACAATTTCTCAAATAATAACCTCTCAAAGTTGTTACAAAATGCAATGGTATCTGGAAACTATTTTTGTGCAGTCATTGACATGTAAATTCTCAAAAAGATTAGGCATTATTTCTATATTTTCAGATGCTATGTCAAAGGACCCTGACCCTATTTGAATATACTTATTTTAAAATTAAATGTAAAAAAAGAAACATACATTAGCTGTAGAAAAAGAAATAAATAATGAGTAAAAACAAGAGACATTTGAAAGAGTAAAAAAAACAAACTGTTTCCATGAATGGCTTCAATTAAGGTATATACTTTTAAACCAAATGAATACTGAGAATAGCATAGATGCCACTGGTAATGTATCTAAACTAGAGGCCCCAATGAATAAATAATAGTTTAGATATGTTCTTTTTTTTTGAACTGGAAACTGCACCTAGGAGTTCCTTACCACTGAGCTACATTTCTAGCTCCTTCTATTTTTTATTTTGAGAGAGGGTTTCACTAAGTTGTTGAAGCAGGCCTCCAACTCACCACCCTCTTGCCTCTGCCTCCCAAGTCAACTGGGATAAATAGGAGTACCCAAACTTACCTGGCAAATTATGTTCTTACATTTGCAAGTAGAGATCAAGCCTGGATATTTATTTGTGTAATTGTTTGATGTTCTCTCATTAAGGGGTTGTGTAGCAAGAGGGTTAAGGGCATGGATTCTAGAGCTGAGTGTGGGGTTCTCTATTCCAGGTTTGTCACTGTAGCTGGGTTAGCCAGGGCAGCTCTCAACCTGCTTTGTGCCTCATGCTTTTCATATATAAATTTGGGATAGTCATGCTGTGCAATATAGTTCATGTTTGTTTGCATGTATGTGTGATAATGAACTGAATTAATGCATGCCAGGGATTACTGCAGTCTTGGCTATGCAAAGACCAAATGTTCAATATTTATTAGGTGCTATTATTATTATCATTAGTAAAAGAAATAGCTAAGGGAGATGGTGCCACTTGGAAAAAATTACTTTTGGTATTCTTACCAGAATTATTTTATGGTTAACACTGATTAAGCATTGGATATCTTCAAAGACTAGAAAAATACACTCTATGAGCCTAAAATAAGGAGATTGATATTATTAGCATTTTATTTATTCATTACTAAATAAGTTATGGAGAGTTATAATTTGGAAAGCTATTCTATAAACAAAGGATTTATCAGGTAGGATTTATTATCTATTTTTATTAATAAATAAGTTATAGTATAGGGGTTGTGCCTAACTTGAAACAATGATTTATTCAAGGTGGTATAAATCTATTATGAAACTAACTGTATATTTATTTTATTGTAAAGTACTTCTCTAATTTATGTCCCTGATTCTTAAACATACCATATGTGTGCACAACTCCACCCCCACACATACAGAATGTAATCCTTGATGCAAGATTCTCATTCTAGGCTTTCCTAAGTCACATACTAAACAAATGGGAGAATTCTTGATTTTTCATTGTGTCACTTTGTTCCTCTAAAATATACTCATTTCCTGATAGTTTTATTATTACATTATTCTGTGGACCTTTGCTCTATTTTCTTGTGTTCAGATAACATGTCCTACTTAAAAGGGAAGTTCATTCTTTTAAATCAGTGTTGTTTAGGAAACATGGATGCATTCCGATAGAGGGTTGGTAGAGGTCCTAGGCTTAGCAAGCAAATGTCTGGGGGCAGAAAGGGAAGTGAAGTTACTCTGAAGGAATTCAGGGGCCCAGGCATTTACAAAAAGCAGAAGGCCAGAGGTGAGAAACATGGCAGAAGCTGATCAGGAGACAAACTGGAGATATGTGACCACGGTGACAGATGGGTTGGATTGTAGCTGTGTTAATGAAGCAGGTTCTTGTCAATTTGGGGTGAACCATGCTGGCAGCCAGCAGCATGCACCAAAGAGTAAATCATGCTCTCTGGAGGCCTATCACAGAAGGGATGCAACTAATGAGATTCCATACATCACTCTGATGAGGTTTGAACGCTCATTGGGAACAGTTGACCTAGAAACCAGGGCCAGAATTTCAAGGGGGATCTTATAGTCAAGCCCCTACTGTTGTAGACAGCTCCAGATGAAATATCTGATTTTTCTAAGCCAACTTAGTGACAGAGCAGTCCTGACTTTTTTCCTACCAGGGCTGACAGGTATGTGCCTGGTTAAATACTAAAATAGAACAAATCAGGGTAGGCTAAAATCTTCCCTTGTCTTGTGTGAATAGAGAGTCAGACCTAGATTCATATTTTAGCTCTTCTACTTATTTTCTTTTTTTTTTTTTTAAGAGAGAGTGAGAGAGGAGAGAGAGAGAGAGAGAGAGAGAGAGAGAGAGAGAGAGAGAGAGAATTTTTTTTTAATATTTATTTTTTAGTTCTCAGCAGACACAACATCCTTGTTGGTAAGTGGTGCCGAGGATCGAACCCGGGCCGCACGCATGCCAGGCGAGCGCGCTACCACTTGAGCCACATCCCCAGCCCTCTTCTACTTATTTTCTATAACACTGGTTAAATGACTTACCTTCTTGGGCCTTAGATTCTTCATCTCTGAAATGGGACTAAGAATACCTACCCCAAATGCCTGAGATACATGGATTTTGATCACACAGCATCCATTTGATAAATATTTGTTGTCCTAGTTTCCTTTCCACTCAGCGTAAAGGGTTGGCATGCAGTGTACTGCATGTTTTGCTGATTACAATTTTCTCACATTTTGCTCCTTTCCTAAAGTTAATGAAATCATTGATTCGTTTAACAATTATTGGCACATAAAGTACAACAGGAACTGTGCCAGGGGCTGGAATTCTAGACACGGAGAACATGGCTTTGCTTTCAAGTCAATGTAGGCTGGGTTGGTGTACAGCTTCCAAACCATGTGATGAGTACAGGTGCTAAGGGCGTGTCCACAACAGGTCAACTTATGGGAACATCTGAGGTGCATCTGAGTATGGATGTGGGTATTCAGGGAAAGGAGGTCAAGGTTCCACGGAAAGCCTTATGCAGGTAGCAGGTTCTCTTTATATTTAAGGTCATTGATAATCTTCAAATGGCTTCTAAAAGCCACTTCAACTCCTAGCCGAAGACAGACATTTCTATCTAGACTTTTTTGCCAATCACGACCTTCCAGTGTTGGCTTTGGCTACATCTAACTATCAAGTTTTCTACATTGTTTGACAATGTAAACTAACAAAGCTCCAGGGCCAGGCTTTAGAACTGTGGGCATGGACTTAGATGATTTTTAAAACAATTTAACCATGGTCAGTGCGACAGATAGGGCAATTTTAGAAATGTGTTATGTTTCATCAGGTATTAGCATTTCAAAGCAGTCGCTTCTATACTTTATATACACCTTTGAAAAGAAGTATTTTAAATTGAATAACCAAGACGGATTACAACTCCCTGTTCTGAAGTTGCATGTTACCCTAAATGTCTATTATGTGTGTACAATAATGGAACTAGTTTAAAAAGTCTTTATATTTTGTTCAAAGTGTTCTACCAGAGTGAAGGATAGAATTCTGGATTTCTTTATCTAAGTTGACTTACGTGAGCCAAAGTGAGCAGCAGTGAGTTGAAGTCATTTGCATAATGCTGCTCCTGTGAGCCCCAAATTATTCCTCTCCTTCAAAACTTTGAATTTTTTTTAAGAGGGAAAGAAGTGTTAGACATTTTGAACCCCAAATTCCTTTAAAAAACCCAAATATAGTTGTAATATGTTTCACTAAAATGTCATTTTGCTGAGCCAAGTTTATGTATAGGGAATTGCATAGATATAGAAAGAATTTTCAACACACACATTTATAATAGTAAAAAGAAAAAAGTGATGGTTGATCAATTAAGATTTCAAGAGGCACTTATCTTGTTCATAGCTAACTTTATCTTTAGTTCTTAGTACCTCTCTTCAGTTCTTAGAACTTCTGGCATCAACCAGATAAAAGAAAAGCAATTTAAATAAAGCTTATACGTCATGATATCAGAAAACATACTCACTGGGACCTGTAATATTATACCCTCTTTCATTTCAAATCATTTATCAAGAATTAGAAAAAGCTAATTAAGGGCTGGGGATGTGGCTCAAGCGGTAGCGCGCTCGCCTCACATGCATGCGGCCCGGGTTCGATCCTCAGCACCACATACCAACAAAGATGTTGTGTCTGCCGAGAACTAAAAAATAAATATTAAAAAAAAAAAATTCTCTCTCACTCTCTCTCCTCTCTCACTCTCTCTTTAAAAAAAAAAAGCTAATTAAAGCCATTAAGGGTGGGGGGAGATTTCTTGACTGAATATGTACAAGTTTACTATAACGTGTATGGGCCAATAGAGAAATACTATGCCTTGTTCAAATTTATGTTGTTCAGCAAATGTTTGGGGCTTTACATTTTATTTATTGCAAGAGCCACATTTAATTTGTTGTCTTTGAGAGAATGGTGCAGGATGAATGTAGCTACCTGTGGGGTCATAACTGACATGCCAGAGTTGTTCTGACAACAGAGAACAATGTTTATTCATAGATGTATTTCATTTCTTCCTAATTTAGAGCTGAAACCTAAGGAAACTAGAAGAATAATTATAAAGAACATTTTTTTGGAAGAAATTCCCCATGCTGTGTTTAACCAGGTTGTTATGGGCAGAAGTGGGAAACAAAGCTAAAAATGAAATTTTTCTATAGTTGTAATATTTATATTAGGACTTGTGACTCTTTTGAGAGTAAATGTATTAGTTGTGTTCCATTAAGTAGAAGGTTATCTGAGTGTGAATAGAGAAATTATATAGTTTTAATGGGAAGGCATTTAGAAGTACATTTAAGAAATGACAGAACAAAGATAAAGAGTTTGTTAATAGAAATGGTAGATATTAAATGAGTTATTTGCTAAGACATTTACAGGAAAATCTGAGGACAGATGCCAGCAACAGACATGAATGTCCCCAAAGAGGAAAAGAGAAACGATGATGGCACAAAGCCAGATGATCAAGGTATTAGGATGTGAAGTCTGACAAAAGCTTCAGGCCATATGGAGCCTCTCCCATAACTGTGAAAGGGAAAAAGGAAGAGATAAGCCTTTCCCCCATCCTTGGTTTCCAAAGAAACAAGGTGCTATATTGAAAGAAAATGCTAATGTGTTTAATGTAGAACATGAAAACTAAAGATAAAGTTAGCTATGTGTGAGATAATTTTATTAATACTAAAACCACACATTTTTTCCAGGCTACAAATTAATGAACTTCTATTCACAATTTATAAAATGAATTGATAAAATGTATTCTCAACCAATTTATTGTCATCAAAGTGATTATATCATATTACTAAATAGTTGCTCAAAGAATGATTGTGTAATTGATATAGATTATGATAGGATATGAAATAATACTTAGCACCAGAAAATATAGACATCTCTCTCTTATGTGGTACTAATGAAAATTAAGGAATAATTGAAGAGGATGTCTAAAAATGTGAGGGAATTTGGGTAAACCTTTGAGATAATCTGTTGAATGAAGGAAGAATTCATTCTTATTTCAAGAACTGTCTAAAGAGGGTGATTTCCAGAGTTTCTTAGTACTATTGTTTAGTAGCCCAAGGGTCTACAGGACTCACCAGGTTATGGGTATAGAAGAAGGTTATGCTGGCAGTTAGTCTAGAAGTTCAATAAACCCCACCACTGGATGCTTGGTCTAATTGCCAAGATACAGTTCACATCTTTCCCCTGAGTAGAAAACTCTGTCCTTTTCCTTGATTTTGCTTAAGACCCAGGAGTTTGCCCTTTTGCTTTTCTGATGCACCCTCCCCAATTCCAGAATATCTCTGAGAGTCTTTAGGACTTCATCTTCAAAATACAAAATAGGGCTGGGGATGTGGCTCAGTGGTCCAGTGCCCCTGAGGTCAATCCCCAGTACCAAATAACAATAATAATAATAATAATAATAATAATAATAATAATAATAATAACAATAATAATAATAATAAATTTTTGGGGTGAGTTGAGTGTTTTGGTTAAGAACCAAAATATTTGATCGAGCATGTCTGAATTGGATGAAGGATTATTTCATAGTTGGACTTCACAATCCAGGTCTACTTGTTCCCATGTTTTCATTAAGATTTAAGCTAAATTAGTTTGAAAATCTGTCATTTTTTTGATAGATGAAGTGGTATTCATTCATGGCCTGATTACTATCATCAGCATCACAAATGTTTTATTCAATGCCCATGTGTCTTTGTCTGTGTTAGCAATTGTTCAAAAGAAGTTTAATTCATCTCAAGCATTTCTTGAGTTCCAGTGATGTTTCAGGTACTATGATGACAATAGGGATATGGAGATGCATTAAAAGAAGTAAGGGGCTGGGTGTGGTGGCTCACACCTGTAATCCCATCGACTTGGGAGGCTAAGGCAGGAGGATTGAGAGTTCAAAACCTCAGCAATGGCAAGGCGCTAAGCAACTCAGTGAGACCCTGTCTCTAAATAAAAAAATACAAAATAGGGCTGGGGATGTGGGTCAATGGTTGAGTGTCCGTGAGTTCAATTCCTAGAACCAAAATAAATAAATAAGTGGTAAGGTTTTCTAGTTGTGAAAGGGGGAGAGGGAGAGTTTGTTTCACATGGAGGGAAGAGAATATGTAGAAAGCATCAAGTATGTAGAATACCTACACTGTGCAAAGTCAGATGAATGGTTAGCCACAGCTCAATTAAAAAGACGTGGAGACTGTTCATCCAAGCCATATCATCCAAGCTCATAGATTCCACTGAACAAAACAAATCCCACTCTTTATAGATTTTATCTCCAAATGATTCAAGAATAAATACTAGACAGTATATGCAAATGCTTATTTAAAATTTGCTGGATGACAGGGAATCATTCGAAAATTAACCAAACCCAAAATGTATTTCCTGAGGAAGTAGGAGGATGGCATAAGATACTTTTCAAAATATGAGGTACTTTGTCAAGACACATCATAGTGACTGAGGAAAACTGTCGAATTATCATGCAATAATCAAAGGAGGGAATTCACATAATACAAGGGATCACTGTAAGAGTTATTGATATGAAGTTAACACTTGGAGCTGCCACCACTAATGAGATAGCTTCAGTTGAAAATTCCTGCTATCAGCATCTTTTATGAGCAGACGAGTGCTACAGCAGCTCCTGCACAATCCATGAGGGAAATTTCTATTAACAGAATGTTAGTGTGGGGAAAGGATCATTATGATCTGAAGCTAAAAGAAACCTGAATCCTTCAAATGGTACAGCCCTAAGAGAATATCTAGCTCCACTTCTTATTTCACAGGTAAGCAAATAGGTTCAGACAGGTAAAATGAGTTGCTCAGAGTCCTATAGCCGCTTAGGAGCAGCCATGGTGCTAATGTCCAGTTCCTCGCAGAGACTTTGCTGCACCTGACCAGTCCTTTTATATTAGGTAGTTAGGTAATAGATATTTATTGGAGAATGAAGTGGCCTTTTCAAGTCATTTACTTTCAGAGGTTTAAAAATAATAAAAATCAGCCCTTTTACTTTTAGATTTTAGATCTTTCTACCATATCACACCACCATTCATACATGAGCACTTATTTTCTGATTAAGGTGATATATGTTGCAGAAATACCCTGAATTTCAACTGGGCTTGATTTATGTTTCTTTTGGTGAAGGTTAAGTGACAGTTTCAGATAATTTTACCAATAATGCAGATTTCTTTAACTTCCAAGAGACTAAAGAGACCTTATATTTATTATATGTATATCAGACATATGTATTGTATGCCATATATAATTTTATTTAATAAATATGTAACTTAATAAAACTAACTCAAAGTGGAGAGAATCCATTAGGAGGGATGGGCCACTGTCCCAAGCTCTGCTGCATTGGTAGAGCATGTGCCTCCATGAGCATCCATGAGCAGAAAGGTGCATCACAGGACTTCTGTGGGGATGCATCTGCGTGGAGGGCAAATACAAAAGGCAAGGCATTTCTTTAGTGTTAACAGTCATATATAAGATTTTTCGTTTTAGAATATCAAGTATGTGAGAGAATGCAATTTTAATTATACAGTGTTAAGAAGTTTGTGATTGTTATTTCAGGGAGACCTCTTTCTTTGAATTACGTCAGCATTGTATCAGTCTGGGTCCTGGATGGTTTGGAGCACTCTCCTCTTCACCCTTTTCCATCTGCCTTTGCCCAGTCTTCCTGTAGGAGCTTGTCCAGTTGACATGTGCCCTGTTCATTGCAGTGAGATTGGTAAAGGTATTGACTCCTTTTTAGAAATCTGAAAGTTGAGCTCCAAAACCAGGAGGAGCCCTAGGGGCAGTCCTCAGAGTCTTGGTAGGGGGGGAAGAAGGAAAGAAACAGGGAGAAAGAGAAGAGATGGATGAGCAGGCCAGTAGAATGGTCTGGATGAAGCTGGGAGGTAGGGGTGATTGATCACCTTCAGCAGTGTGTTTACTATGCTTGCCTCATTCAAGAGGCAGGACAAGGGCTGCACAGGCAGTGAGGATGAAGTGTGGTTACTCAGAGTCCTGTGGAGAGGCAGAGGTCAGAGTCCAAGGTCTAAGTTAAACACTGAGACAACCCTGGATGGCTGGTATCTGAAGTAGTTGGTACAGCAGGAGCAAAATATGAGTGGACAGGGATAGGTAGGAAGACAATTCTGACTTCTGTTGGAACTACCTGGCCTCAGGAGTAGTATTTCTCAAACATAACTGTGCATCAGAAACTCTTTGAAATCAGATTCCCAGGGTGATGGTTAGATGATCCATTCTGATTCTATAGATTCTGGGTAGAGGTCTGGGAGTCTATGTTTTTATCAAAGCTTCCTATCATCTTCAGATGTACAACCGGTTTGAGTCAACCCTCCTCTGAAAATTCTTTATAGCACAAATATGAAGACTAAATAATTTCATTTTAATGTTTGATAAAGTTCTGGAATGCCTATAACACCTTCACTTCACCAAATTTATTTGGTCCCTATAAAGGTCAGACAAACAAAAGGTCAGATTTCCTCTACTGTTCTTATGCCATCCCTTGAAATAAGCATCATTAGGATCAACATACAGATACCACACTGAATTCTAATCACAGGCCTCCCATGTTTCATGGAGATGAGTACCAACTGACGAGGCTCTAAGGATGGGTAGATAGGTGTATTGATCAGTCAGAAGAAATCATTCTGGCCTTTTATAAGGGATGAGCGATGCTTCTTTCTGAATACAGCATGAAATATACCACTTAAAAAAATGCACACATTATTAACCTTTAAAGTTATTACAGTGTGATGTTGAATATTTTCAAATATTGGAAACAATATATTTGTTCATGAGGTAGTTTGAGCAAAAGGAGCCCTGATTTCAATGCAGTAAATGGATTATAGTCCCCATTTGGCTAATGTCTGGTGGGGTGAACTGCACCATAAAGACTCCATAGAGTCCCAGAAGAAGACGGAGGGACCTCATCTCCATGGTTTTCTAAGATCTAATATTCTGTTATGTTTTTCACTGTGACTTCAGATTCATGAACAAGAATGGGCCAGATGATGGTAGTTCTATAGTGGTTGACAGAAAAATGCATCAGTATAGATAACGCTCTTCCATTAAAATGCTACCAACACAAGATCATTTTTGGGTTTTCATTTACAGTGTCTAAGTAAATCTTAATTTTTAAAGAAAATGATAGCACATTTTTCTGGTTCCTTGATTTTCTTCTAGATTCTAACCTGATATTCCATTCATTTAACAAATATTTGATGATACATATTACATTCAAAACACTGGCCTACTTACTATGAAATATCTCTCCCCAAGGAATTTAGGGATTAATGGCAATGATGAGAAATATAAATGACCAAGGAGCTAGAAACAGTATATTATGAAATGATGATCATCTTAAGAATTCAGACTAAAAGAGCCTCTCTCTCTGGTGAGGTTTAGATTTAAAGATAGCATTCAAGTTGTATCTTAATGCTAGGGTAGGATTTGGAAGTGGAGATCTGGTGGGGTGCAGCATTTCCGGCACAGAGAAATGCAAGAACTCAATCATGTTTAGAGAACAGTGAATAATTCAGCTTGGCGTATAGGGCATGCAGAGAGATCCTGGGAAATGAGCTGAAAAGATGGGCCGGATGAGTGATAGCGAAGCGCCACCAGTGAGCCTTGAGGGTTTGACTTCTCAGGAAGCAAATTTCTGCAGATCAGGCCATTTCTGGGCTTGTTAATTTCTTGTTTCTGCCTGCAAGGTACCTTTGCTGTCCACTGTGATCACCAATGTTCAGTGTTTCCTGTCTGATTTGCCATATTCCTCTGGTCACCACTTTGCTTACCTCTTTTAAATCTGTCAGTTTTGCCCCCTTGGGAACATTTAGGTCTTCCATGGAATGGATTTGCAATATTAATTGTTTAATTCTCTTTCATCAAAAATAATGTGGGGGTTTCATTTGAGTGCAGATGGTCAGAATGTGAGTTTTGAAAGACTAAAATTCATTAGCCTGCATTTGTCTAACTGCAGGGGGCATATTTAGGGCTGGCTCTTGGTAGCATTGGAAGTAGGGGTACTTTGTTCTGGATCCTTAGCCTTCTCTTTATGCCCCTTCTTTCTCTTGCCAGTGGTCTTAGCTTCTCTCTCAGAAGTATCTTCTCTCTGTTCTTGTCAAAGCTTTCTTTTAGGTGATGCTTCTTTAAACTTACTCACACAAGGGTTTAATGAACTGATAACCAAGTTATCATTCATCATGTTTATTCTCTTTTAATAGCTTATCATATCCTAAGCCAAAGGAATTATTTTCTAATTGGATATGTTTGAGGAAGAGCAACATTCCTGGCTTATTAAAATAAAACACATATCCTTTACCTTCTCTCATCCCAATCAGAAGAAGTAATTTTTAAATTAAGTATCTGATTAGATATTTCTAAAGCTCCTTGTTAGGTATGACCTTAAAGTTAGCAAATATCCCTGATATTTTACATCTACAAGCTTCCTGCTTCTAGTTTGCATTTAGAATATGTTGCATTCCTCAAGTGTTTGATGTTTTCTCCTAACATCTAATGAAAATTCTGTGCTGTGTCAAAATTCAGAAAGCACAGTTATCATTTCACTGTAGTAGTTCAGGGAAATTTAAATTCGATTTGTATATCTCAAAATCACAGTCGGTTTAGGCATAAGCAAATTACATGCAAATAATGTAGAGAATATCAGGTGTATTTGTTCCTTTTTGATATGACCTTTGGGAAAATAATATAGTGGCTGGCCTGTCGGAAGTGTAGAGAGGTCTGGCTGAGGAAAAGGTTATCTGTACACATAAAAACTGTAGCTGCTGATATGAGAATTATATTCCTTCACTGAGAAGTTAAGGAGAAAAGCTGTAGATGGTTGGCCTCACAAATGTGCTAAACACAAAGGGACAAGTGGTTTTATTTCACCAGCCTTTAGTGTGAATCTTGTTAAGTGAAGGAAAAGAGAATAGTAACGTTAAAAATGTTGTGTTCAGAAATATATATGCAGCTTGAATCTAGATTCCATCATACAAGCTTTATTTTATGATAAACTGGAAATGTCATCATTAAAGTGAGGTAGGATTTGTGGTGGAGAATGCTGCGTTTTTATTCTGATTTACATATTTTGGTAAACAGATTATGATAATTCTGCTGTGTTTAAAAAGTTGCTTTAAAGAAAAGGAAAAGTAGGCAAAAGTTGTACTATTCGACAAAATGACTCTTCCATGCAGACAAAGTAATTTATTGTTAATATGAAGTAGTTTGAAAAGTGCCATGCAAAAGGTCTCAGTTTCAAAAATGAGCCACCCTTTTGGTTTAAAGTATGCAAAGGAAGCATGTGCTGGCCTTCTCCTCCTCTGGGTTGACTTCACAGTGTGACCCATCAGTGCTCAGGGTCTCCGTGTACCATGCAGTTGAACCATGATGAGGGGGGCATGCATGATGGAGTGTTGGAATCATAAGGCTAGGTTAGGATTTTAGAAGACTAGCCACTGCCTGGAGTGAGCTAGCAAAGTTGAGCCAGATGTTTGTGTAGGTAGAAGAACAAGGAGCAAGTGAACTCCAAGGAAGAGGGGTGCTAAAATGGGTAGACAGGGATCCCAAGTTTCATCATGTCTTTTAATATTGAATGAGACTAACGTTAAGTCTGGTGTGTCTCATTTCTTCCCATTTGATATTTAGTTTGCAAAAAGTCAACACGCAGATGTTTACTTTGAGAAAATACTACATTGAGACATCATTTTAGCTTTATTTTTGTAACTGAAGAAACATGGTTCTTTTTTCTTCCATCAAATTCATGCCTCTGGACATTTCTGTTCCTCAAAGTGAATGGATACAGAATAAAAACGAAATGGATTTAAATGCTGGCATTGCCACTTAGGCACATAATGATCTTGGGCAAGTTAAGTAAGCACACAGAACATTAATTTCTCATTGGTAAACTAGAGATAACAACTTTGATGAGATTTTTGAAGAGCACTATGATGATGTCTTCATGCGATCTGATTGAGGGCTGGTGTATGCTAAAGGATTAATACAAGCTGGTATGATTATTGACAGAGCTTTCTCTTTCTGCTGGCACATTTTGAAAATTATTTCTTTCTGAAAATCAGCTTTTAGTCAGACTTACCATAAGTGAATGCTATTTCATTCTTATATCTTTGGAATCAGGAACATTGTGCTGTTGCTTTTTTTTAAATAAGTGGTACAAATATATTCATATTTAATTTGACATAAAATATATGAGTTAATATCTGGGATTGAACTCAGGGGCATTGGACCACTGAGCCACATTCCCAGGCCTATTTTGCATTTTATTTAGAGACAGGTTCTCACTGAGTTTCTTAGTGCCTTGCTGTTGCTGAGGCTGGCTTTGAACTTTTGATCCTCCTGTCTCAGCCTCCTGAATGGCTGAGATTTTAGGTGTGTGTTATTGCACCAGGCTTAGTCTAACTTTTTATATCAAGAAATGTAAGGAATCCTTCATTAAAAACAGATGCAGATTTTTGGGTAAATGTACACACTATAAAACATAAAATGTACATTCTGACCTGCTTCTCCCTGGCATCTTGGACAGAACCTTTGCTTACTCTAGCAGAGCTGTCTGCATAAAAGGATATTTTCAAAATGTGGAGCAGACTGATTTGTTTCACTGGGATCTGGTGTTTTCAATGTAGATAAGAGAAATATAAAGTTTTTAGGAATCTTAATGTAAGTCACAGAACTGATTAAATATGCATTGTAAATTTATTGGCATATCTTATGGTTAAAGGAACATTTTCTATATATTTATTCTCTACTATTGTTTCATATTCTATAATATGTGTAGTGGTCCTCAGTTTTTAAATTAATGTGATATTTTAGACTCCCCTTCTCTTTTTTTTGCAAGTCCTAATCACCTTAGAGCCAATCTGTAGATTTCTCAAATTCAGTTTGCCAACAGAAATGTATAGTTAAGGAAGCAAAGGATCCAAGGTCAGTGATCTGTGGCATAAGAGGTAAAGTCGTGAAAGATAGTAAGTGATGTTTGAGCTCAATGTATTGTGTTCAAATATATAAATTGATTTATCTTTGTTTAACTTTTATGGCTTCAGTATTCTTCAAGGGAATCTCAACCTCAGCTTGAGAAGGGGAATCGATTATGGATCTGTTGTCACCAGGTCATCATCTGATGGTTTTATTAAGAAGACTCTTTTCACATTGCAAATAGATTTTCCTTGTTAGGACTCAGCTAATAATCTAGATTTCAATTTATCAAGAAAGTAATTAATAAATGTTGCATAACTGGATTGTGGCTTTTAGGCATGTCCCCAAGGTGCTCTTAGCTTTTGTATTGTCATATTTTAAAATTGTGACCTGTTTAAGTTTTTAAATAGCATTATTCCCATGGCCTTTTCTTTGATCTCTTCTAGAACTTTCCATAATTAGTACAGTACCTAATTGATAATATAGTACCTAATTTATTAAGAGATCATTTGCTTAAAAATATCTGTTGAATGAGTGTATATTCATATATCATTGGAATTTTAAAAAGAGATTATTCCCCTCACCTATTATCTAATATAGAAAGGCAGTGGATAGGTTGACCAAATTGATAGAGGAGGATAACCTATAGTTTTCAGAACCAGGGACATGTGGATTTGAATCCATTTTATCATATACTAGCTGGGGAAAAAAAGTGGCTTCTCAGGTCCTAATTTTTTTTTCCACAGGCAAAATGGGTATGCTTTCTATTGTATAGTATGTTCTGTGTAGGTGAAGTGAAAAAAGACATTCTATCAGCCAGCTTCTTGTCAGGAAAATGGAACATATGCAAATGGGAAACTGAGGGGAGAGACCATTTTACTGAAGTATGGACAAGGTAGAAAGAAATCTACAAGGTATTATGAAATATCCTTGGGTTAGTAATGGTGGAGAATCTTTGCTATGCCTGGGCTTGAATGAACAAGGTGAGTGATGAGTTTCTAGAACTTAGAAGTAGTGCTATGCTTGCAGGAGAGGTCTCTGGAGCTGTGGTCTTTGGTTGAGAGATTCAGCTGAGCCATGGTCAAGCAGGGAGTGAGACCAGGGAATAAATATTTTGACTTCACTTTATTCACACTCTTCCATTTCCCACTAGGGCTTCTTATTGGCCAAATCCACTCAGAAGGGGAGCACCTAATGCAGGCCACCTACCAGGGAACAATTCGGTGTGGGATAGGGAGGAGAATATACCTATTTATTTATCTGTTGATCTATGAATCTATGGCGAGGATTGCGATTGCTGTTGTTCAAATTGCAACACTTTTTTTTTTCTTTTGGTACCAGAGATTGAACCCAGTGGCACTTAACCACTGACCCTCATCCTCAGCCCTTTTGTATTTGCATTTTGAGACAGGGTCTTGCTAAGTTGCCTAAGGGCATTGCTAAATTGTTGAGACTGGCTTTGAACTTGAGCTCTTCCTACATCAGCCTCCTGAGCTTCTGGGATTATAGTTATGCATCATTGTGTCTGACTTAAATTGCAACACTTTTAAGAATAAGAATATCATGAGTATTAATAATTGTCATGGGGCAACAGGCATAAAACAGAACTGACCTAGGCAAACCAAAGCTTATCATCACCTTACAGGATGAACATTCCATGTGCCTAGGTGATTTCCTTCCCTTCCTTAGCCACTTTTGCTCAGGTTCTTTCCTCTTGTGATTAAGTAATGTGAGAGTTCTGAGAAAGAAGATTGGATTATTTTAATGAAGCAATCTAGACTCATCCCCCTGTGGCAGGCTTACCAAAGTTGGTACTTATTACTGAGTCCCTTGCTAAAATCTGTCGGAAGAATGTGAAGGATTTAGGTTATTCTTTAAACCTAAGTCCTGATTATCTTGTTTAGTAGTCTCCTGCTTAGACACCGTTTTTTGGACACTGAAGACAGAAGAGGTAACCAAGAAACTATCACTGAATAAATGCAATGAATGTAATTTGCATTAGGGAATTTGATGAATTATTAATTTTCTGTGTTCATAGTCTTTCTTATTATATCTTATACTCAATTATTTCACATGCCGATTGTTTTGTTTTGAAAGACACCTGTGATTTATGTTTTTAGTTTGTGTAAAATTGGTGAATAATCGGGAGTGGCTTTCAGAATCATTTATACAACACCAAATACTAAAAGGAAACACTAATGGATGTAGGCAATCAAGGAAATCAACAATCTCAGAATATGATGATATGCATATATAAGTTCAAAGCCAGGAAGTGTCCATATGAACAAGTACAATAGAGTGCATTTAGAATACAGGAAACCTGGTAAAAATTGTGGGTGGTTTATGTCCTACACATGTCTTGCCCCAATGATTTATTTCCTAAACATTTTATCAAATTTTATCAAATGTTTAGGAAATAAATCATCTTGGTGATTTCTGTTTATCAATAGTCCAACTTTCATATTGACATTTAGACTACCCTGTTTGTGACAGTAGTGGCAGTACCAGTAACCTCTGCTTCCTTCTCCTGTCATGCTGACTTTCTCGAAAACGTCTCCCTTGTGCAGCTTGAATGGGTCTGGTTTTTCATAGGTTCTTGTGCTGCTCCTTTACAACATCCATCCAGTTTTGAATAAATCTCCTCAAGGAGTGACTTACTTCTTTCCTCCAGAGACTTCATTTTAGTTAACAATTGGGAGATTCACTTGAATGTGACTCTAATTGGTTGGAGTGACATACGGCTCACCCAGCCCTAGTGTTTTCCGAACTTATTGGAATACAGGATGCAATCCTTGAGAAAAGTACTTACTAACTTTTCAATGAGTTCTTTGTAGAACTTCTTGAGATCACCTTGATAAAATAAAAATTTTTAAAAAGATAAAGCAATATATATATATATAATATAATTTGATATTAGTAAGCATATTTAAAAGTCATATTTAAATTCAAGTAAATGCTTTTGCTAATATATATATATATATATATATATATATATATATATATATATATATATATTTAAATCAGAAAGTGGAAATTGAAAAAAAATTAACTGTTTTAATGCCCATATAAAGGTAAAGCAAAGATTTGTAAACAAATTGGATGTCTAATTTATTCATTCATTTACTGAATTCTTTCTGAGTCCCATTCTATACCAGATGTTTTTCTAGGCATAGGGGATACCATGGTGAGTAAGATAGTCATGTTCTCTAATTTGATGGCATTTACATTTTAAGTAGGGGAGCTGTGCAGCAAGCAACTGCAAAACAAGTAAAAAATAAACCATTGGAGGAGATCTTCTGCTATGTGGAGATCATTGTGTTATAGTCACAAACAGACTGCTGTCTGGGTTAGGAAAGTCTTTTGGAGGAGGTGACTTTCAAGACAAAATTTGAGTAATGAGGGGCACCAGCTAAGCAATAACCTGGGGAGATGCTGTTTTAGTCCACAGCAAAAGCTAGCACAAATGATATGAGACCAGAATCAGTGTGGGCACATTCTGGGTAGCTAAAAGTCAGGAGAGTCGAGTAGACAAGGAAGAGGGTGATATATAATAGTAGAATGGGACTTCCAGGCCCTGTTGGACTTTGTAAACCAAGATAATTTGTTCAGATTTTATTCTATGTGCTCTTGGATGTAATTAAAGGGCACTAAATTAAGGGAGTAAAATGCTCCGATGAACGTATTTAGAAAATCACTCTGGAAGTTGAGAGGAGAATTTATCACAAATAAGCAAAGGTAGAAGCCTGGAAATCATTCAAAACCTGTTGCACCCGTAGCTATAGATGATAGATGGTGGTAACTTGTAGGAGGGCAGTGGTGATGGATGGAGAGAGGAGTAGTCGGAATGGCTTCAAGTTTTGCTTTGTTGGGTATTTGACCTTAGAAAACCGTCTCTATGATAGCAATGATAGATGACTAGAGTCAGAGGATCATTTCTTATAATAGAATAAGACATCCTGGGTAAAATCTCAGGAGGGATTTATATGTGCCTATCTATACTAACTTTCCCTTTGTTAGTTTCCTTGGCCTATCATCTAGGATGGTGATACTCAATCTTTCTCATACATTATCTGCTCATAGTGACAAATTCTTTTGTTATCCCAGGTCCCTGTATCACTTGTTTACGCATGTAATGTATAGATTTTTACTCTATTTAGAAAAGGTAGAGGGAGCTTCTGAAGTCAAGTTGAAAGAAGGACAAGCATGATAGAAAGAGATGTTATATATAAGTTGCATTGGAGGATGAAATGACCCATGCTGAATGGATTTGACAAGAAAGAAGGGGATTTGAACAAATCACCCTCAGACAAAACATAGCCTGTAAGTGATGCAAGGGATGAATTACTTAAGCCCTTTACTAGTCAGCTAAGGTTTCTGACAAGCCCAGGTCTGACATCTTCTTTAAATATTTAGACAGAACTCTGAGGAAAAGAGAAACAAAAGAAGAAACTAACAGGGCAAGGAGGCAAAAATCTAGAGTGGAAATGAAACTTACGCAGAGTCAATGTATGAATGAAAAGGCAAACTTTCCCATTCCCCTCCAAAAGAAAGAAAGAAAGAAACAAAAAAATAAGAAAACCTCATTCTACAAACAAAGCCCAGTTTGTATTTGATAGAAAATATTGACTTTAGAGTCAGGCAGGCCTGAATTTGAGTCTAAATTAAATGTGTATACTTGAACTGGGAATAGTTTCTGAGTCTCAGTTTTCTCATATAGAGACTGAAAATGTGATGCCCTAAATTATAGTGACCTTAAGAAAAAATTAGTGAGCTGGCAGTGTTTGAATCTGACTTCCATCTTTCTATCTAAGTGTCTTTGGAAAGATGCTTGATTCTTATAAACTTCGTTTCTTTCTCTGTAAAATAGGATTAATGTCTGTCTTAATATCTAAGACTGTTCAATGTGTTATCACTACCAAACATATTATTATTGTTGGAATTTTGTTTGGTCCAAAGCAGCCATTCAATAAACATTATTTCCTTTCTGCTATTTTCTTTTTTTCAGCTTTTCAACCTCATTATCATTCCTCTTCTCTTATAGAAAACCTTTTATCCTCCAAAGTATTTACATTTAGTTTTCAAGTTTGCTTAAGGATATACTTGCTTTTAACTATTTTTTTTTCCTAAGATCCTTGCAGGATATCTTCCTCTCAGTTTTGCATAATTGTTGACATTTTCTACTCTCTCTCGTAAAACTTTCCCAGATTGGACAATGAATTATGTGATTATTCCACTCATGGTTCCTGTTATTCGGGTAATCATTCAACACATAATTGAAAATATTTATTTTATAAAACTTAGTGCTCTATGAAGGAAAGTTCAAGTCAGGTATTTTAAAACTATCTTCTGATAAAAGGACATGTCTTATTTACCAAATGTTCAATAAATTTACTAGCTACCCTTAAATGTGGGGTCTCTTATGATCACTTGTCACTCCTGGAACAACAGTGGCAGACCCAGATGCATTCTGGTGGGTCATTTCTTCAACCTGTATGCATGATAGTGCTTATGGTGTTGGAATACATGCGGGGCTCTACTCTCTCCCCAGTACAACTGCAGGGTTACTTCTGTGACTCAGATGACCTTAGGTGCACATGGAGATGGTTGAATTGCCCCTTGCTATGTATAATATGAATGCTTGTTAAAGAACCGCCTTTTACTTTGGTAAAAAATAAACCTAAGTTCCATCAGGTGATGCTAAGGCAGCTACTGCTATGGTGGTTTCATTTCTCAGTATGTCCGTATGGTAGAGAAAAAATATTCTTAAAAATTTTAGTCTGAATGTAGTCCTAGCACCATAGTAGACCGGAGAACCCATGCTTTGAATTCTTAATATTTTGTATCTCCTTAAACAGGTTGTAATAGTACTTATCTACTTTCTTCATTGGATGATATTTGATTCATAATTCAATTGATTTTTGTGCATTGCAATTGACTAGAAATTACAATGTGACTGGAAAGAAATGGCCTCTACTTTCATGTAGCTCACTAACATCTCAGAAGTATACACATGAAAAACATTGAAGAAAATAAGTGCGAAATTAAGTTTAAAATGAGTAATTCAGGGCAGGATTTGGGATTCGGATGATAATTCATTTTGCCTTGGAAAGAAAACTCTGAATACATTATTACTTTAAAACCAAGTATTAGAGGGCTAAGGCTTTTAAAGGTATTGGAGATAATTTTGGATGTCTGTCAGAACTAGGATATCAACGTTTATTAAAGCATTTCTTTTAGAAAGAAACATTAAATATTCATTGATAATATTAAAGCAAACTTTCTTCTATATTAAATATGGAATTAGAATAGGGTACTTTATACGTACTTTTTACATAAAAAGTACCCTATTCTAATTCCATATTTACCACAGTTAGTGATCAGTGGAGTCACTTTTTTTTTTTAAAGAGAGAGTGAGAGAGGAGAGAGAGTGTGATAGAGGAGAGAGAGTGTGAGAGAGAATTTTTAATATTTATTTTTTAGTTCTCGGCGGACACAACATCTTTGTTGGTATGTGGTGCTGAGGATCGAACCCGGGCCGCACGCATGCCAGGCGAGCGCGCTACCGCTTGAGCCGCATCCCCAACCCCAGTGGAGTCACTTTTCAATGCTGGACTTTGCTCTTACTGTGTTACAGGTTGTAGTGTTAAGTTTAGAGACGCTGTCATATTTTCTTCCTAGGTGCCTTCACAGCTTCAGTGGAAGTTACAGTTTGCTATTGACCTAAATGCTTTTTGATCACCTCTTTATCCTTTATTTATAAGATTGTCATTATCAGACTTAAGTGCATCTACTTAATGACCCTTTCCTCTTAGTTCCTTTATAGTTGGGTGGATTTGAGATCATTCTGACCTTCCTGGTTAGATAATTTTGTACATCTTAATTGTCCTCTTTTAGCTGATCTCTAATACACTCAGTGTTTGGTGCCAGAGTTAAAGATTTACTGTCATTGAGAAAAGAAAAGCAGTACTTAAAACTTTCTTAAAAAGAAAATATTACAAATATTGATTCAAGAAATGGGAAATTACCCCCAAAATAGGAAAATGTGCTTATTCTCTCTGGTCATATTTTCTAATTGAATATTAAAAGTGGGGCTCATTACCAACTCTTTGCCCTGATAAATGGTCATGGAGTGATTCATTTGCTTCTTAATTTTTTTCTCCTTATTTGTATGTCAATGTACTTCAAACTGAAGATAATAACACCATAAGTCTGGGGACTTGAAACCCAAGTCTGAAGCAACTGCTGAAGGCATGGATTTTCACAGAAATCTTGTTTTATATTAATAGCTCATGTAAATTGTACATTCTAATTTATTATATCTTCTTGTTAACTTGATATAAATATAGCATTTAAAATACTTTCATGTGAATTCTTTTGGGAAGGTACATGATATTTTTCTGTGGTTTAAACTATTTTTGAAAATAGACCGAGAAGGGGAATAGCTGGGTCAAATGGTGGTTTCATTCCCAGCTTTCCAAGAAATCTCCATACTGCTTTCCAAATTGGCTGCACCAATTTGCAGTCCCACCAACAATGAACAAGTGTACCCTTTTCCCCGCATCCTCTCCAGCACTTGTTGTTGTTGGACTTCATAATGGCTGTCAATCTTACTGGAGTGAGATGGTATCTTAGGGTGGTTTTGATTTGCATTTCTCTGACTGCTAGCGATGGTGAGCATTTTTTCATGTACTTATTGATTGATTGTATGTCCTCCTCTGAGAAGTGTCTGTTCAGGTCCTTGGCCCATTTGTTGATTGGGTTATTTGTTATCTTATTGTCTAATTTTTTGAGTTCTTTATATACTCTGGATATTAGGGCTCTATCTGAAGTGTGTGGAGTAAAGATTTGTTCCCAGGATGTAGGCTCCCTGTGTATCTCTCTTATTGTTTCTTTTGCTGAGAAAAAACTTTTTAGTTTGAGTAAGTCCCATTTGTTGATTCTAGTTGTTAACTCTTGCGCTATGGGTGTCCTATTGAGGAATTTGGAGCCCGACCCCACAGTATGTAGATCATAGCCAACTTTTTCTTCTATCAGATGCCGTGTCTCTGATTTAATATCAAGCTCCTTGATCCATTTTGAGTTAACTTCTGTGCATGGCGAGAGAAAGGGATTCAGTTTCATTTTGATGCAAATGGATTTCCAGTTTTCCCAGCACCATTTGTTGAAGATGCTATCCTTCCTCCATTGCATGCTTTTAGCCCCTTTATCAAATATAAGATAGTTGTAGTTTTGTGGAGTGGTTACTGTGTCCTCTATTCTGTACCATTGGTCCACCCGCCTGTTTTGGTACCAGTACCATGCTGTTTTTGTTACTATTGCTCTGTAGTATTCCCTAAAGACCTAATAAGAGCATGCTACAGGGACACTGCTACATCGATGTTCATAGCAGCGCAATTCACGATAGCAAGATTGTGGAACCAACCTAGATGCCCTTCAATAGATGAATGGATAAAAAAATGTGGCATTTATACACAATGGAGTATTACTCTGCATTAAAAAATGACAAAATCATAGAATTTGGAGGGAAATGGATGGCATTAGAGCAGATTATGCTAAGTGAAGCTAGCCAATCCTTAAAAAACAAATGCCAAATGACTTCTTTGATATAAGGGGAGTAACCAAGGACAGGGTAGGGACAAAGAGCTTGAGAAGAAGATTAACTTTAAACAGGGATGAGAGGTGGGAGGGAAAGGGAGTGAGAAGGGAAATCACATGGAAATGGAAGGTGATCCTCAGGGTTATACAAAATTACATATAAGAGGAAAGGAGGGGTAAGAGAAGAATAATACAAGTGGAAGAAATGATTTACAGTAGAGGGGGTAGAGAGAGAAAAGGGGAGGGGAGGGGAGGGGAGGGGAAGGGGGATAGTAGAGAATAGGATAGACAGCAGAATACATCAGTCACTAGAATGGCAATATGTAAATCAATGGAAGTGTAACTGATGTGATACAGCAATCTGTATACGGGGTAAAAATGGGAGTTCATAACCCACTTGAATCAAACTGTGAAATATGATATATTAAGAACTATGTAATGTTTTGAATGACCAACAATAAAAAAAAGAAAAAAAGAAAAAAAAATAAACTATTTTTGACAAACTTTTCTGTAGATGCACATACTTTAGGTTGAAAATTAAGAGGCTAAAAAATTTTCCCCAGGAAATTCTGCTGAAAAACTTAGACACTCATTCATTTATTCACCCAACATGTATTTTTTCATTCGGAGTCATTCTCAGTAATGGCTACGCAGGCATTGGATACAGATCTAAAGGGTGATTGGATCAAGATTCTTGCTTTCAAGGATCTTACATTTTGGGGGGTGAAGGTTATTAAATAATTAAATAAGCCAGAAAGTGTCATATAACAATCAATTAAATTATAAAAATGAAGCAAGGCATTGTGGAAGGGTGACTTCATTCCCAGTAGTTGAGAAAGATTTCACTGGGACTTGATATTTAAAATGACTCCTAAATAAGAAGAGGCAGACAGTCATAAAATACATGTTGGAGTAATTTCTAGGCATGTAACTCCAGAATAGAACAAATATCCAATGGTGGAAATGAGTATGACTGGTCTTCCACAGAGAAAAGGCCATTTGTATAGAAAGTGAGTACAATAAAAGTAAATGATGAAGTGAGGGAGTCAGATTGTCAATGCTCTTGCCAAGTATTTGGTTTCTGTTCTAAGACAGAAAGATGCCAATAGAAGGTTTGAAATTCAGGAGAGATATGATCTGCGTTGTCTTTTTAAGATATTACTATGAGTGTTATTTGGAAAAATGTATCTCAAAGGGTTAGCATGAAAGTAGTGTGAATAATTAGGGAGTCCCTGAGATAGTACAGGTGGAAGAAGACATCAATTCAGACGGAAATAATAGCTCTAGCAGTGATAAATTTGAGATCTGTTTTAGAAGCAAAGTTAAGAATACCACTCCATTAGATGGACTAAAATACTGGGAGAAGGAGAAAAATATGGTCAGAGATTTTTGGCTGAACACTGGGTGTGGCATTTGACAAAATAGAGAGGTGATGATTTGAGATAATAGTGAGTAAAATCTCTGGGGAAATACTTATTCAATATCCAGGAGAAGTCAGGTAGGCTCTAGGAGCTAGAGAAACAATCAGGCAAGCATGTTCCAGACAGGAAACTGCAAATACAAAACTTGCATGCTGGAACAGGAATGAGCAAGGGAGCCAGTGTTTCCGGAGTATGGAACTAGAAGAACAAGGATGGACATGAGATCACATAGATAGCTGCAGGCAGGATCATTGAAATTTGAGGGTCATGCAAGAGAATCTGGATTATATTATAAGTGTGACAAGAAATAATGAGCGGGTTTAACAGAAGTAAAGTGGTTTGATTAACAATTTTTTATGTAGACCCATTTGGCTATTATGTGAATAATTGCTGGGTAGAGAATGGTGCAGGGAGCAAGAGTAAAAAGAGGGGAAACAAAAAATTTACTAGAAGGCTATTAGAACCAGAGATATTAGACATCTTGCAATGTGCAGGTGAATTCTCTATAATTATAATTTTTTCACCCACATTCCATGTGATCTTTAAGTATCAAATTATAGAGTCATGGAGATGAAAAGTCTATTTAAAATTATATATTATTTATAAACTTAACAATTTTTTGCATAATTTTATTGCATGCTAATTTTTTAAGGATGAAATTATTGTGCAAATTGAAGGAAACTTTGTGTTGTTGAGAACTAAAGCAGTACCTGTTTACTAATTTGGAAAATCAAATCAATGTTGCTCACATCTGTATCTATCTGCAGTTATAATTGTCATATTATTGATGGTTCTATGAATAGGTACAAAGTACCCAATTTCAACATGTCTTAAGTATGCATTTACATATAGAAAGACATCTTAGAAGACATGATAGTGACTTTTTTTGCAATGTCTGTTGGTTATAATACCTATGGATTTTATTTCAGAGTAATAAATTATTGTTATTTGAGGGGGACCATTAGTCCAGAGTTGAGAAGCACATCTAGGTACTAATGGATAAATAACCTGGGAAGCTTAGGTGTCTGGTTATGACTGATTTAGGCTAGATGGAATTTGAACTGATGGCCTCTTAGATTAATGTAACTTTTCCAAAAACACAAAAGTAATTAGTCACAGATGCTACATTTGAATCCAGCTCAGGTTGTCTCTAAAGACCATATTTATTACATTAAACTGTTATATTAGCATAAAAATTTATTTCCAGAAGTTTGTTCATTGTAGTAGAGTATCCTGCTTACATTCTTATATCTGTAAAATTTAAATTTGTGCATTTGCTGTAACCAAGTTATTAATTCAGCCAATTTAGAGGAAAAAATAATTAAATTTGGAGGGTAAGAGCAGATCAAACAAATTTCTGGTCCATTTTATGAAGAACAAATCCTAATGGTGGCTTTTTACACTTAATTCCAGTTGTTGGGATGTCTTATAAAAAAAGACTAGGTTTTGTCATGATTTTTAGTTTCAATTTGAAAACAATGTTTCTATTTGTGATTATCTTCTCTTATCATATATCTAGTCTCATTTTTGGTTAGGTAAATGCATCATGGCTATTACCAATGGAAAACACATATAGATTTTTCTTAAAGATTTAAAAACTCGCAATTGTTTACTAGAAAAGCTGTTTAGTTTATATCTCTGATTTTCCCTTTGTAGAAATTCACCTAGTGAAATGTGTTCTGTGTGTTAGTGTTTTATCTCATCAGGAACCAACAATATTATTATTCTGTAGAAGAATAGCTGAGAAGGAATTAACTTGGCAGTAATTCTCTTGAAAAAAAGTAATTTTGAGCAGATATGACAGTTTTGTGAGCCATAGTTCTAGGAACTATCACTGGAGCATTTTAATTTTAGCATTGAGAGAATTTGCAATATTTAAGAAAAATAGTTGTTAGGGAATAAATATATCAACATACTTTGTACTTTATCAAAAGATTTTTGATAGGATTTTGATGATGGGCATAATATAAGTTCAGATACTAAATCTGTCTCCTTCTGTTTGGGTCACTTTGCATTGGAAATTGATGTGGTATTAAAGATTGATTTTTAACATTTCCCTTTTGCTATGAGGCAATGAATAGCTTGGTTCCACAACATCATAGAAGATTTCTTAATCTTCATGCTGCACCTTGCTTTTCATGGTGATTTGTGTCAGCTTTGTCTTATGGATGGAAAGAGAAGATCCACTTACTTTCTGTGTTGAAGATATAAAAGAAATTAATTATACTGCCTGTGGTTACTATCTGCACAGAATCAAATTACTTGGTTTAGGAAATATTTCATCTGTTAAAAATCCAGTGTGGACCAGAGATATTGTGTCTCAACCAAATAAATAGTGAAACTTGAAGATAAATTTACTTTTCATTACTCTGCCTGTGAAAGGCAGGACAACGCATGCCTAGAAAGCTCTCTGGTGAGGCACCTGAGAAACCACCATCCTTCCTTTACCAAATTAAATTGTAAACTCTTCCTAGTCGGAACTGTTTATGAGTGATTTGAATGTTCTTTAACAAGTATAATGTTGTGGAGTAGTGTTACATATTTCCGAGAAGGAGGTTTCTTTTACTTCTATTTATCTTTTGCATCAGTGTTTGACAGGTAACAAATGAAATTTCTCTTCTAAAATTAAATCAGGCTTCATTTCTGTCTTTCACCCATAAAGGATGAAACATTATTTGCTTCTTAGATAGTTCTTGTACTCTATCATCTTTTGCTATTTTTATAACTTCTGTCATAAATGCTTTACCTTCTTGGCCTTGGCTTCTAACTGCCGATTATAGAGATAAGTGTCTGGGTTTGATGATATAAAAACCTCAAATGTTGCTTTACCTTTAATTAAAAAGTACTTTAAAAGCCGCATTAGAGTCCACTATGGTCTTTCATCTCCCTATTGTATTTGCCTTTACATAGTTTCGGTTCTTTATGACCATGAAGAACAGTGTGGGTTGAGCAGCTGGGAAGGCTGCCTCCACCAGGGTCCAGCACTGCATGCCTGACTCCTGGACGTGCCTTCCTGAATGGCCTACAGCATCCTAAACTTACTCTCAACATTGCCCCTTCTGTGTTTTCTCTATTATTGGGTTAACAAATTAAGGTCTGTGGGCCCAATTCTGCCCCCTGCTGATTTTTGTATATCCTGTGAAGTGCAAACACTTTTTGTATCTTTAAATGGATGAAAGAAAATTAAAAGAATAATATTTCATGACCTGTGAATTTGACAGCAGAACTGAACAGTTGTGGTAAAGAACGTAAGTCCCTGCAAGTAATAGCCCTTAATTATGCTTGCAGACTCCCTCCTGTTTGGAGGGAAGATTTTGTCACTTTCTCAACTCTCAATTTCCCAAATAATTTTACTTTCATTCATATACATGTTTTATGGATGTATATAAAGGATGTCTCTAATCCAGACTCCTTTATTCTCAACTTCCAGAAACTTAGGACATGGATCCTTATCAACTCTTTCATGGACAATTGCAATAGTTTTCCTAAACTCCTATTTATTGCCAATAAAATTTAGTTCTATACTAGTATCAGCGTTATCATGGGAACACTAATAGATTATTCCTCTCCCCTACTAAAGATATCACTGGGATCCTGCTCTCTACAGAATCCCATGCAAACTTCTCAGCACTGGAACAAATCCCTTCATTCACTCTATCTGATTTCTTCTCCAGTTTCATCCTCTGCGGCTGCCTGTACCACCCCTTGCATCCTAAATTCCTGTGACACAGTACTTCTTATTGTCTTCTAAGTTGCTGCTTTTCATGACTCTCTGCCTTCACAGTGCAGCTGCTTTATCTTCACTGCCCTTTGGCTACTTCCTAAATAGCAAACTTGATTTAAGTTTTTTGAGGTTCAGCTTAAATGCCACATTTGAGAATCTCTTCCTGGAGCTCAGGTAGAATTAATAGTTCTCCCACTGCATTTATGCACTTGCTTCTGTAGTAATGAACTCTCCCTCATTTGCATATTCTCAGAACCTAGCATTTGTCACAAAGGAGATAGTAAATATTTGTTGGCTGAGTAAGTAAGTGTTCATTTGCTTTTGAGATATTCTCCAGTTTAATTTAGCAGAGCTGAAATTCTAAAAATGATAACAGGTCTATAATTCTATATAGTGTGGAATGAACCCTTTAATCTTTGTGGGTGATTATCCTAACTCTCTGATAAGCATCTCTAAATGCAATTGTCTTTATTATTTAATTTTGTGGTTCCCTAACTAGCAAATTTATTGAATGAAATGCACCAGTTTATCTATTAACTATTCATTTTCCAAAATTATTCATAATCCTAATTTTAAAAATAAAACCTCTGTATTCCAAAATGTGTTATTTCTTTGATGTTGGTTTACTTTTATTTATTAATTTATTATTTATATAGACAATACATGTTCAAATTCAGCTTTTTCTGGTGCTTTTTGGCATCTCAAAGATTAGTATAACAAGAGGAGCAGGTCCTGTATAAATAGTATGTGGCTGTGTATCAGCTACTCAAACTGGCCATTCATTTGGGGAATTAGCTAAGCTTCTGATATCCTATCATTCCTCTGCTGTTGTCCTAGGATTCACATTACTGCTTGTTAGCATCTCCATAGGAGGCTAGATATTAGGCTTACTGAACTATTTTATGTGTGTGCCTTGCACAGACTGGTTGGATAGAAAAGAATATAGAACCATCCAAAAGATCTTAAGATTAACTGTGAGTTTTGTTCATCTATTATATCCTGGCCTCCATTTAGCATTGACAGTGATTGTGAGGCAAGCTTGATTGTATAGTTATTCAAAGTGCTTTCACCTACATTATATCTCCTGCTAGGAAGGCAGAGGTGGTAGTGTTACAGGGAATTTTCAAGTGAAACAGATATTCAAAAACATGAAATTATCTGCTAATATTCTTATTGTTAGTTAGACATTGGCTGAGACTAAAACCCAGTTCCTGACCTCAGGTAACTTTTCTCGAATTTTGTTTTCTTCATATAAAATATGTGCCAGTTGTCAATCTCCTCTGCTTTGCTCTAAAGATATTCTTTCATACTATGATGTGCTGTTCTAGGAATGGGACCTTTCAGAGACCTGTTCTCCTTTAGCAGTTTGCCTCCTGTTAGGTTTTAACAATAGGGGCACATGAGGGAAGCTAGGTGTTAGGAAAAGAGAAGGGACTTTTACCCTTACCCTTTTTTTAAAGCTGCCATTACTGTCAGCATATCCTAAGGAATAGAAGTTGAGTAGAAACTCTTTCTGATCTTGCTCAAATCAGCCTCTGAGTTATCAACACCAGTTTGGTAGTGCCTCTGCTTGGAGACCCAAATCCCAGTCCCTTCTGAGTTTCTAGGTTCTAAACACCATATCTCCCTTAAATTTCTCCATACTAGAGGTGGTAGCTACTTCCTACAGTGATTTTCCGTGTTATTCTAATGCACCATTCATGATTTTCTCAGCCTTCCCAAACCTAAGAAATCAGTTCCCCAGTTTTTAAAACCCTGCATGACAGTATGCTTGACATCGTGAGTGACCACAGGAAACACTGGGATTGGCTAATATGCTGAGTTTAGTTTGTTCAGGTGTTTGTCTTGAAAGCAGTGCTAACCTTTTTGTTTATAGTATGCAATAATACAAAATTAATTAAATCATGATCTCTGGTTGATTTAAATGAAGAGTCTATGGAACCAAGTTATTGGAGTGATCAAATGGGTGGGTGCTGAACTTGATTGTTACAGGAGTGATAATGACTACAGATTCTATGGAGTGAGATAGTAGAATGGTGGTTACCAGAAGTGGGAGAATGTGAGGGGAGCAGGCAAGGAAAATCCTATCAATGAGTTTTAAGTTAGCCTTTGATAGGAGCAAAGGAAGTCTGGTGAGGTTATTGCACAGTGGGGTGACTATAGATAACAATTGTGTACTGTGTATTTCAAAAAGCTAGAAGGATTTTAATATTTTCAACATAAGGAAATTATAAATGTTTGAGGTTGTAAATATGTTTAACCTTATTTAAATGCAAGCTTCAGTCTGGAAGTTATTTGAAATATGTTTGCATCAGCCAGTTTTTTTTAACTTTATAATGAAATACCTGACCCTGGGTACTTCAAAAATAAAAACAAAATTAACCTTACACAATGTAAGCATGTATCAAAACACCACATGGTACTTCATAAGTATGTACAATTTTATGTTTTTATGTATTACTTAAAAATAAACTTAAGCCAAGCATGGTAGCACATATCTGAAATCCCAGAAACTCAGGAGGCTGTGGCAGGAAGATTGCAAGTTCAAGGCCAGCATCAGAAATTTATCAAGGCCTTAAACAATTTAGTGAGACCCTTTCTCAAAATAAAATGAAAGTTAATTAAAAGGGCTGTGGATATGGCTTAGTAGTTAAGTGCCCCTGGTTTTGATTCCCAATTATCAATATCAATAAAATAAAAATAAATTTAAAATAAATCAAATATAAAGATGAATTCCCAATATCAATATCAATAAAATAAAATTAAATATAAATAAATCAATGAAAAAAATAGAAAAGGGCAAGTTCATTACTTTAAACACTTGTTTAAAATCATTTTTTGGAACAGCTTTAATGGTCACCTAAAGGATTCACTTATTCTAAGGAGGCAACATATAACTTGGTTAGGGTGAACTTATTGACATAGTTAAATGAGTAGAAATTTTTTATTTGGTATTTTGTTTTGTATAGCTGAAAACAGTTATGAAAGATGATTAATTAATAGAAACTTTGACTCAGTGATGGTCTACATTCAGTGAGTTTCCAGTTCCAGAACTGTGGCACAATACTGAAGAAGAAATCAAAAGGCATATGGAGGTAAGTATTTTAGAATAGGTTTATCCTAAGTGACTGGAATGATCAATTCCTTCCCCTTGTGCCATCACTAACCTACCATACCCTATATATCCAGAAAGAGTCCAAAGGAGACATTCCTTTACTTTAGGCATTGAGAAATACATTGTAAACAGAATGCTCCCAAGGTCATTACCTTCTAGGTCAGAGATGATGGTGGGAGTTGCTGCTATTGAGAGAGAGAGAGACCTTTTGAACATCACTGGGGATGTTCAGCTCTACTCCGGCTTTCCCCCAGATGACCTGAAACTATTATCTAGGGTAAATGTGCCCTTTGAATAGGAATGCATGCAGAATATTTAGGGATCACTAAAAATTGTCTCTAAATTTTTGTTAATTCACAGAGACCTAATATATTATTGTAATTTATCCAAGTGAGTATTTTGGTGGTCAAGTGATACAGGGCCAGGACAAAGGATAAGTGAGTGTAACATTGGGGGCACACAATTTTAGGATGTGTTCACATATTTTTGAGACCCTGCCTAAAGTCTCAATCCTGAGTTTATAAGTGGAATTTTGTGCAAAGCTTATCCCTGCACTGGGTTCATGGACTCACATTGTGATTGTTACCCTGGCAGCTGTGTGTATAATTGGAACACTCTTACATGGCAACATTCAGCTTCCACACATTATCCCCTGACTCATGAAGTGAAAACTATTCCAACAGGGCATGTTTAAACTTGGGGAACTTTCCCTCCCTGTCAAGATAGTGAACTAAAGTGGTACTGCAGCCGTAGAGAAACGGCAGCTTAGTGCCACCATCAAAAACTTGAAATATGCAGGGATAGTGATTTCCATTATGTCCTCATTTAGTTCAGTTGGCTGGATTTTGAAGAAGATGCATGTATCTTAGAGAATTACTGTGGATTATCTTAAATGTAATCAGGCATTGATTCTAATGGCAGCTGTAGTTCCAGATGTGGTTTCTTTGCTGAGGCAAATCAACACAGCCCCTTGGACCTGATGCACAGCAACTGATCTGTGGAATTCTTTTGTCTCTGTAACAACTTGCAAAGATCTTCAGCAGCAGGGCTCTTGCCTGACTGGATCAACAGTGCATCTTTGCAGTTTTGCCCTTGGATTATGACAATATTCCTTCTTTCTGCCTTAGTTTAGTCTTCAAAGATTATGGTGACACACATCTTGATTAGCTTATTTGGATTTGGGAGATGATGTAGACCATGTCAGAGTTTACTGCTTCAATATATCTGATGAGGAACTCAAAAGGCTTCTTTCTCATAGCAAAAAAGGCCTGTCATGCTGCAGGGTAAACTACTCCTCTTCTCCAGCCTACTGATCCTGTGGACCTAATAATATTTAAGGAATCTGGAAATAGACATGCTTGCAGAACTTCTGAAAAAGCCCTACAGGATAATCAGTCATAAATCTCTAGGCTTTGAGACAAAGCTATATCAACTTCTGCAGACAACAAATCTCTTTTTGGGAAACAATTCCTTGGAAGCTATCAGACCTGGGTGGAGTTGGGATGTCTGTCAGTGGGCAATGAGTTGACCATTTCATTTGCCATAACTGAGTATTTGGTTGTGCATGTACAGTAGCAATATATCACTAATGGGATAGGTGTTTGAGATCAGGTTTAACGCACAATAGGTGTCTCAGAATTTTACTATTTATATTCATCCTATATTTCATCTCTACCCTATGGAAGGATTTATTTCTTTTCTTTCTTTCTTTTTTTTAAAGAGAGAGAGAGAGAGAGAGAGAGAGAGAGAGAGAGAGAGAGAGAGAGAGAATTGTTTAATATTTATTTTTTAGTTTTCGGCGGACACACATCTTTGTTTGTATCTGGTGCTGAGGGATCGAACCCGGGCAGCACACATGCCAGGCGAACTGCTTGAGCCACATCCCCATCCCAGATTTATTTTTTTCTATTTTTTTTCTTGCTCTCTCTTTCTCTCTCATTCTTGATCAGTGGGCCCATGGGCAGAGTGTTCATGGTAGTAGAAATAAACTATTCCTGGACTCAACAACACAGATGTTCCTTACCAGGACTGATCCAATTACTGCTGGTCCTGAGTGACTAAGCTGATAACCACAAAGATCAATGTCCCATCCTCTGTGGGTATGTTACCATGCCCAGTTGGAAAGGGAGGAGGAGCCTCACCTGGACCACATTGACTACCTTAGATCCCATTTGATTACTTAAAAATTGTGCATTTTATAAGTTCATGTCTATCCCTATTAAACTGTGTACAGGAGTTGTATTATGAGAATTTGGCAATGCTACCCACTATTGTATCCTTTCCTGCTCCCAAATCAAAGATTATTATATCACTGGTTCTCAATGTATGTTGGGTGAGCGAATGAAATATGCTGCCTTTCCATTTTCCTACCTTTAAAATTACATTAAATGGCAATGGTGTTGGAGTGTGTAGGTAAATTTGAATGATAATAATAGTAGAACAATGTGATATATGAAATATAAGAATTGGTCTAATTGTCAAAGGCCTAATTCTTGGATTTGTTATATGAGTGACCTTGAGACAATCATTTAACCTCTCTGCATTTTGATTATTTCCTAAAACGTGGCCTTTTTTAACTTCAATTTTACTTACTTCAAAAAATTGTATCATAGAAACAATTAACTTTTACAATTTCTCTTCCTCATTCTTTGTTTTCACAGAGTTTAGAATAATTGCTTAAATAGTGCAGATAAAAGCTTTTCTTTTCTCCTTTGAAAATGATCAATGCTTGAAAGTTTGCAAGGATAGAAAACATAAATCTTTAAATAATTTAATATGCACTCATAGACATGAATATGCAAATTTTAAATTAGATTAATTTGCAACTGAAGATATTTATAATATTCTATTAAAAAGAATTTGTCCTATATTTTCAATTCCTATAATGACAAAGAACCAAACTATAGTCTGCAAAGTATTCTTAACTCTTTTCCTTAGTCAGAAAAACTTTCAGATATGCAGAACATGATCCCTATTAATTAATTCATTCAACTGACATGAAGGGAGATTCATTGTTCACCCTATGTTTATCTAGGTATTTTAAGTTTTGCCCTGGGGCAAAAGCAGACATTAAAAGAAATGCATGCCTACCTCATAGAACTACTTTTACAGAATTGAATTTACTGAATTGATGGTATGCCATCAACATACCATGAAGAATGCTGTAAGAAAATTAGGAAATTTATTACGGGTTGATTGTTGGCAAAAGCATTCTTGATATTCTCCATATTTTGTTACTCAACATCAGCAGCATCAACATTATCTAAGAGCACATTAGAAATTCAGAATCAAGGCCCCAACTGTAGACCTACTGAGTCAGAGTCTGCCGTTTAATGAGATCCCCAGGTGATCCATATGCACATGGAGTGGAAGCAGTAGACATCATTACCTAATAGTGTCCTTTTTATGAGATTCTTTATATAATAGTTATAAAGGCATTATGGCAGTACAAATAATCCAGAAAAAGTAATTTTTCTATTCTGGTTTTGAATCTTTGTATCACAAAATCTTGTGGTTGACCCTGTTTTCCTCTTCACGTTGGCCACATCTTGACCACTGCACCACTTTTGAGTACCTTATGGTATGCCTTTTTGGAAGTATATCATCTGCACAGTTCCTGTGCTCTGCTAAATTTAAATTTTACAATACCATGTGGTGTGTTGGGAGCCTCAAATTGTTTGTGGTTTAAGGAGAAAAAAAAAAAAACCCTAAAACTAAAACAAATAGCCTAAATGTTTTCAGGATTTGTGATATGATTTGATTATTGCAATCCTAGGCCCTTTCCTCGTCACCACCTACCTTTCTGTCGAATCATAATTAATGTTCAGTATGGAGATCTTGAGGCACTCGGGGGGGGGGGGTTAGAGTTATCAGAGTAGGATTAATTATGCTCTGCACACTATACTGTACTTACTGAGCCAGAAACATGAACTAATGTGTTTATAAAGATTTTAAAACAAGAGTGGAAAACCCAGAAGATTTCTGACTAAATCAGAACATTCACTTCAATTAAAACATCCCACTTTATGAGAACACTAGTGAATATCAGTCTTTCAAGATTTTATAGATGAATTACTTTTCCAGTCCTTTTTAAACAGAGGTACAATACTTCTATAAGTATTTAGAAATCATTTACATCAAATATATACTAATGAAACAAGTAGCAGGTAAATTCTGAGCTCATGTCAGGCTATATATCTTGACCAGCAGGCAGCCAAATAGTTGAACTCACTGCCTCGGGAGGCCATTGAGCCAACTATGGTGGCTGAATAATTTTATGACCAGTATTAAGGCTCACACGTTATACATGCTAAGAGAGGGGTAATCAAATCTTATGCTTAAGGGCATAAATTAATCACTGCAGGGGTCAGAAAAGAATCTCCTCTGCCCTCTGAACAGAATTGAATAATTATGCAGTGGCTGTATTGATATTTTTAAAGCCTTCTTCTTAAGCATCAGCACTGGTTTGAAGAACAATTCTGAGACTTTGTGGGGGTGTTTGAGCCCTAGATTAGAGGAGGAGGGCTGCTGCCGGTTGAGCAGTTTATTCTGGCAGACAGATAGGTTGGGCAGTATCCTGATACCATACTGTTCAACCTGATTTTCATTAAAAGCTCAAAGTGCCTGCTGTTAAAATGGCCCCAGGCAGCTGGGACAAATAGACTTCCTTACCTATCTGGAAATCTTGAGGTAGATTTTCCTCTTTTAATCAAGTTCCCTTCTAAGGAGGAGGGGGAATGGTTTATTGAGGAGGGGGGTTCATTCTCTACCTTCTAGAATGCACATTTTACATTTTAAAGAAGCACATTTCCCTAGGATTGGGGAATTAAACCTTGAATTCTTTTTTCAGGAAAACAGGCTCAAGGGGAAACCTGTTAATCAAATGGCATTGAAGGCCAAGTGCAATCAACTGCCAAACACATAAATCTTTTCAGGTTTGCCTATGTGGTTATTGAACAAAGCATGTCAAATGTTGTGGTTTTGTGATAACTCAAGGATACTGTATTTCATGGAAAGTAGGTTTTATTTTCTACATCCCTCCGATACATCTCCATCTTCAGCAGTTTTAAATTTAGGTAAAGAAAAATAACTTTCAAGTCATTTCACGGGAGAATTTCTAGTGAAAGAAAAACTAAAGAATGGATCATTTCCAAATAATGACTGCCTACAAGTAACCTAGATGCTCAATACTGAAGAAAACTCTTTATTGACGTACATGTTTATTGACCCCAGTGGCCTTCTAGATGCTTCTATATTTGGTTCCTTTTGCCTTTGATTTCACTTAGAAATCAGTCAAACAGTATTATGTGGCTAGTACATAGTAGCTTAGACAAATTTACTTGGAATATAAAATAATATAATTTTTTTTTCATGTTAGGATTTACTAAATTCTTCCTATGGCACAATCACTGAGTCAGGGCTTGGAAGTTAAAAATGCAGGCAGCATTTTTTTTTTCCTTTGAAGGCTCATGATTTGGCTGAAAACATAGGTTTACTCAAAAGCATTGCCAGGTTATATATCAGAATAAATGGTGTCATCACAATGTGGCATGATTAGGGGGTAGGAATAAATCTGAAATGGAGCCTAAGGTTATGGATGTTTTTGAGGGTATGGTTTGAAGCACAAAGTCTTTGCCCCCAAAGATGACTTAGGTGCTAAAGGCTTATGTCCCAATGCACCCATGTTCAGAGGTGGGCCTTGGAGGAATTGATTAGATTTCAAAGGCTCTGACTTCATAAGTACATTATTCTGCAGATGACTTCATAATTTGATGGCATTATGGAAGATGGTGGAAAATCTTCCATAGTGGATGTAGGGCATAGTTGTAGGAAGTAAATATGTCACTAGGGCCATATCCAGGAAGAGTATATTTTTTGTCCCAGGCCCACTCTTGCGTTGTTTTTCTTTGCTTCCTGGCCTCCGTTAACTAAGCAGCTTTCTTCAACCATACCCTTCTGCCCAAATGTTCTGCCTCCTCTTGGGCCTAAAGCATAGACTAAAACCTGAAAGCATGAGCCAAAATAAATCTTTACCCCTCTAAATTGTTTTTCTTGGGTATTTGTCACAGTGGTGAAAAGCTGACACAGCAGAGTTATGGGAAGGAAGCTATCGCCTAAAGGGCATGAGTGTCCCTGAGTGTCTGCACGTGTAAGGGCACATACACAGTGGGATTGTTGCAGAATGACAAAGGAATTAAAAATCAAGAAGGAACTGAAAATAGACTGGGAAAGGACAGAGAGTATATTTTAATGAGTAATAGGGAGCAGGGTTAGATAGGAGCCCTGTCCTTGAGGAACATAATATAACTCTAGGTGATATCCTACAAAGTTATGAAGCAAATTGTTGCTAGCAAATTCTGGGAAGAATAGTATGGTTATGGTATAGAAGCTGCATTATAGCAGTGAAGGTCTTAAGTCAGGGATTTTGGTTACTATGTCATCTAGTTGTTAGACAATTAGGCTTACATTAGCTGTCATTCACCTGGATTTTACAACCAGAAATTCCACTTGACCAGCTTCTCTTTTTCATTTTATCTCAAAACTCAAGGTTGTCGTTTGCAAAAAGAGAGATAAGAAGTGGGATTTTTATTTCCTGGATATGTGCTAATATGACTCCAGCACTGGCATTGCCTTATACATATTGGGTTCAAACATCTACGATGAATACAACTGAATATTTGTCTGTAAATCAGGATTGAATTCAGTATCCTTAATTTCAGGATCAATTATTTTTCTTTCTTTTTTTCTTTCCTTTACCACAAAATATCCAATATTTTTACAAGGCTGTTTTCTTAAATTAAGTATACATTAAATATCCTATCTAGATAATAGATCTTTGTGTCAGCAACTATCACAACCATCTCAGATTTCATTTTCATGACACTTTAATATAGGAAAGTAGATCAACTTCTCTGACAAATGAGCAAGCAGTTCAAACTCTTTTAAAAAGTCAATATTAGTAGAGTGCCCACTAAATGAAGAATTCTTCTCTTATAAAATGTGTCTTGGGAAGATACATTTCTTGGTGCACTAATTCCAGTCTCCACCTTTGATACTTCTGCAAAGGAATAAGCAGAAGAGGAGAAGCGTAAATGAAAAATTAAATAACAATCTAAAAACCAAAAAAAAAAAATGATGGCTCTCAATCAAATAATTGTTCTACACCAGAGACCTTACATACATTTTCTCATTTATTTCTTGTGTCAGCCCTATGGCTTATATTATTAGCATCCTTAATTTTGCAGAAGATGAATCAGAGAAGTTAGCCACCTTGCTCACTGTCATTCAGTTAGTGAATGGAAGAGCCAGTGTTTGAACATGTGGCTCTAGCTTTTAAGCTAGGTCTCCTTTCATTTAAATAAAATTATCATCTTATAATTCCAAATAAAGTGATTTGGAAAGGTTACAAACAGTCATGATTTTAGGGACAACTAGAGTAGTGAGGAAGAATGAGATGGGCATCACAAAACATCCCAAATGAGAGAAATGATAAGCTCAGCACCACAACGCAAAGGCTGCACATGTGGGACAGTGGACACTGTCGGGAGATGAAAGGAGACACGTTTCTTAAGTAAGAGCATTACTAAGATTGAAATCCTGGTGAGGGAGTTCAGTGCAGAACACAGAAAATGCAATTGAAATTACATATTGAGATGATGGTGTCTTTTGGAGGCTGAGCAATGATATGGGTTTCATGTGGCAAAGACATAGGAGGGAAAGCAGGCAGGGAGAAGGAGCTGGCATCTTCAGGTGTTAAAAATACAAAAGTACAAAATCCAAATTCTTAAATCTTTCCTTAGAGCAGTGAAGAAATATGAATGCAGGTGAATTTCACACCCCCAAATTCCATATTGTACTCTTTTCCATATCATGTACCCCAAATGTCAGGAAGCCCACCACATTTATTGATTTCTTGAAGTAACCCTGAATATACCTTTAATTCACAATTCTTTGTTTAAAACAATGCCTGGGAAGAGAGGTTAGCCAATATAATTTTCCTAAATCCTTGTACCCTGGGACTAAGATTAGTAGATCAAAGTGGGTCAACATGTTTGACATTATTTCATAACTTTATGAACATTGTTTCATAACTTTATACCCAGGTCAGTTTGACAAAAGTATTTGCTTAGGAAATTTTGATCTGACTCATTATAATAAAGCAGTAATTGAAAATAGATAAACTGTGTGTTACAAAAAAGTAAATATCGGAGGATATAGAAATTTAGTGTGTAAAAAATGTTTTTGTACTTTTCATTGTCTTTCAGCCACTTTTAATTCCTCAGCTTTTAAATGGGTGTACTGAGATATGTCTTTGTTTCTTGGCTAATGATGAAGAATAGGTGATTTTAAAAAATGGTGGCTATTCAGCTAGTATACACCAGAGTTGAAATATTTAAATATTTATGCAATCACTGGTAAACAGCCACAATCGCTGCCTTTGGAGTGTCCTCCCATCCCATCCTGCCCTCTCACTGTGCTGGGCACCCTGGCTTCTGGCTTGTGGCTCAGGATCATTTATTCTCCCCACTGAATTCCAACATCTAAAGGGTTAACTACAACAGGAAGCCTCCAAAATACTGCCCTGGTGCACAGTACCCACCCTTGTGTTGGACAATTTTTAACTACTTTGAATTTTACCCCAAGAAATAATAAAAACAAAAGTTATCAGTCAAATGTGATGGGAAATGGATCCATTTCTTCTCTTGCTCAGTTGGTCCTATTCCCGTCATAGGTTTTCAAAAGAACATGTACACGTGACTTAGAATGATACATTTCTTACCTTGAACTAAGAATGCTTCTCGGTGCTCTAATTCCTTTCTTCCTGCCCTGACTTTGTGGAAAAATGTCAAAAATAAGTAATTAGTAGATTTCTGTGTATATGTACAGACCTAAAAAAGGAGGATTTATTATATTTGTTTTCCCAGTGCAGAATAGTTCTGGGTTTGATAAAACAAGGCCTGGTTTCTATCCTCAGCACCACATAAAAATAAATAAAGAAAAGAAAAGAAAAAATGTTTCAACAAATTAACTGACTAATCTTCAGTGAGTCAAACTCTATAAAATCTTCCTAACATGCTGCTGAAATTGTATGTTTTTTAATGCTGTAGATGTACTTGAAGTTACTTCTGAAGCTCCATCATTGAATTAATTCAAATTTTGGCTGCTAATTGGGGACCACAATCTAAGTCTCCTTTCTGAGTTGTAGATTTTTTTTTTTTTTTTTTTTTACTGAAGAGTCTACAATGAAGGTATCTGTACTCTCTGGGCTACGGGTATTGGAGAGAGTCTGTTGGAATATTAGCCACACATGAGCTCCTGTGTCAGGGATGCTAGCTAGCTCCCTCCTCTCAGGGATGCTGCTAGAATATATAGCATGTAACAAACTTACTTTGTTTATCACCTGTGAATATCATTTAATAATTAAATGCTTCTTGATTTTACATCATTCATGTCTAATTTAAAATGGCTTGGAGAGTAATGGATTTTAGATCTTTCTAATAAATATTAAACCATAAAAAATTTTAAATTGAATGTGTATGTGCAGATCTCTCTCTCTGTGTGTGTCTGTCTCTGTCTCTCTCTCTGTCTCTCTCTCTGTCTCTCTCTCTGTCTCTCTCTCTCTCTCTCTCTCTCTCTATATATATATATATATATACATACACACACACTGTTTGTATATGCATACAAAAATTAAGTATGTATACACATGTATATGCATGCACACAGAACCTTACCAATGTACATTATTTTTGGCTCAAAGGGTCAGGGTTTAAAAAGCCATAACTATTAATAGCTAATAATACACTAATGTGGTCCTGTCACAGGACTTCTTTAGGTGTTTATAACATTCCAGATGATGTGGAACTGCTCTTCTTTTGCATTTCTCCTTGAAATACGTTTTCTCTCAAAATAGAGTATTTATGCAGTCATACTTAATGTGAAAAAGAGACTTTTCTTTGTACATATTATATGTAAAGCAGACTTGAACCCAGCTTGTGATTAGAACATATTTGTGTGGCCTTCTATCTCAGATTTAATTGCATTTACAATTCCTTTCTGCACCTGTACTGAAGATCACAACCCAATATTAATAAAGTAGGCTTAGAGCAGTATAGCACCTGGGCAATTGGTTCTTGACAAACGTTATTTACCTAACTAGAGTTTCATTTCAGAGTTAACATGTCTCTGTGCTACTTGAATAAAGCACTCATCTGAAAACTCTGCTAGACATTTTAACCCAATTTAATTTATTCCCTGAAAGTTTAATCCCCTGCTGAAAAGAGTAGTTGCAAATTTTCCAGACTTACAATTCACTGAAGTGAAAAATGTTTAATGACATCATTGGTCCTAAGCTTCAAGAGTTTAGTTAAAAATCTTCCTCAAAATGTAAAATGGGGGGCAAGAGTTAATAGGATATTTTATATAGTTACATTTCAATCCTCTTCCAAATCTTTCTAAAGTCACTTGCATCTCTGCCATTAAAGCTGTATGAAATGAGTTACTTAGACATCTCCAGGGAGTTGGAGTAGGGGGGAAGAAAACACTTAAATTTTAAACCACAAAAGCAAATCTCTTCTGAGCTTTGACATTTAAGTGGCTCATTCAGTCATTTTACATTTTCTAAAACTCTCTTTGTAATCACTTCCCCCAATCACAGCAATATTAGGTGCCAACTGTCCCCAGCTCTCTCCTCAGCTGTATGCCACAGCAGCCTCCAGTTCACAGCACAGAATGCCTTGGCACCTACGTGCCATCAACCCAGACTTGGTTTTTTAATGGTGAATTGTGGAACAGAAGTCTATCTGTTATTGAAATATTTTTGGTTCGACTGCCAAAGAGTGGAGATAAAAACATGGGAGGAGAGAAAATAAAATCTGAATTGACTTTGTTTTTGGCACTGTAGAAAGCATTTTGGTTCCCTTTATAGTCTCTTAAAAATCTAATTATTCATCTGGCAGATATACCTCTGTAGTGCAACTGGATAGTTGTTTTAAAATATGCTAAGTGCAGATTTTGGAGTTAATAGGACATAATGACTGCTTTACAGCCTGTAAGGTCATGGCCTATTTGGCCTGGTTACAGCGATATTGCTCCATGGTTCAGCGCTCTGAGAGCTGGTGATGGCTCCGGGCCAGCAAGGTGTCGTTGACATAATAAAAAGTAAGGGTTTCTCTGAAACTCAAATGGGATGCTCTGTAAAGCATAGATCAAAAATGTCATGGCTTCGATGGCACAACCCTGACGGGGACATTGGGGGATATGTTTTCTTCCTGTGTTACTGAAAGAACAGCAGCAACAACAACCAAAAATCTATGTGCAAAGTCATAATTTCACATTCTGAAATTCAGAATATTAATAAAAATTATGTTGTAGCATAATGACTTCAAAAACATAACAGTACTTTGGTTGGCAGAAAGACTTGAAAAGTTACCATTTAGACAGTTTCCATTGGCAAGGGCATCTGGTTTGAGCCAGTTGGAGAGCTTCAGCCTGGATCCAAGTCCTGCGTTCTTAATACTGTGCCTCGCTACCTCACATGTGCAATTTTTTATATCTTAATTTAAATTATGAAAACAAAATTCTTTCGTACAAAGTTAAGTACATGGTTCAACATAGCCCTCTTGATGAATAAAACTTAAATATTATTAACAACTACCATTTATGGAAAAGTAACTCTTCAGATGCATTTTTTTTTTCTAATTTCAAAAATAGTGCCGGGACAAAGGTATTAATATCTTTAATTTAGAATGATAAAATTTATATTCAAGAGGTTATGACTGTGAAATTAATTATCATTTGACTATAAAGTCCCTATTGGAGATACAACAGGTGTCTATATAACTGAGCACCTGGTGTATTGTGATCTGCTTGTTAGCTCTGTTTGGGGAATGATTCAGATTATACTGGGACTTAAAATTCCATATCCAGGATGGAAGGCTAAAATACCTCTACTTGGTTGGTCAAATGTCCATTCTTGATTTATTTAAGGAGCTGAACCACTGTGGTGCAAGCTCTTGTTTAAATGGCAATAGGTTATACAATTTGATTTTTGGGGTGGAGGGGGTATAACTGTGAAACAACCTTGTAAATTTAGACAAGAGGAGCCAGTAGAGAATCCAAATGCTGCTTCCTTGAATGTGTGATTCTATGGAAGTCTCTTAGGCACTGGGCCTTGCTTTCCTCCATTCTACCATTGGGTTACTGATGTCTTTCTCTCAAGAGGCCTGTTGGAAATCTGTTCACTCACAAAATGTGCTAACGTGTGATGAAAATAATAGATACCATAAATATCATTTTTAAAATTAATTTAATTTTATGTTTTACACAAATGGGACATAACTTTTTATTTCTCTGATTGCACATGATGTAGAGTCACACTATTTGTGAAATCATACCCATACCTAGGGGTAATAATGTCCATCTCATTCCATCCCCCCATCCCCTCTCTGTCTCTCCCTCCCCTCTGCTCCATCCAAAGTTTCTCCATTTTTCTCTTGCCCCCTCCCCCATTATGGATCAGCATCCACTTATCAGAGAAGACATTTGGCATTTGGTTCCTTGGGATTAGCATACTTTGCTTAGCATGATATTCTTCAGCTCCATTCATTTACCTATAAACGCCATAATTTTATTTTTCTTTAAGGCTGTATAATATTCCACTGTGTATATATACTATAGTTTCTTTATCCATTCTTCTATTGAAGGATATCCAGGCTGTGTTCTCAGTTTAGCTATTGTGAATTGAGCTGCTATAAATATTGAGGTGGCTGTATCACTGTAGCGTGCTGATTTTAAGTCCTTTGGATTTAGACTGAGGAGTGGGATAGTTGGGTCAAATGGTGGTTCCATTCCACGTTTTGTAAGGAATCTCCATACTGCTTTCCAAAGTAGTTGCACCATTCTGCAATCCCACCAGCAATGAATCAGTGTATCTTTTACCCCACATCCTCACCAGCACTTACTGTTGTTTGAATTCTTGATAATTGCCATTCTGAATGCAGTGAGATGAAATCTTAGAGTAGTTTTGATTTGTGTTTCTCTAATTATTAGAGATGTTGAACATTTTTTCATAAATTTGTTGATCGATTGTATATCTTCTTCTGTGAAGTCTCTGCTCATTCCCTTAGACCATTTGTTGATTGAGTCATTTGGTTTTTTTTTTGGTGTTAAATGTTTTCTGAGTTCTTTTATATCATGGTGATTAGAGCTCTATCTGATATGTGTGTGGCAAAACTTTGCTCCCATTCTTTAGGTTCTTGTTTCACTTCATTGATTGTTTCTTTTCTGAGAAGAATCTTTTTAGTTTGAATCCATACCATTTATTGATTCTTGATTTTGTTTCTTGCACTTTAGGAGTCTTGTTAAGGAAGTCAGGTCCTAAGCCGATATTATGAAGATTTGGGCCTACTTTTCCTTCTATTATGTGCAGTCTCTGGTCTAATTACTGGGTCCTTGATCCACTTTGAGTTGAGTTTTGTGCAGGGTGAGAGATACAGGTTTAATTTCATTTTGCTGCATAAGGATTCTCAGTTTTCCCAGTACCATTTGTTGGAGAGGATATCTTTTCTCCAATGTATGCTTTTGGCACCTTTGTCTAGTATGAGATAACTATATTTACTGGGTATGTGTCTGAGACACTGTGAATATTATTTTTAAAGTCTTAGGTTTAAGATGCGTACCATTATATGCCAATATGCTGATGTTTTGGCCAACAATGAACTGCATACACAATAGTTGTTCCACAGGAGTACAATGGAATTGAAGAATTCTTACCACTTAGCGATGCCATAGCCCTCCTAAAGTTGTTGGTAATGCATTACTCAAATACTTGTGACTATGCCGGTGAAAGAAACCTACTGCACTTCCAGACGTATAAAAATAAAATGGTGCAAGACCCTGAGTTGGATCAGTAGCCACACACACATGTGCGCGCTCTCACACACACACAAATACACACCACTGTGTACAGTGCATACTTGATAATGAAAATAATGACTGTGTTACTGGTTTATGCATTTGCTAGCCTATAATTTTATCATAATTTTGAGCAAATTATTCCTCCTTATTAAAAAAAAAGAAAAGTTCATGGTAAAACAGTATGCTGTTTCATTGTCAGCAGTTTCGTCTACCTCATGTTTACCTGTCTCTTGATTGCATCAAGAGGCCAGCCATATCAAGTGATTGACCTTCACCATCTAGGTTCATCTAAGTGACTGTGATGTTTGCACAATGACGAAACCACCTAATGATGTAGTTCTCCATCATTAAGTGATACATAACTGCAATGCTATCCTCAGACTGATAGATCAGTTCAGTGAACCCAGAAAATAGATTTTTTAAAACATTAGCCTCATTTAACCAAACTGTGAAATGAAGGAGCCCACAAAATGACATGATTTAATGACTGTATTGTCCTTAATACTAAAACTATTGTATATAATGCAAATTAATTACCTGTAAAATCACATTAAGTAGTCTAAATGACTTACAAGGCTATGATATAGCATAATAACTGTAATATTCTCTCTGCAACTACAAAAATCATTGCTTCCTAAGCTCTCAAATCAAGAAATACATGTTCTCTGCTAACATCTTTGTCAACCTAAGGTTCTGCAATGTTTTTACAAAATGATTTGTGATTGACATCCATGCAATCCAAATGGGGAGCATTTTAGAATTCATCCAGCCTATGCTCTTAAAGGTCAAGAAATAGGAAAGAGAACTTCTGAGAGGTCACGACAACTAAATTCCATTCATGATTCTGGATGGGATCCTGGGTCAGAAAAATTACCAAGAATAAAAGGATATTATTTAAATAACAGATGGAATTTGAATACCAACTCTAGATTAAATTATAGTTATGTACCAAGGATAATTTTCTAATTTTGATAGTTATATTGCAGTTACACATGAGAATGTATTTTTTGTTCTGAACTATTTCAGGACCTCTGTAAGGGCAAATGAATATGATGCCTCCAATTTACCCTCAAAATGGCTCAGGAAAATATATGCATACATACATATATGCTTATGTGAAAGAAAGAGCAATGGAGTCATCTGAGAGAAAGAGAAATGAAGTAATATGATGGAATAAAATCAATTATGAATATATATATATATATATATATATATATATATATATTTTGTAACTTGGAAATTTTATCAATAAAAGTTGCAAAAATACAAACATAAATGCTGCTTTCTATGCAGATTCTAAATAAGATGGACTTTCCTTGCAGTCTATTTAAACAACCAAGATTACTTGGAGAAAGTTTTCGTTTTATTTTTAAATGCATTTCTTTATTATTCAAAACCAGCCTCACTTTGAGGAAAAACACATAAATCTCATGCCTTCCTTTAACATAATATAGAACGACAACATAAACATTTTGACTAAAAGGAAATAGGTGGTACACTTGAAATGTGCTATTTAATACTGTGCACATTCTCCCACCCCAATTGCTAATTCCAACATGATCCTCAGTATATATTACAGCTCACGGTACCCTGGGTTTGCTTTCGTAGTCCCTGTTGAGAATCACTGACTTCCAAAGTTTGTAGCAGGAAAGAGGCTCCAAAATGCTAAAACCTTTATCCTTAAGAAGGTAAAAAGTAATGATGTAGGTTATATGGAGAGAATTGGCTTACAGATAGATTTGAGATGAGCACAATGACTTCCTTGAAGTAATTTTGGAAAGTAATTGAAATCATAGTTACTTAAATTCTTGCTGATTGATTGACTTATTTATTTTTCCATAATGGAAGAGAGAATATGACGTACTTTTTTTTTGTGTGTGTGTTTTTTCCTTCTTAAAAATAAAACTTCTAAATAAAGAAATAAGAAAAAAATAAATCTTCTAAAAATAGGTTCTAATGGGATGTTTGGAAGCACATGCGAAACACTTTCCCCTTTAGAGCCTGAAGAATATTCCCTTTGTGTTGTCATTTTGCTTGGCTGAGAACCTGGGGCAATCCTTCTCAATGTGATTCTCTCCTTCCTCCTGGCAGTCATTGTTCAGACTCAAGCCTGGGAAGGACTGAGCATAGGTTTGTGTCCCCAGTCAACACAGAGGCTTCTGAACTGTACTTACAATGCACTGGTTAAGTATCTTTTTGTTTTAGAGTTGAAAATGAGGCCAAATTTCTGTTGTCCCTTCTTTTCCCATGTTGAAGAGACTCTTCTGAAAGATGTGCTAGTTTCTCATTTTAATGCAACCCCCTGATTTTCAGAGCTTTGATAAACTCTGAAGGAGACATTAAGCACTGATTTTTCAATAAAGAAAACCCCTGGAACATGAGGAGTGGGCTGGAGGCTCAGAAGCCATCACCATGATTTTGAACTGTCCCTGATCTTCTTGGTAGCCTCACACAAGTTACTTCAGCACTATGGGACTCAGATCTCCAAGTTATAAAATACTTTCAAAGGCCCCTTCCTGCTTCAAATGACTTGTGGTTCTAGCAGTCCACAATATGTGTATGGATTTTCCATACACGACCACAAAGCAAAGATGTCACAGTCAAACTGTGTTTATTTATATCTTGTCCAGTCTATTTTGTCAAGTCTATAGAGTAAAGCCCCAAAGTGCCTTCAAGTCTCACATTTTTAATATCATTTTAATTTATTCTGTTAATGGACACTTGATAGCTCCATTTTAAGTCTTTGCAAACATAACCATAAAATTGGTTCTATTGCTTTACATTTCAAAAACTTAGTACATTTCTCAAGTAAATGGACATTTGTGCAAAGAAATAGACTTAACATATGCCTAACTGCCTGTTTTAAAGCAATTAGTATTTGTCAACACAAGTGTCCATCTGAGTATTACAACCAAAATGCCCCCAGAAAGTTTAGCAGGCTCTGTTGAAGGAATCTCTGTTTTTAGAATCCCATCTGTATTTCTTTCATTAAAATCTTAGGATCAAATTTCTGGAAATTTATGGAATAAAATCCAGGGGCTGATGCTAATTTTCTTGCCACACAAGAGATTACACTCACCATTTCACCAAGTTTTTCTCTCATTTGTAAAAATATAGTTCTATGTTGAACTAGACATTTTTGCTTTTATTTGCTCTTCTTCCAAATCAAAGGAAAATGAACTTGGGGATTTTTTTTTAAAAAGTACATTCCTGGTTAGTTATCATGGCCTGTAGCAGCCATTCATGTTTTTCTAGTAAAATACCATTTTTTCTTTTGCATTACTCTGCACACTTACAGAATTACATAAAGCCACCATGAAGGATTACAATATAAGCACATTTATCTATGCCAGAAAGTGAGCTGATTATCTGCTTCTAGGGCAAGCTCATCTTCGAAGTGATATCATTGTGTGTGAGTAGGCACTCAACTCAAACATGTATTTATTCATTCAACTGTAGAGTACCTACTTGGTATCTGTTATTGTATAATATACAGCAAAACAACAACAACAACAAAACCCTGGGAACAAGGCATGAGATGGATCTCTCATGGAGATGATAGTTCACAGTCCAGTGGAAAAAAATTAAGTGTGTGTGTGTGTGTGTGTGTGTGTGTATGTGTGTGTGTGTGTATGTGTGTGTGTATTCCCACATTGTGTATTGCATTTATGAAGCAACAGAACAGAATACTAAAAGAGGATTGGTGAGTCCTATGGAAAAGAGGTTTATGTAGAGCAAGAGGATGAAGAGTTAACTTAGCAAAAGCGAATATGTAGCAGCAAGAAGGAAAGGTAGCCCATACAAATGTCTCAAGGTTGGAAGAAAGGTCACATGAAAATATTTGATGTGAGCAGAATCATGTGACCAAAGGGAAGCATAGCCAAGATGAGTCTGGAGACATTGACAAGTGCTACATTGATCCAGATGACTTTCCAAAGGCGCAAACAAATATCAATATCCTATCATTGAGCACACCCTCTATCAGAAACACGGGGTGTATTCTAGCTTTTTCAGTTGGCCAGCACTCCTAGTAGGAGTTCTTTGAGCAACAGCATCTCCTTACTGGTCTCTGCAAGTCACAGAAGAGGCAGCTCCCAGGAATTGCATCAGCCAGCAATTACTACAAAGGTTCTTGGTCCATGGTCTTTATTGAAAGTGCCCTGGTACCTGTAGTAACTCAATTTTGTCTGACTTTCAGCAGCTTGAGCAAGGACATGTATCCTACCTATGCCCTCTAGTGTCAGTTGGAGTATTACCCAGCTCTTTTGGAAAGGGTAATTAAACTGTCCCTCAGAACTAGGAGGTGTGTGTAGGCACCCACAGGGGAGAAAATTCTCCCCTAATAATCTGTCCTTCTTTTAGTTCTTCTATTTTAAGGTGATTAAAGGAAGGGAACAGGAATCTTCCAGTTCTGACTGCTAATTAATTTTCACCGGATCTCTTTATTGTGACTTCTCATATAGCACATTTTTCCCCCTTAGCACCTGGCTCTTAAGTATGAGATTCTACATGCCATATTTTAAGAAACTGGAAAGTTGGGTGCAGTGGTACATGCCTGTGATCTCAGCTCATTGGGAGGCTGAGGCAGGAGGATCACAAGTTCAAAGCCAGCCTCAGCAAAAGCAAGGTGCTAAGCAACTCAGTAAGATCTTGTCTTTAAATAAAATGCAAAATAGGGTTGAGGATGTAGCTCAGTGGCTGAGTGCCCCTGAGTTCAATATCTGGTAACCCCTTCCCCCCAAAAAAAGTAACTTGGAAGAAGAGAGAGGACTGATGAAAAACGGACATCTTGCTCAGACTCATGGAGCGCAATCACTTGTGATTCACAGCTGGCAGAGATAAGACCACAGTTACCCAGTGTTAGGAATCTTTGTAGGCCAGGCATTTGGAAAAGCATGTTAGTTTAGGAATTTTCAAGGGGATAGTTCTTTTGTGTGCATTGTAATACTTGAAGTTATCTCAGCAAAGTAGTGTCTTTCCAGAGCTATGCTTAAGAGTTCATTGTGGGACCTGGTGCTCTAGGTTGGATATGTTTTTAACACCTTTTGCACTAACCAAAGCATGATTTTAAAATATTTATTTATTTAATGTTAAAGTCTTCATAAAATTGCAACTCTAGTGCCACCAATCTTTGCTGAATAAATGAGGGGGATCAATTCTCTCTAATAAACTTTCTCTTTTTCTAGACAATACTACTGCAGAACATTGGCTTTACTGCTCTTCATATAGTCAGAGAATCCCAGTTCACAGGGCTTTTATAGGAGTGTGGAGGGACTACATTTCCAGAATATTTCCCCTTTTTTGTATTTGTGGGTTGACTGGCTTATTGTCCACCTACCTCTGGGAAATTCTGAGCAGTGTCCAAGCATTCTAGTTGGATAAAATAGAGACTTGAGAAGAATTTTTTAATGAATCCAAGATCTAAGCATCCTATGGCTGATATCTCCTTGCAACTGGTCTCCATCAGTTCATTTACATAATTATTCTTCTTTTTATTGAAAGCTTTCCAAACCAACCTCTGGACAACAGAGGGTATTGAGTAGGCATATTGTATCAAAAAATATCAAAGTCACTATTTCCTCAGGAATTTGAGTCCCTATTGTATAAGTGCATTATTGCTACTCAGTATGTTTTCATGCACCCCTGTCTTATATGAGAACATATATTCACATAGGTTGCTGGAAATAGGGTTGGAAGATGTCTTCATCTGTTCATGTTGCTATAATAAAATACATAAGTCTAGGCTTTTATATAGGAAAGAGTTTTATTCTAGAATATGATTTTGGAGTTTGAAAGGTCCAAACTTGGGTGGCCACAGCTGTGAGAGCCTCATGTTGTGTTATAACATGGCTGGTGGCATTGCATGAAAAGACAATACCCATGCAGAGAAGACCAAACATGTGGGGTGATGTCATTTTGCACCAACCCATCTTCTGTAACTTATCTAGTCTGCGAGACCTAACCTACTTCCATAATGTGCGTATTAATTGATGTTGAATGTAGTGATACCTCCTTCCAAGCCCTACCTCTTCAAAATTTTACCATCTCCAAATATACTGGGGAATAGGTTTCTAGCACATGCATCTGTGAGGAACAAGGCATACCAAAAACATAGAAGAAGGTAAATCAGTCCTTCCTCATTTGGTTTATCCTAGACAGATCTGTACTTTGTTTGACTTTAAGAAGCTATAAATTTGTACATTAGCATTCACAAAATAGGCCTTGCAATGGTCAATCTCTCATGTTGACCTCTGATTCAGATAGACAGAAGCTCTCCCTACATGTAGGACATTTCTCCTGTTTAAAGTCATCTGGATTTACTGAAAAATTCAAATATTTTTATATATGATGAAAAAAATGATGCTGCAGTGGCTTCATTTTAGTGAAGAAATAGTCTCCCAATATGTTATTTTGAATGTTTGGTTCCTTATTATAACCATGTACCCAGGGGCCCTCACATGAGACACTCCTTATAAATTTTAAAAGGAAGTAATATAAAATATTAACTGTTTTATCTGGGTTATTTTATCCCTGTTAATGGAATGTCATACATTTATTAACAAGAGAAGCAACTTTTGCAATGAAAACCTGAATAATCTGTAATTATGTTTTGAAAGAATGGCTAAGTGAGGCCATGTAGACTGATAATTCTAATTTCTCATCAATATTAATGTGACTGTGTGTCAAAAGTTATGTGTATGTGTATCTGTTTATAAAGTGAGCGTGAATGAAGGGTAATATTTTCATAGAATGAAAAATTCTATTTATCTGTAGCAGCAGTTTATGGCTCTTCACAAAGCACGTTTTCCCTCAGTATTAAACAACCAAGAATATTTTCATAATAATTTTCATAAGAGTAGCTACAGAAAAAAAGAATGAAAGGGAAAGATATTTATTATAGTTATACAAACTTGTGAGGAGCACAATTGCTTATAATTGGAATCACTCTTCAATGCAATACTCTAATGGAACACCTGGTACCCTGTGTTAGAAATGTGTCACTCTCCATGGTATGATGAGTTCATCTTATTGAACATACCTAAAATTCTTAGCTCTTTGAGGATTTTTCAAGCCATTAGAAACATAACATGTTTCTAACTTTTGAGGATGGTGTTTAATGTCTAGGCAGATCTATGGGTCTTCTCTTAAAGACATGTTACATTATGATTCACATTTGCCCATGCTAGTTTTAATGTAATGAGCAAGGTTTTCCACCACCATTTATATCTAACCTCACCTCAGAGTTGTTACCATCTTACTCACTTTCATTGCAACTTATTTGAACCATTTGAGCACATATAATGTCTTTACTCAGAAGATAGGAATAGATTAGTAGTGTGCATTCTTAAAGTGTTATTTTCCTTTTTCTTTAGCCTTTTATAACTTAACTCAGCCCAATAGCTCTCATGCATTGAGCTCAAACCATGTATAACCCTATATTTCAACGTTTTATATGTAGCATCTCTAATTATGCTTTAGTATATAAAAAACTAAAGAAATTAAATTAAATGTGTATCATTTTCTCTGATTTAACCCAGAATTATATGTGTATGCACACACACACACACACACACACACACACACACACACAGGTTTTCTAATAAGTCTGTGAGACAAGAAGAATAAATATACAGGCATTCATTTTATACTGTGATACGTGCTACAAAGAAAACATCTTCACAAAATCCCAAAGAGTTAAGGTATCATCTCCATTTTACCATTGGAGGAACTATGTGTAATTAATGAAGAAGTAGCAGAATTGGATTTAGACTTGTAATCTCTGATGCAAAGCCCATTCTCTTAGTTGTTTTGCAATTCAGCTTCCCAGCACCTACTGGGTTAAGGAAGAGACAAAACTTCTTTTCTGTTTTCCCCCTGTTAATGAAGCTTTTCCACTGTTAATGAAGCACTGCTTTGTAGCAGAAGAAAATGATGTCTTTTATTATTGTTGTTACTATTGTTTTTGTTTGTTTTTAAAATTTTTAATCAATTAATTATTTTAGGCTTTAGCAAGGTAAAAGTGTTATTTTCCTTTTATTCACAAATAAAAATTGTATATATTTAAGGTATACACTGTGATGTTTTGATACATGTTTACATTAGGAAATGATTTCCACCATCAAGTTAATTAACATACTCATGACCTCACATAATTAACATTTTTTTTTTCCTGGTGAAGATCTACTCTCTTAGCAGACATTTAAGTATATAATACATTCTTACTAACTATAGTCACCATGCTACACATCAGAACTTCAGAACTTATTTATCTTATAACTGAAAATTTGTTCCTTTTGACCAGAATCTTCCCATTTCTCCTGTCACCAGGCCCTGGCAATTACCATCTGTTCTCTCTGAGTTTGACTTCTTCAGTTTCCACCTACAAGTGAGGTCATACAGTTAATTGTCTTTCTGTGTATACTTATCATAATGTATGTCCTCTAGCTTCATCCATCTTGTTGCAAATGACATTTTATTTAAGGGTTTTCCTCTCTCTTAAAATTGCATAATAATACATTGTGTGTGTGTGTGCGTGTGTGTGCGTGTGTGTGTGTGTGTGTGTGTGTGTGTGTGTGAATTTTCTCTATGTATTCAATCACTGATAATATACTCAGGTCAGTTCCATATCTTGATTAGTAAAATGCTGCACTGAACATGAGGATGTGTATATCTCTTTAGGATACCAAAATCATTTCCTTTGGATATGCTCCAGAACTCAGATTGCTTTAATAAGTGGTAGTTCTATTTGTAGTTTTTTGAGGAATCTTTATTTTTCATGACTTTAATAACCATTGCTGTCTCACTGACATTGCACAAGGGTTCCTTTTCTCCACATTTTTACTCACATTTGTTATCATTTGGTGTTTGATAATAGCCATCTTAATAGGCTTGAGGTGATATCTAATTATGGTTGTGACTTAAAAGAAGCAATGTATTTTTGATGTACTAAACACCAATTCCTCTGGTTTATCATGTATAATACAGACATTCTGGGTATTGTTAATGAAATGCAGTCTCTGAATTCATAAGAGAGAAATCTCTGAGGGCCACATGTTCTTCCCAAATCGTGATTGTGACTAAGAGTCAATTGAAAAATGATATAGGTAAGAATCTAAACCATGCAGTGAACATATTGAATGCTTACTCTAGGCTAGGCACTCTCTCCCACAAGGTACACAATGGCACATGATAGAAAACATACCTCAAAGAATTCACAGTCTTCTTGGGATAATTTTAGAAAAATGACCCTAATACATATAAATATCTGCTTGGTTTTATCCAAAGCATTTAAGAAAAGAATTAAAGAAAGCCTAGCACACGTAATTCAGCATGTAAAATTTCAGAATGCCTAGGATAGACAACATCTTAAAATGTGTGGATAGAAATAGAACAAAATGAATAAAGAAAAAGTGAATGTTTATACCAAGTGTCCATCTGTGTCCAATAAAGACATTTTTAGAGATGGATAATTCAGGTAGTTTATCCCCTAAGAACTCTTTCTGAAAGAAACACACAAACCAGTACACCCAGAAAAATGAAAATACTCCACCTGGGGGATATTTGAAACAAGAGTGAGCAGAGGAACTAATAGAATAAAGTCAAAAATAGCTATGTGACCTGGCTTTGAAATGATGTAAGAATTAAGGCTCTTTCACACATAAGTGATATAAAAAGCACAAGTATGTTATACTCATATTACAGAATTCTATATTAAAGTTTAAAATAAGGATGTAATGTATTTGAATATACTAGCAGAGAAGCAAATATAAGAGATGTTGCTAATTGGAAAATATATAATGTGATTCACAAAATATATTACTATGTATGTAAAATATTTATAAATGAAAAAGTGGTGACAATATTTAGGAACAAAGTTTATTAAATGTTGAAAGGTTTCATCTCTGAAGAGAAGCTTGAGACTGTACTGGAGCAGTGGGTAATGATGACAAAAAGTTTTCAGTTTTTATTTAATAAAATCCTATAATATTTGGACGTTTTGATAAGCATACATTTAGGTAGAATCTATGATTAAATAATTTTTAAAAATAAAAGACAGACTCTATGGAATAACTAAGAAGTAGCTCTTTCATTTACCAGTAATGATCAGTAAATGAAAGTACTAATTGAAATTCCAAATTTCCATCTGTAAGCTGAAATGTGTGTATGTGTGTGTTTGTGTGTGGTGTGTAAATGATATACAATCATGTATCTGCTAATTACAAAGTCAGGCATATAGTATCCCTTTAACCAATAGTAGTTAATATTGTGTAACAGATATTCAACACAGCTAATCATAAAACTGCTAACATGAAGTTGTAGTTGGAGCTAGACTATTTTGGTTGATTAATTATTCACTGGTGAGCAATATTGTTTAGGCATCAGTTTGTTTAAAAATTTTATTTACCTTTATATATTTTTACATTTGAGGAAATACAATTTTTTAAGCAATCATGATATTATTTATATTGAACAATAATAGATCAATGATAAAATTCACAGGTTGGTAGAAATTAAGGGGCATTTCATTCCTCTTTTGTTAAAAGAGGCATATAGATGTCTAGAAATGCCTCTAGTTGGACATAGATTATAGAAAGGAGTGAATATTTTTAGAAAGCCAGAGCATAGTGACATGGGAGTGAAGGTGAGAAATGGTTTATTCTCCAAAAATGATTTTTCAACAATATTTTTAAAGATAGCGTATTGATATGTGTGGAATCCCATAATGAAAAGATAGTTGATGAAGCAGTGAGAAAGTATGAAGACTCATAAAAAAGGTTTTAGATGAAAGTCTGGTGACTCACCATGTGCTCATGCTTGCACCATCGGGTGGTTATTTTTTTCTCCCTGTCCCCCACATAGATACCATTCTACATACACACATTTGATGTTAGGTCCAGGCTCTGTCTCTGCTCAGATTTAAGGAACTTACCCTTGTCTTTGCTCCTATTTTTGGAACGCTCAAAAGACACATATACTTTAAAATGCATACATTTAATTGTGTTAGAAATCTTTATGATGCTCAGCATTTCTAAAACCATGAGACAAAGGATAGATGAACTTTATGGAAATGATGTCATTGGACTGGAGAGAAGCTCCTTTGAAATGTACATTGGCTGCTTTTTATATGGAAAGTAATATTTAGTTGGGAACTGTATTTGGTGTTTTCATTGTATATTATAGAAAATATTTTATTAGAATGGCGGAATTGTGCTAATTAGAAGTGGTGAGGTTTTGATTTTGCCATCTTTATGCCATAATCCCCACTGCTTCTATTATCACTCAGGTATGCTGATGACAAAAGAACTTTAGGCAACCTTTAGAAATAAAATATTTTAATATATCTGTAAAACCATCAGTTGAGGGTGCTCTGGGTATAAGGGTTTCTTTTATATTGATGTCATTTATTCAGTAACGCCCAATATGTATGTCAATGTTATGTTTATATTTACTTCTTTAAAAATTGAAATCTTTTAAGATGTAAAGCAATATGATAGAAGGAGAGAGTCAATGATTCCTGATTGCATCTGGGAGTAGATGTGTTAAGCAGGTTGCCCTTATTTTTCATTTTGCATGATCTCTTTACCTCCATAAACATCTAGCTTCTAATAAGGTTATTCATAGTCAACTTGCTCTACTTGCACAATATCATCCACTCACACTACAAAAGCAACATCGTTCCTTCCCTTCCTTCTCCAGATCCATAAGACCCATTTTACCATCTACCTTTTGAATGGCACTATCAGAATTACATGCAGCCACTTCAGCTTCCAATGTCCTTCATTTTATTCTCCAGCTCTCTTCTTAGCACTGTATTTGTTACAGGTGCAAGCAAACTTGCTAACTATCAATCTTTTCATGTTTCTTTCCTTTGTGTGTGTGTGTGGTACTGGGGATCAAACATAGGACCTTGTGCATACCAGGCAAGCACTCTATCACTGAGCTACACCCCCAGAGCTATATGTTTTTATTTGGATATAGAGTCTTGCCAAGTCACATAGTCTAGCCTTGCAATCCTCCTGCCTCAGCCTCTCAAGTAGCTGGGATTTCAGGCATGCACCACCTTGCTCATCTTTTATGTTTCTCTTTAGCCAATAAAACATCCAACTGAACTACTCCTATGTCTGAAAATATCTCTTCTATCTCTCTCTATTCTTTCTATCTTTCTCTGCCACTGCTTAGTTCAGGCTCCTTGTTCTCTCTAATGAAATATTTCAGTTATTTAGTCTCTCTTCCCTCAAGTCTTTCTCTACTAATTCCCCCTTCAGTGTCCAACCAATGATTCTTCTAGAGCTAGGATAGATTACTTGAAAACAAACAAAACAAAATTTAGTGGTTCACCATTACCTTTGAGATTAAGATTAAATAAAGTTTTAGCAGGACCTTTGTAGTTTTGCCCTAGACTACCTCTGCCAAATTCTATTTTCACTAGCAAAGCTCTTGAATTTCTGCAGTAAGGAACTATTTTTCTTTCATCCTTCCTTTTATTCCTTCCTTCATTATTTTCTTTCTTTCTCCATCCCTTTCCTTTCTTTGTTATTTTTTAACTTTCTTTTATTTTATTTTTCTTTCTATTTGATAAATCAAAATGTGTATATATCTACAACATGGTATTTTGATATATTTATATGCACAAACATATATGTATATATATAATATCTATATCTATATATGTGTGTGTGTGTGTGTGTGTGGGGAGAGAGAGAGAGAGAGAGAGAGAGAGAGAGAGAGAGAGAGAGAGAGAGAATAGGGTGACAGCACTTAAAATCTACCTTCAGCATGAACTCATTTATATGTGGAGTGTAATAAATACATTCTTAGGAACAGAGAGTAAAATGGACAGGAGTGCAGTGGGTAGGGAGATGTTTGTCAAAGGACACAAAATTTCAGGTAGATGGTAAGGAGTTATTTTTCACTCTTAAATTTGACATGTCTCTTCTCAGTTCTATGCTTTTGGTTAGTTTTGTTAATTATGTTTAGAAGAACTCCTCTGACCTGTTCTCTATCTGCTGAACATCCAAGTATTTCTTAACTCCTTGATCTAAGGATCCTTTCTTCTGTTGTCCTTCTCTTTCCACTTCGACTCTGACTTCTCAATGTGTCGGGCTGGTGGAATCACACAGTGATTTGCTTAAATGATCCCCCATGGTAGACTCCTTAAGAGCAAGAGCCATATAAGTTTATCTCTCTATTTCTCTATTTAACTTGGTATTACTGGAGTCTCACTACCTAGTTTTAGAATGAAATTTACCAAGGTTGTTAATATTAAACAGGTCTGGGGACTTTGCTAAGGACACTTTCTGCTTTTTCATGATTGATACCTTGTTTTAGACCTCTCCCAACTCCTTTTCTAATCTGAGTGAAAGCAAAGGGAAGAGAGAATAAGAATATTCAAGATTGTGCTGGTAATTATAGCTGAGACCCACTCTGATTCTGTACTCAAGCAGATGTTCAGAGCCCTCTTGACACTCAGCACTGCTCGCTGCTTTTCATGTCGCCCCATTGAAGGCAAACGCATGCATTGTGTTTGGTAGCTGAGCTGTTTCACAGTTGAACTTATGCCCATCCTTTGTTAACTGGAGCTTTGCTACCTATTCAACCTGCCATATTTATTAGGTTGTCACAGCAGCCCTTTAAAATTATAAGCTCCCCCCCACTCCCCCACATCTCAGTACACATTTGATTAGGGTTCAATATATGTTTATGGCTTAAGTAAGAAAATTTTTTAAAAAAATTATTTAAATGTGTTTTATTTTAGCAAGAAAACTTACTAGATCTACCCTCTTAAGTTTCCAAGTGTACAATACAGCATTGCTGGCTACAGATACAATGTTGAACAGCATATCTCTAGAATTCTTGCTTAACTGAGACTTTACATTGTTTACTTCCTATTTCCCCCTCCTCAACCCTTGGTATGATTTATTTTTTGTTTGCCTTATGTTTATGGTTAAGTTAAAGAGAAATTTTCTTATCAATCCTTTATACTCTCGAATGCTATCATAAGTTATTCACATACATAAGGTATTCATCCCGGAGTTTCTAAAAACATGTAATGACAAATAACAGCTAGTGATTCTAATGTTGAACACTCCCCACATGCCAGGCCTGTTCTGATTGCTTTAAGTGAAGTGTCCTATTTAATCCTCACAGCTACCCTCTGAGGGGGGTGAGGTGGGTGTTCTCCTAGAGTGTAGAAGAGAAATCAAACATTTAAATAAGTCAGGTGACTTGTGCACAGCACACAGCTCCAAAGGATCTGATTCTGGCCTGTGGTTGAAACAGTGTAACTACAGAGCCACACTCACAATCTCTACAGCTGCAGAGAGGAAACTCAGAACCAAACAACTACAATTCTGTCGGAAATCAGAGGCTGGTTTGCTTGTCTGAGTCGTAGCATCCTTTTGAATAGAGTGCCTCTTCCTCCTTGAGATTGTAACTCCCATGTCTCCTAATTTTTCCCTTTCATTCCCTACATTCTGCTGATAACTCACATTCTAAAATCTTTTCCTTACCTTCTTTGAGGCAATTTCAGTACAGGTTTGTTAGCTAGAGCATCACAGAAGCACTTTGTTACAGTTCTGTGCAGCTGCTGAGGTGTGAGTCCTAAGCTGCTACCCACATATCTGCACTTGTCTTTGCCTTTGTCAGTAAATAAGCATTTTTATATTAAAGCATAAATATAGGGATTGTAATAAGGACAATATCATATAATTAGGCAATTACAAATCTGGTTGTTTAACCAATCAAATTTTATTAAAACAAAATGAATCACACACACAAACACACACATACACAAACACCACACTTAAACCTTCAAACCTAAAAGATTTGTACTACTCTTATCAATTAATGTTAATTTTAAATTTTATGTTACAGCTACTCTGTGTTATAGAAAAATAGTATATTTTGAAGTGCACTTCATTCAGGGAATTAGTAGGAAAATTTTAATTGTTTCTATTAGTTTTGTAATTCTAATGAAATAATATTAATCTATGGATCTACTATGGATTTCTCTTTTGATAAAATAGTAAAAATTGCCTCATAGTAGACTGGCTTTGTCATCACGCAAAGAGGAAAGGAGGGTAATTGCTTGCTTTTCCCTTATACATTCCTATACACAATCCTTCTCTCCCAAAGAACATCCTCCTCCAATTTTTATCCCTTTAGGACATAATTTCCAGTCAATGTTGAAAAATTATTTTTGCTAAAGCAACCATTTTGCTATTATTAGGCATTTATTGCTTGAATATGCTCTACTTCTGGAATAATGTTTGAAATGACAAGAATCTGCAAGCAATAGTTTGGGTGCTGGGGAAAGAGGAGAGATACCAATGTAAAGGTTGGGCAGAAGTGAAGGAGAAGTACCAAGTAAAAGAAAGTTGGCAGCAAGGATAGTCTTTTCTCAATTCCCAACATTTTCCCCCAGATCTGAAGCATCCCATTTGATAGATATCTTGGACACCTTACCAGAGTGTTGGTTCATATTTGTAGGTGATAAGTTTAAAAGTTTGAAGAGTGACCATGTGCCTAAGACTGGTCTGTGCTTCCCTTAGATATGACCCTATCTATCTCCACCTTAATTTTTCCATTCTTTCTGAGCCCAATTCCATCATTAGGGTGTGATTCTCCACTGGTCTATGCTTGTCTCTTTTTTGGTAACTTCTGCACACAATGGCCTTGTTATCTTCCATGAAGGCATTGCTGTTGATTTGGGGATCACACAGCAGATACACCAGGAAGGCTAGCAAGCTATTTGAGAAGGTTTGTGTTAGCCTATCCAATGTTTCAATCTTGGGTTTTTAGTGTGCAGACATAGACATAAACTCATGATAAAAACTTCATTTAATCTTAGATGCAATGATTTTGCCTTGGGATAAATTTGAAGGATTTCTTAAACTCAGCATTTTTGGGAATAGACTAGCTTTGGCTGGTATTCTTTTTTGGATGGGAATAGTCCTGTGTCACATTGTCTCAGAATTAACTGGACAAGGAAGAAACTATTTGCTAGAATTTGGTGAAAGCTCATTGATCCAAAGGCATTTGTAAATAAGCAGGATGATAAGATCTAAGAAACTTTTAGATTATCAAGACCCTTTGCATCTATGTCCCATTCCATCCAAGTTGCAGCATTTGGCTTCACAATCTCAGGTAAAGCTACTCTTAGGTCAAATCTCCATAAGTACTATTTGGTGGTCTTTCTCTAAGTGTCTTTGAACATCACTTTGGGATTCATAGTGATAGTTTATTGTGGCCTTCCCATGTGATAACCACTATTTTAATGTGTTACATGTCTTTGCTCCTTCAAACTCATGGCAACCCTATGAGGGAGACACCTCATCTTTTTCAGTGCTGTGACTAAAAGACAAACCAGAAAAATTTTAGAGGAGGAAAAGTTATTTGAAGGTTCAGTTTCAGAGGTCTAAGTCCATAGACAGCCAGCTCCATTCCTCAGGGCTTGAGGTGAGGCTGGATGTTATGGCACAAGAGAGTGGCAGAGGGAAGTGGCTTACATGATAATCAGGAAGAAGAGAGAAACTTCACAAAATATATTATACCCCAAAGGCATGCCCCTCAATACTCACCTCATCCAGCCACAATCCTACCTGCCTTTAGTTACCACTCAGTTAATCCCATCAGGGGATTAACTCACTAATTGGGTTAAGGCTCTCATAACTCAATCATTTGCCCTCTAAATCTTTTTGCATTGTCTCACACATGGCCTTTTGAGTGACACCTCACATCCAAACCATAACAACACCATTATCACCTTCACTTTACAGAGACAATAAACAGAGGCAAAGGGAGTTTAAAGGACTTTATCACAAGGGTGCACAATTTGTAAGTGCAGATCTAGGAATCCTAGGAAGTCTGGCCCTGCAGTCCATGGTCTTACTCCCCCTGGGATTAGGATAGATTCCTTCCAACACTGGTAGCTGATAAAAGGACATTTCCAGTCTAGACACCTGCATGGCTAAGTCTATAGAGGGGTCCCCACAGTGCAGCTCTAGTTCCTAATGGGTCTGACTTTTAAATGCTCTTCAGGAATGACCTTTTACTTTGATAACAGTTTATAAGGATACTAGAGAGTCCAATGAGGCTGCGGAGTGGTAATAAGGATCAAGTCTGATATAGGCTGCAGAGGTTTCTTAGGACTGGTTCTCCAGGCTCCTGGAAATGGAGGTTTATAGTGAAACTTGTCTTTTTAATGGGTACCTAGAGATTCCCTTCAGCATCCCTAACCTAGACCAGTCAGTCTGCATTTTAAATGGTTTACTTGTATTGGCTGTTTTGGCTCCTTTGGGTCCTTGGCTGTGTTCATTTCTGTCCTAAGTCCTCTATGTCAGGATTACAATTCTCTGATTCAACTTTAGGCCAGTGAAGCTATTGGGACACTGTTTCCTCTGAATCTCTGGTTTAGTTGGGTAATCAATTCTTCTGAAACAGTGAAGACTGGGGTTTTAGGAAAACAATGTTTTAATATAACTCTCACAATCTAAACTGAACTGACCTTTTGACTGTGCGTTGTTTTGCTTCTCTGTCAATTATCTCTAAGTCATTGAATATTGGATGTCTTAATTTACATGGCTATTTCTAGACTATGTTTTAAGTCCATTATGATAAAACATTATGGGGTTGGGATGTGGCTCAGTGGTTACCTAGCATATGTGAGGCACTGGGGTTTGATTCTTAGCACTGCATATAAATAAATAAAATAAAGATATTATGTCTATCTACAACTAAAAGCAAATTTAAAAGATAAAACATTGTCTTATATGATATGCCAGATGTTTAAGATAATACACATATTATTTTATTTTGGCCAGTTATACTAGAATTCCTTTGCAAAATTAATTTTTAAAATATAACTATGGCATGGACAATTGGAAATCTAGAGAGTCAGTTGACATATTTAAGAGAATCCCTGTTTTAAAGTTTTTGATGATTTTGAAGCAGAGAAAGAACATAATGATTTATAAAACTTATTTTTAAAGTGTTAGGATTTTGATGTTTGGAAATAATTAATTTAGTTTGATGTATATTTGAATTTAATTTGGTTTTCTCATGCTAGATAATCTTCTCCTCCACTAGTCAATGTTTTTATACAGATTCCTAGGTCATGTTTAGTGGATTTTATCCACCCATACCTTTCCTCTTCTACTATTATATAAAAATAGAAGTGGCACTTTGTTACATCTTAATAAATATTGGCCAGATACTGAAGACTCTTTTAAAAAAGAAAAGTGTCATTTAATTCTGAGGCTTTGAGAAAGGACTTGGATCTGTGTGTTAGGTGATCTCAGATGCAGAGATATAAATGCCAATTTTCTGTTCCATTTTTAGGTCACATGTGCCAATTTAACAAACGGTGGAAAGTCAGAACTTCTGAAGTCAGGAAGCAGCAAATCCACACTGAAGCACATATGGACAGAAAGCAGCAAAGACTTATCTATCAGCCGACTCCTGTCACAGACTTTTCGTGGCAAAGAAAATGATACAGATTTGGACCTGCGATATGACACCCCAGAACCTTATTCTGAACAAGACCTCTGGGACTGGCTGAGGAACTCCACAGACCTCCAAGAGCCTCGGCCCAGGGCCAAGAGAAGGCCCATTGTTAAGACGGGCAAGTTTAAGAAAATGTTTGGATGGGGTGATTTTCATTCCAACATCAAAACAGTGAAGCTGAACCTATTGATTACTGGGAAAATTGTGGATCATGGAAACGGGACATTTAGTGTTTATTTCAGGCATAATTCCACTGGTCAAGGGAATGTGTCTGTCAGCCTGGTGCCCCCTACAAAAATTGTGGAATTCGACTTGGCACAACAAACCGTGATTGATGCCAAAGATTCCAAGTCCTTTAACTGTCGAATCGAATATGAAAAGGTTGACAAGGCTACCAAGAACACACTCTGCAACTATGACCCTTCCAAAACCTGTTACCAGGAGCAGACCCAAAGTCATGTGTCCTGGCTCTGCTCCAAGCCCTTCAAGGTGATCTGTATTTACATATCCTTTTATAGTACAGATTATAAACTAGTACAGAAAGTGTGCCCCGACTACAACTACCACAGTGACACACCTTACTTCCCCTCCGGATGAGGATGAACAAGAGGGTGAGACTGAAGCCTGAGGAATTAAAGGTCATGTGACAGGGCTGTTACCTCAAAGAAGAAGGTCACATCTGTTGCCTGGAATGTGTCTACACTGCTGCTCTTGTCAACTGGCTGCAAATACGCTAGTGGAAAACAATCTGATGTAATTTCTGCCCAGTCAGCTTCATCTCTCAGTATAGTTGTAAATCATCACAGATTTTAAAGTCATACTTGAGGGCATACCCTCACATGTAGAGGTACACAAACACACACTCATGCACATCTCAGCTTGCATCTGTCATCGGTTGAGAGGGCTTTCATTGTTTGACTCATAATGGTTCAGGATAAACTATCATCAAACGAAAGGATCAACTAGACAGAAAATGTTTCTAACATTCACCGTTATGGAAATCTCTTTTTAAAGTCTAGAGTCCATGCTAATCAATAATCCCCACTCATGCATTCCTACTGCTTGGAGTAGCTGTACTGGTAAATACTACTGTAGGAGTATATGCTTGTTAAAATGGAAAAAAAAATGTGTCTTTAGAGCTCAGTATTCTTTATTTTATGAACACAACAAAGTGTAGTAACTTTTTTCCAGCACATGGTAGGCACATTCAAGGTGATACAAGATGGCTCTTTTTTTTTTTTTTCCTATGGAAGGAGCCTGTTTTCAGTAAAGATGAGCAAACATTTGGAATTTACATGTGGGCAGATGTTGGGATTACAGCTTTCATCGCCAATCATCGGACATTTGCGAAGTTGAGACCAGCTAAGGCTGCTTAAAACAGTTCTGATCATTATATAAGAAGGGAAATGCCTGGCAGACACCATGTAAGTTATAAGTGTCTGTCTTATCTTTACTACACATATTGTAACAAATTCAATATCCTAGTCTTCATTTGTATGAATGGTTTGTATTGTACATAGTTTAACCAAGTGTTATTTGAGCTGCTTATTAATATTAAATTGTACTTGTCTCTCTGCTTGTTATTGGTTAAAAAAAGAAAAAAAAGGATATGAGGAATCCATTTTATCAATGTAGCTGTGAACTCCATTAAAAAGACAAACAATGTACAAAGCATTTATTCAGCTCAAGTATTGTTGAAAGCTATACATATACAACATTACACTGTCTGTATTTAGATATTTTATTTCTGGACAAAACAAAATGTACATAAAAATAAAACACTTAAATTTGAGTTTCAATATGTACTGTGTAAGATGGTGATTTAAATGTTTCTGACAAGAAGAACATGCTGGAATACAGTCATGGCTTTGCATCTCATGTCTTTAAATTTGTATGGAATTATCTAAATTGGTGTTAGTTGCCCATGCCAAACTACTTATTTCAATATCAAACCTGGGAAATAATTGTGGTATACAGCATTGCACACATTTTAGGTTTTACTGTCTTGTTAGTTATTCAAGAATTTTTAAAAAAGTCAATGAACATAGGAGATAATTGAGGTTTCCTAAATTTAACAATAAGTAGTTGAATTGGTTTTTTTGTATAGAGTCTTTATTAAGTGGGAGGATCAAAGGGGTATATGTATGTGTGTGTGTGTGTGTGTGTGTGTGTGTGTGTGTGTGTTTACAGAAAGTCAAAATATCTGAAGATGGTGACTGAGTTTCTCTGATTCAATACAACTAAAAACATTTTGGGAATAATAGAGGGCTTCAATGTTTAGTGTATGTATAGCAGATGAGATTAAGTTGTCTATGTAGTATTGTTTTTGGACATTAAACTTTCTTAAAAAAAAAGAGGGGGAAAAAAAACTAACGGCTAACCACTATACATTACTCCAGCAAAATAAAGAGTTAACATAAAACACCAATTTTAAAGCCATGAATTTGGGATTGAGATGTGAAATCTCAACGGTTAACCAAAGAAGCTCAATTAAGAGCACTGATCTATTCTTATCTCATATATGTTAGAGAGAAGTCTATTTTCACATAGAAAATAATATAAATATTACAGAGGGAAAAAACACAGAATTCTAAAGTAAGAACTCAATAACTGGTTTGACTAATGAGTTTCCATCTGCAGATGAAACATTCGTCATTCTGTTAAATGTCCATCTCTAATAAAAGTCCTTCAGTATATCTGGACAACCATTTATATCCATTTATACATGAACTTGTCATGGAATTTGGAGGCTAATATTAGAACAGATTGTGGCGGAACAGGCAATAAAAACTTCATGGGTTCTAGCTGCAGGACATACTTGCCACAGATAAATCTTATTACTTTGGAGTTTATTTATCAACATGATCACTTAGGAGTCATTTGGCTTGTAGCAAATAAGAGAGTGAGAAAGGGAAAATCATTTTTTTTCTTTAAAATTTTTAATGCATAGCCGAAGACTTTCATTATGTGAACTGATCCATCCTTTTGTAACCTAGAATTCAACATGAGATGAAATACGCTTCAGTTGCCCCGCTCCTCTGCTTTCTAACCTCCCAGTGAAATAATGCTTTCAAGTTTTTAACAAACGTACAGAACAATGACTTGAATTGTTTTTCTTTAGAAGAAAAACAAAATGAAACATGTAGCAAACATCCAACAACGATATAAATTTTTAAAAATCCAAAATGTCAGGACTTTTTCTGGATCTGACACACTTTTTCCAAACTTCTACATCATTTATACGCTCCCTCTGTAACTCAGAATCATCATGATCATACAGAACTTCAATACAAGAGAAAATGTATTGATATTCAATATATTATTCTGGTTTTAGACAGGCAGGGGATGAAGGATGATCATCAACATGAAGATTCAAAAGTTCCATTTAAAAACTTTATTTGACCAACTTGTTGATTCAACAATTGAAGAAGTTTTAACTATGTTTAAAAGTGCACTGGTTGGTTGGGAAAAATAAATTTTAAGCATCACTAAGGAAACAATCTTCTCTAGAATCTTAAAAATTATTCCACATCTTTGCTAAGATATAGGGGGGAAAAACCTAAATGAAATAGATAGCAAACACAGGTTTGTCAATCACTTTTGGAATATTTTAGTAAAATCAAAATTATTAGGAATAAATGATTATTGCAGCTTCTTGACCAATAGAAGGAAAATGGTATATTTTTAGTTTACTTACATATGATAAAAAACAATTTTCATGATATGGTTTCTATTGAGCCTTTTTGGCTTCATGGCTCTTGGGAGAATTTCCGTGCATAAGTGGAAGGGTCTCAATTGTTTCTAGTACATATAAAGTTCTCGAAGTTATTATTTTGCAAGTAGCTGAAATACTTGCAAAATTTAAAACTTCAGACTGAGAATCCTTAGGTTCCTTCATTTCAGCAATAAGTAGTAAGCAATATTTTTGCACAGAATAGATTAAAAAATCACGAGAAGACTGAGAAAGTGTTTTTTTTACACCCCCCCCCCACGCCACACACACACTGCTTTACATGTAAGATGCAGCTTCACAAATATAAACAGCTGTTTGGAAAAGCAATTTGCATCTCCACCATCAACTCTGAATGCCAAGTTTTAACCTGACAGAAATACAAATGGCTGTATTTGTAAACCTTTGAAAGATTTTGTTAATGTACCATTTTCAGATGTTTATTTGTTTAACTATCAATCTATTAATGTATTTTATATTTATTATTTATATTTTTATTTTAAAAAATACAAATCAGTAAATGCATTCAAAAATTTTTAAAAATTGCATCTTTGCATAAAATGATTACCTTAGTTTGTAGGTGACACAAATTGATTACATTTATGACCTAACTCAAATACTGAAAAACTGATCTCTAGGTCACACTTTTCTCAGGTATGTATCAAAGAATGATTGCAAGGGTTGAAAACATATGGGGAATAATTAAAAATTGTGGTGTATCATTGAGTTTTATATACAGAATAGAAATACTTTTAAGTAACAAATCTACAATTACTTTTATTTCACAAGGTAGAAAGAATAGAAATCTTACAATGAAAGAGTTTTAGTTTTGATTTGCTCAGTGAGCAAGTTCTAGGAAAACAGACAAAAATGAAACTGGAAGTGCAAAGCAGCCGTCTGCCCCAGGTTTGACCAAGGAACTTAAACATTTATAGTTCTGTATTTGCAGAAATGCACTTTATATTACTGAAGGATTGTCATTTGGCTCCAAAGCTCCCAGGTATGATGCCTTCACAATTTAAACCTTCACATTTAAATTGTGAAGGTTTACAGACTTTCCATTGGTGTCCGTGGCTGTAGTGCTCTTGCCATTGGAGTTCAGGTGCTGTTTCCAATTTCCAATCTGTGAATGAGACATACAGGTCAATTCACATCCTCACCTAGCAGGAGCTGACTTTTTATTTCCTGATCCTGTACCAGGACTTCAAAGGGGCAACTAGAATATTATGACTCTGACCATCAGATTCCTCTGGGAGTGGTTGTGATAAAGAAATAATGCATGAAAGTTGTTAGGATGCAGCCATTCCCAAATAAGTATTTTTTTTTAAATAAAATAACTGTCATTGTTGCTGTTACTGCCAACATTTACCTGTGGCTTTTCTGAAACCCAGTTTTACTATCAAAATCAATATTTTTTTTTTGCATTGTTCTAGAAGTTCTCAGTAGAAAGCATTGCTAAGTGACACTTAATAAGCAGGTCAAAATATTGCAGGAACATTTTAAGAGAGGCAAGCAATTGCTATTCTCTCATTATTCACAAAAGAGAAAGAGGTGCAAGTTCATGACACAGCAGGTGTTTACAGAATACTAATAGGTAAGCCATTTTCTGTATTAAGCAGTTTCCATGTGATCCCTCACTTAAGCCTCCCAACTCCATGAGGTACTGCTTTTGTGCTCTTTTTGAAAGAAGACTCAGGTGCTCAGAAGCATGAAATAACCTACTAAAGTGGGTTATCTATCTTAAGTGATAGATTAGAGTCAAATTCCATCTCTATCCCAGAGATTGACTTTTAAAACTTTTATTCCTCTTATTCTATTTTTAAAAATTCTTCAAATTGCACTGAAAGGAGTCTACATACAATAGACTTTTTAATATAAACATAAGCATACTATCATATGGAAGAGAAATGGGTAAATCATATAGTTCATTTATTTTTAACTATTTTCCATTTCTTATATTTGCTCAGGACCCGTCAGAGTCCCATGATTAAATCTCGCCCTGGTCCCACAGAAACCAGCTCTGATTTCTCAGGCCAACCTAGTACTACGGCAGTCAGTTTTGTTCCCTAAACCACGTTTTGTAAAATCATTTTTGATTTAGGGTCAGAGGTGTCTTCAAGCTTAATAAATCTGAAAGTTGTAGGTCAGGGATGAATAGAGCTGTAATGTAATTCTGAATTACCCCAGGTTCCTGCATGGGAATCTTGTTTCAAGGAAATACTGCTACATGTTTTAAAAACTTTCAGCAACATGATTTCAGTGTCCTCAAAAGTGATTCAAGTAATTTTTATATGGGTTCCATTCAATTTTTTTATGTCATTTTGTAATGTGTCTTTCTGCTTTCCTGTGATAGGCTCTGAATTGTACATTCTCACAGATGAAAAACACAATTGCAGGAGGGTATTTCTGCATAAAGCTTGAGTGGATGGGGAAATTTGAAAGGACAGCTCAATCTTCTGATATGTTTTATTTTTCGTGCTTGTAACATCTTATTCTTAAAACAAAAACATCAGAAAACTCTATCCATTTTCTTGCTTTACTTTCTCAGTTTTGCCAGAAACCCAGATCTGTACATAAAAACAGGAACTGGAATATGCTCCATGCTTTTCTTTCTTGTACCCTGGTTCTCTGATTATGACAGAGATGCTTAGACTCATTTAATTATTTTCACTTATTTGCTCATGTTTTGCTCATGTACAAAATCAACATTTGAGAGAAACAGTGAGAAGGCGAGTTATATTCTCTTGTTTTAATTAGAATCATGCTTGTATTCTCCCAGAATATAAACAGTCTATGAACTCTCTCTTCATTATCACCTGAGCTAATCTCCATCTTTCCATTCTTTCTCCAAATGTTAGGGGAAAAAAATGTGATCATTAAAATAACACTTGTGTTCCAGTCAAAAATACTTATAATATTTCACTTCATAAGCATTATAAAACACTGGGAGATTAATTGAGTTTAAAATGCTGTTCTTCATTTTATTAGTTTGCAGCACTATTTTGGGAGAGGGGTCAGGTATTTTTCAGGTATTTATTACTCAATAGGTCATTTTTAGTGAGACTTGATATATTTACCATCCCCACATTTCATATGTACACCTTTACTTCTTTGGGGATGTGGGCTTCTATACAACTATGGCTTTCCACATTCAGGTCTATGCTGTGCTAGAGCCAAAAAATAAAGAAGAAAATACTTGGTGAACTGATTTTTTGAAAATTTGACCAAAACCAGTGGTTTTGACCAAAAATGTTTTTCTGTTTGTAACCTGAGTTGTGTATACTTAAACAGAGTCCTTGAAACTCATGGGCACAAATCCTCCATGATATCTGTTAGAGTTGTCACTCTTCATTCCTCTCCTTAGAATAGGTGCTTCTTATTTAAGTAAAGGAATTCACTAATGGAGGTAGAATGGTAAATGATGCTGTGTCCCTGAGAAATAATTTTTATTTTTAGAGTTTAAGGATCTGATAGCAGAAGGTCCTCTGGAATAAAATCTGGGATAGCACTAAGCCTTGGAACAGAGTTGAGGTGGCTTTATGGGGTATCAAGGACATGAGGACTGGGGTGTTAGTCCTATGACAGCAGCAGGAAGGTTTTTCGTGTGTGTGTGTGTGTGTGTGTGTGTGTGTGTGTGTGTATTTTGCATTAAGGAGTGGCCTAACTTGACACTGTGTACTCACAAGGGCTTGAAGTGGGACAGAAGTTTGCAGGAACAATCTGCTGGCCCTGACTATTGAAGACCTGAAGACTGGATGGGATTTAAGTCCCTAGGAAGGCCAACATGGGTGAATGGTGAATGGGAAACAGCCACCATTCCTGCCAACACCAGGGAATTATATATACCCTGTGAAAGTTTTATGTGACCTTGGGAACAGATTAAGAGAACCCTTAAATAGACTGAAATTGATATCAACTGGCTGAGATTGTAAGATTTTCAATATGATAGAATTTGGGCTTCTGATAAAACTTTATAGAACACGAAAATTACATTTTTTTTCATACAACTGATTATATGAGTTGAAATTAACATCTGACAGATATTTCACTCATTCTGTGGAATTTGTTGATATACAATTTTCCCAACTTACAGTGTTAGCACACTGTGAAAGAGAGTGATTTTAATACAGAGATGCCTACATTGAAGGACAAATAACTTATTCGACTGTAGAGGATTTTGTGATACTTACGGTGCTTTTCATCTAATATAAGTCCTTACTTTTATATTGGCTTAACTAATCATTATGAGAATGGTTTTGCATTGAAGGAACCATTCCAGACACAGGAAAGAGGCGGATAGAAAGTAAACAATGTTTTCAATTCATACTTTCAATCATCCCCCCTTTTGTTCCAGTCACATTTTTACAGATTGTGGATAACTGAAGAACTTATATCCAAATATCAACATACCGAAAGGAACAGATATTTAAGGAAATCTTGTGGACTCTTACTGAGGGAAAGAGAGTACAGTGGGAAAAGGAATCAACACTCTTTTCACTACATCAAAACTATACTTTCTCCACTCTCCCCCAAAGATCCTACTTATGTATTTGATATGTTTCTATACTAGAGGCATGGTTTGTAAATGTGTTCCAAATGTCTTTAAATTTCTATAGAGGCTCCTCCTGGGATTTCTGGTATAGAATATGAAGGAGGCTGAGATGAATGATGATACTGAGCCTCTATGTAAGTTTCTACCTGAGTATTCACATATTCATTTCATATATTGACTGAATGCTTACCATGTGTCATGTACCACTGTAAGCCCTAACAGGGAACAATCAAGACAAAGTGCTGACTTCAACTTCACTCGCAATCTAGTGGGAGAAGACGGCAATCACTAAATCAATGTGTTATAGTCTGGTGGTAATAAGTGCTTTGAATATAAACTCAAAATTTATTCATTCATGTATTTTTTTAAAGGTAGTATATATATTTTTTTTAAAGAGAGAGTGAGAGAGGAGAGAGAGAGAGAGAGAGAGAGAGAGAGAGAGAGAGAGAGAGAGAGAATTTTTTTTACTATTTATTTTTTAGTTCTCGGCGGACACAACATCTTTGTTGGTATGTGGTACTGAGGATCGAACCCAGGCCGCACGCACACCAGGCGAGCGCGCTACCGCTTGAGCCACATCCCCAGCCCTCATTCATGTATTTTTAATATTGGTTGACTATAAGGGTGACTGTCCTTTGGTGACATTCAAAGAAAGCCAGGGAGGTAGTCCTGTGGGTATGTAGAGAATGAGCATCCCAAGGATAGGACACAGCAATTGTAAATGCCTGAGGCAGGAGCTGGCTTGGAGGCTGGAGCAGAGTGCACACTGGAAGAAAACTTAGAAAGCAGAAAAGTTTGACTTTACCTATGAATGAAAAAAGACTTCTTAGGAGAATTTGAGTAGATCTGATGTGACTTATGTTTTTAAAGGACCACTCTGTACTGAGGAGAATGGATTGTAAAAGGTAAGCGTGGGTACAGGAGGTCAAGTATGAAGTTACTGTAATAATGCAGATAAAACATAATGTTGACTTGTATGTAGACCACTCGTATGTAGCAGTGTTGACAGTGAGAATGCATTAGATTATGAATGTATTATGAAAGTGGAAGCCAGGATTCAATGGTGCACTGGTTGTGACATATGAAAGAAACAGAGGTTTCAGTGACTTGTTTAATTTTTATATTCAGGTTACATATAAAATTAGATGCTTTATTAAAATAAATATTTTAAATCCTACTTTGAACTTGACTGACAGTTACAGATGTGCATGCAGTTTCTTATTACTATTAACATTGGTATTAACAATAGTATTATTATTAAACCTTGGCCCATCTCTTTGGAACCAATGGACGAGAAAGGGATTTATTTATAATTTGAAATGTCTAAATATCATTTTTGGTTCATTCTGACAGTCACATTATTGCTTTCACAAGTATTATGTAATTTGCATAGGTATTTTCTTGAGGTGTCTTTTTTAAAAACTAAATAAACTTTTGATTTTGTTCTAACTCTTGCTCTAACAATCCAGTGTTGAAAATTTGAGAGGAAAATCGCTCCGATGTGAATCAGAAAAAACAAGTAAATAGAAAAATGAAGCATATAAATTTTTTATGCTTGATTTTAGCTCATTGTATCTAATTCATGTCTAACCAAACCTACATATAATCTTTTAGCAGGGCATGGATTTTAAAGCTAGCTTTTATAGAGGTCAAGAAATTCACCAAAGTGTACATCTGTTGCTTTTTCTTAGAAAATAGATCCTATATTCAGTCATATTCTAAAAATACTTTTTAAAGGAAAACATTTTGAGAACAACAAAATTAGGTAGTTTAGGAATTATGAGATAATGGGTGGGACCAAATAATAAACTTAAAAATGTTTATGGAGGATGACTTTAAAAGTGTATCTGTTTTACACTTGGCCATTTGCAATTTTAATATATATCTTTGATGTTGTTAGAAAGTTATAATTTAATAAAGAAGTAAAAGTTGAAAAAATAAAATAATAATTTTATTTTTATTGCCTCATCCTAAAAATACCTGGAGACGTGTTTAGGGATTACTTTAAAGTTGTGTGTTGTCATAGGAATCTTTGATAATTTGCAAACCTTTTTAAAAATATTTGAGTACTAACATTAGACTTGAATTCAGTTTCCTCTGAAATGTGCAATCAGAACTTTGAAAACTATCAAAGAAGCATCAAATCACAAAATAGGAAGGCTATAATAATTCATGTAACTAGAAAAAAATACATTGATTATATAATTGGGTAAACCATTGTGCCTTGGCTGATACATTTGTTCCACAGAGATACACTGTGGTGGGACAATTGATTCAAGAGTATTGTGCTTGGCAATTAAATATGTAGAATTGATCTTCACTTAGAAATGTTAAAGCTATATGGTGGCTGAGTAGTTAGTTACAGCCATCAGCTGATGCTGGTTTCTGTCATGGGTAAAACAAAACAAAAGCAAGTATGATTGTTTCATTTCATACTTCATATATGGGAACTTATGTTAATTCTCTTGAGCTTCCAGGATAACATTTAGGGTTCTTCTGTTACAGAATAATAGTTGAACACTTTTAATGGTTAAATATTTTAAATACTATATTTATCCCTAAATATATTGCTGCTAATTAGTGCTTATGAGCATGACTTAGTTCCATGCCAAATAAAGACAATTGCAAGGAAGAACAATTAAATTTCTAAATTGTTTTTATTTTTCTTCTCTTTACATTGATATGTATTTAAGTCCATGATAAAATTGGATGTTATTTATATTTTTTAGCATATTGTAATGCATAAAATGGCAAATTTGATTTTCAAATTTGTGGTCAATTCCTTTGGCTTACTTACATCTTTATAGTTTTAAAAGATGTGTTGGTATTGAAATAAATGTGAAAATAAAGTACATAAGATCCAAAGTTGTCTTTAACATCTCTGTTCCTAAAGTTTCTGAGTCAGCAATCAACTGTGAATTGTTGGATGCTCTCTTCCAGCATCCAACAATCTCTTCAATGAGTTCCCATGGACAACTTTGATGTGTGTGTGGAACACTGGTTCTCCTGACCCTACAGTCATAACTTGCACAATGGCACATGATTTGTGAATTTCTTCTCTTTTCTTCCTCACTTCTTCAGTCTTTAATTCTCCTCCCTCCCCTGTTAAAACCTATTATAATCACTTCCATCCAGGATAGACTAAATTAATCCAAACTTTTGTCTCAAGAAATGTTTCTGGGGGATTCATATAAGACAAACACAAATTGCAAAATTTTTATTTGATCACACATGCTCTCAATATTAAATATATAGTGAAAATAAAGTACATAGTTCTTTATCTTTGGGAATATAGATTTTGAAATCATATTTATTGGGGGTACAATTTATATGATAAAGTGCTGTTATGGCTTGAATATGAGAAGTCCCCTAAAAGCTCATGTGTGAGAGGTGAAATGATTGGATTATGGGATCTGTGACCCAATCACTATATTAATCCATTTGATGAATAAATAATTGGAAAGAATTGAACTGGGAGGTAACTATGAAGATAGGGTGTGGCTAGAAAAAGTAGGTCACTGGAGGTATGCTTTTGGGACTTAGATTTTTGTCCCTGGCACCTCACTTTCTCCCTCTCTGTCTCTGCTTCATGACTACTATGAGCAGACAGGCTTTCTTCCACCACACTCCTTCACCATGATGTTCTGCCTCATGTCAGGCCCAGATCAATAGAATCAGCTAAATATGGACTAAGTAAGACCTCTGAAACTGTGATCCCCAAATAAACTCCCTATTCTAAGTTGATTGTGTCGGTTATTTTTGTTATAGTCATGAAAAGCTAACAATAGTTTTAAGTATACCATTCAATAAATTGGTATATGTTCACATAACTTCGACCATAATAACCAACATAAAGAACATCCCCATCACCCTCAAATCTTCTGTTATGCCTCCTTGTAGTCAATTCCCAACCAACCTGACCTCAGTCACTATAATCAATGTGTCTTAGTCTAGGCTTTCTTATGGAAGGAATCATAGAGTATGTATTCTTTTTTCTGGCTTCTTTTGTCCTGAATTATGCTTTTATTTATTCATTGTGTGTTCTATATGCGTCCCTAGGTGTTATATTTTAATTGCCAAGTAGTGTTCCATTGCCTAGAAATGCCATATTTGTTTATCTCTTCACAGTAACGTTGCTGTCAGGTTTTGGCTAATGTGAATAAAGGTGCTTTGAGTACTTGTAAGGAAGCTTTTGTATGGACGGACTTGTGTTTAATTTCTTTTGGATGAATATCTAAGATTGGAATTCTGGATTTTACAGTGAGGGTATGCTTACCTTTAACGAATAAACTGGTTTATAAAGTGGTTTTATACATTTTACATTCCTAATACCAGTTTATGAGAGTCAGTTACCCTATGGACCATCTCAACAGGAAGTATTATTAGTTTTAATCTTAGTCATTAGAGTGGATATGTAAAACTGCATTTCACTGACTTAAAGTTGTGTTTTTCTAATGAGCAGTTATGCTAGTGATCTTTTCAGATGCTTATTGGCTATTTATTTTCTTTTTGTAAAACATTGTTAAAATATTTGATCATATAAAAATTGTTAAATGATAGAATTTTTTTTTAGTATATGTTCTGGATATCAGTCCTTTTTGAGATATATGTAATGTAAATAATTTTTCCAAGTCTTACCTTGCCATTCCATTTTTTAATAGCATATTTAAAAGAAAAGAGTCTAATTTACCATTTTTAAAATGGTAATTTTTTTTTTTTTGGTGTCCTAAGACATTATTTTCTTATGGTCTTCCAGAAGATTGAGTTCTAGCTTTTTTGTTGGGTCTATAATGTATTTGAAGTCATATTATCAGATTTTGTGTGCTGTGTAAGATAAGAGTTGAAGTGATTTTTCCAAATGAATTTATAGTTTTTCTAGCAACCTTTGTTGACAGAACTTTTTTCCCATTAAATTATCTTGACAGCTTTGTTAAAAATTGATTGAACATATACATGGGATCAACTTCTTGATGTATATGGTTATTTATTTTAATATGTTTTGATTTCATTTTTAAATTTTAGTATATTTTCTAAACTTTTTGTCATTTATTGACCCATGGTATCATGAGAAATGTGATGTTTAATTTTCAAATATTTGGACAATTTTTTAAGATTTTTGTTTTATTTTTTATAATGGTCAATGAATGCATGAGTTAAATCTCTAGGTTTATTTATTTATTTAGTGGGCTAGCATATACTCTATTTTAGTTGAAGTTTGTGCATATGTTCTTAAAAATGGTGTAAGTTCTGCTCTTTCTACTTATAATGTTGTAATTGACATTGTGTCAGTTTCTTTTATTATGTTGAGGTGTCCTATAACATCAGAAATTTTGTGTATACTTTATTCCATAACTGAGAATATTAAAAGAATATTAAAATGCAAATTTATTAATTTAGTTTTTCTATTTCTTTACTCGTTTTTGCTACTTTTTGCTTCATGCTTCTTGACGATCTGTAATTAGATTCATACACATGTAAGATATTACACTTTCTTGACAATTATACCTGTATCATGGTGAAATGCTCTTCTTTTTCCTGGTAATATTCCTGGAATGATGAATTTTTAAATAACAAATTTAACTAAAACTTAACTTTGTTCCAAATTAAACCAAAGTTTCAATATTACAATATTTCTTCATGTATTGCATCTTCCAAATTATATTCTACAGAATATCTGCTTACATTCAAAAAATGTCATGGCCAAATTAGGGAAATAATGAGCTAATAAACTGTTAAAGGGTTCCCTTAAAATGTTTAAAATTTGAGTATAAATTGTGAATATTTTAAATCTTACTTGACTATTTTATTTATTTCACAGTCTGCCTCATAATAGTGACAGAGAAAGAGAGAGAGAGATACAGAAGTAGAAGTTGATTCTTCTCACCCCTACACTGTCTGATTTTCCATTATTGTTTTAGGGACTTTATTTATTTCTTATTAAGCACAAGTAAAATCTGTGTATGCAAGTCAATATACTCAATTACAAAATGAAAAGCTGATATATTTCGTGATAATAATACAATAAGTGTATTAGGCATATATTCTCTTACTGAATGGATGAGTTAGTTGGTAAACATGCAAAAAGGATTTGATTATGTTTTATGCCAAATGTTTTTCTTGATTCCAAATCCAGTTCATTTTTCTGACATGGAGACAAGGTGCTAAGAAGGCATCAAAGTTTTCTAGAAAAATGTGATATGATATGAGTAGAAGAATATCTTTCCCTTATACATATTAGAAAACTTTCTTTCCCTTGATATTTGTAGATAGTTTATTGATACATTTTTCCACTATTAGATAAAAAACAAAAACAAAATAAAACAAAACAAAAACTACTGTGTTAGCTTTGTCAGCTTCCAGTTGCTGTGACAAAATACCTGAGATTCACAACTTAAAAGGAGAAAAGATCTATTTGGCTTATGATTTCAGAGGTTTCAGTCTGCAGTCAGTTGACTATGTTGTTTTTGAGCCTGTGGTGAGGCAGAACACCATGGCTAGGAGTGCATAGTAATGCAAACTCTTGGCCACATGGCAACTGGGAAGCAAAGGAAAAAAGGACTGGAGTCCCAGTATCCCCTTTAAGGGCAGGCCTTCAATGACCTACCTTCTTCCATTAGGCTCCACCTCCACTTCAAGAAGGTTCTACCACCTCCCAATAGTGCCAAAGACTGATGTCCAAGACTTTAGTATAAGGACTTTTGGAAGACATTTAAAATCCAAACCATAACAACCACTGCATAAAAGATCTCCAACAAAATAAACATGAATTCAATCCTGATTTATGAAAAGTTATTTCTTGTGAAACAGGAATAGGATAAATCCATAATGCGACCTCTCTAAAAGGGATTTTATACTTTTGTGTGAAGGACTTTATTCAGAAAAGCAACATATTCTTCTCATTTGCATGATATTTCATGGGTCACACATTCCCTTTAACTCAAGCTAGGATTCTGAAATATTCAGTCTAGAAAGAGGTCTTTAGTTTTGAACAACTTTGTGTATTAGCTTATGGCAAAGGACTCTTCTGTTTTGGGTCTTTCACTTGTTTTTAGAAGTATTTTTGTCCAGGCTTGCTATTCACTAGTAGCAAAAATTATATGGAAATGCATGAGATTTAACTGTGTTTCTTGGATGATTTATGTGCAAGTAAATCCTGTAAACCGCCACCCCAAAGCATATTTATGGCTTCAAATATCTCTCTGTTTCCACTGCTCTTCTGTATCTCATTTTGGCTTCACATCCTCTGGGAGGAAGCGACAGTAGTTAATATGCATTTTTTGAGGTTATTCTAAGTTTGCTCCCATTATTGAAATCCTTTTGAAACCAAAATACAGACAACTCTGTTGGCATTCAATTCTTTAAATTAGTCAGTAGAGAAGGACAGAGTCTATGCTCTGAAACGTGTTGACTTGACTCCAGCAAAAGTAAGTATGAGACACAATCAGTTTTTATTTGAGCATTTGGGGGTAGAATTGGAAAGTAGAAGGAAGCTGGAAAAGATGCTCTACAGGGATTTGCTTTCAAAGCTGTTGCAGATTCACCTACAGCAAAACATTTCACCTTTCTTAAATCTCAGATTCTCAATCTGTGAAACAAATATAATAATACTTATGTCCAAGGGTTATAAGGATTAAATAAGATAAAGCTTATAAAGTAGCCCAGCATGATGCTTTGCAAATAGTGGCTATTTCATGAATGATAGCTGCTGTTATTGATTTTAGTACAGAATGTCTTTTAACCTGAGAATATAAGTGGAATGTTAAAGGCAACAACAACAATGATAGCACAGTACAGGTTAAGATTATCACAGAAGCAAACAACAAATGAGGCTTCTGAAGGCTCTTGAGACAAAGCTATTCATAGATTACTTTGTTCCTTTTACTACCTATGTTGTGTAGATAAATGCACCTTCAGTCTAAACCAATAGTTCTCCTCCACTGCCTGCATATTAGATTCCACATGGGAGTTAGGAACTTTGATGAAATGGCAGCTGAGGATTTCACTTTACACTACCAAAAATCAGAATCTCAAGGGAAGAACCTGTGCATTAGTAGTTTTAAAAGCACCTTAAGTGAGATACAGCCTTTAGTGGGAGCCTTAGCCTTATCAACCATCTGATGCATCAGTTTGTAATTTTTTTTTGCAATAAGACAAATAAATTAAGGATATGATTGACATCTTAGGCTGTAATCACAGACCTTAAATCTTTTATTGCCTAGGAAGGGGCAAGTTCAGAAACTTTCAATAAAGTCAAGTTTAACAGAATCTTTCCAGTACACTGTTGAAAAGTGCAAAAAATACAAGCAGGTAAGGGAATTTTTAATCAGAGAAACACTGAAAAGTGAAAGTTATGAGTTATTTATAAACCCTCCACTTTACCATTGTTTTATAAAGAAATGATGACTAATTCTTAATTAAAGCTAACCTCAGATAAATTTGAAAGGTGAGAATGAGCAGGTCTTGAGGTGTGTATAAACCATTGCATGAAGGCTTGTTTGGGAGTTGGTGGACTTCACTGATGTGAGAAAAGGAAGAGGAATATTGAATTATCAGATCAATTTGTGATTGACTAGGTGCCCGACTTGGATGATGCAAAGCCAAAATTTCTTTAACTTAGAATCCTTGTATTTAATCAGTGTCTGTGATCCTACAGCATATTAATATTTCCCGGGCAGTTGACAGTAGTTGTGTTTATTTAGGGCATCAATCTTTCTGCCCGTATGGAGTTGTAAATCTGGACATTCAAAGGACTGGTGCAACAGTAATCATGATGTGGATAATAAGTGATTTTTTATTCCTGTATGGCATAGATACCTGCCATTTTGTGTATTAGTATATTCCTGAAAACCAAAAGAACACAATTATTTTTTTGTGTGCATATGTATTAGAGTGAATGTATACATGGGGCATGAAAAAGGGTATTTTAAATTTTTTTTTCTTTTTAAAGGGATGATGGAGATCAAAGCCAGGGCCTATTATTTGCTAAACAATCATGCTACCACTGAGCTACATTTCCAGTCCTCCACTGACACATCTAGGTGGCATGTGTAGATAGTTTGCATCTCTCTTTTTCTAAAAAGCACAAAGCTGTAGTTAATATATAGCACCACACCTTCCGCATTACTAAAGACATACTATGCAACTAATTTTCTTGAACTGAGTGAGGAAGTCACAATTGCCTATTTGCTTTGCTGGAAACTTTCCAGTAATTAATTATTTTAATCCATAATATTTGGTTCAGTGAGAAATGTAGGTCTTAGTGCCTAAAGGGAGGAAGTGGCATGATCTGAGATAGTAGTTAGATTGATCTGTGTACTATTATGAGGGGAATGATGAGCATACAAATGAAAATGCTTCCAGCATTATAAGACACTGAACTAAAATACTCTTTAATCTTAGATTGACTATCATAATGACCTAAAAATATGCAAATCACCTGGTTTGTTCCTTCCTGTTTTTTTAGATCAGATTCAGCCATTTCTTTTAATATATGGTTTTATATTATTGGATCCTTTATTGTTTGTGCAGTTTTCTCTTACTAAACTGTACACTCCTCTGATGACTTACTGAAATCCAGTAGACTGTAATATTGCTAATATCTTTTACATACTTGATGGATTTGAAATGAATCAAATTATGCCATTTAGTGCTATTCTAGGTAAATAACACGGTAGTCCTCCATATCTGTGTTTCCACTTGCTTTGTCCAGCTAACCCATATTGTATATCCTAACTGCCTATTAGTCACTTAGTAGTGTCTCCTCTCAATGATCAAACTGACTCTTTTGGTATCACAATGATTGTGTGTAAGTAATTCTTATTTCAGTTAATAATAACTTTAAGGTATGGAAATAGTAATGCTTGTAATCAAGATAAGCCAAAAAGATATAATAAATTTTCTTTAAGCATTATCTCACATTGTCACAAGAAGGTTGACTAAAGTACAATAAAGGTCTTTGAGAGAGAGAGAGAGACAGAACATACTTCTGTAAATTTTACATTCTATTTTATTATTAGTTATTATTGCTGATTCCCTATTGTGTTTAATTAATAAATAAAACCCTTATCACAAGTATGTAGAATGCATAGAAAAAACACATAAACATGGAGTTTGGTAGTATCTGTGGTTTCAGCTATCCAATGGAGTTAAGGAACATTTCCCTTCCAGGTAAGGGGGTACAGTGGTTTCCTTACTGTTAATTTCTTTAAAAAATAGATTGTTTTACTATTATGGAATATGGTTCTTATACATGATTTTATCCTAGAGAGGCTAATTCATGTGGTTTGAAAGTATGTTCACTTTTGTACTATTATGGGTTGTATTAAACAGTGTAATTTTATCCATGAAGATAAAAAAAAAGCTCAGTTTTATTATATAAACTTTTCTGAAATTTTATGGAAAATATTTCAAAAATAATTGGAAGAAAAGTAGTACACACTGTAACATTTCTTTATTCTAAATTAATGTTGAAACAAAACAAAATGAATATGTAATGAAACACTTTTGGCTTACTTTAAAAAAATAAAGATACCTTTATTGTTTTTTAAAAAACTGATATTACCTCATAAGAAATCAATAAAATATTAGACTCAATCAAAATATTTTTTTTACATTTTTGTTTGGTTTTTAAGTTTCTTACAATCCCATTTTGTTTCCCTCTCACAATGGAACAAGGAAAGTAAGTTGGCATAAACTCTTCAAAGTTTGGAAATCTGTACTGTATATCTTAAAAGTTTTAATAATTTTGACTCAGAAATTTATCTAAAATATATCCTTAAATATAATAAAAATTATACACAATATTTATTCATATGAAACTTCATTGCATCTTTTAGCATGCAAGAATGTCATGCATAATTAAAAAGAATGTTAAGTGTCTAAAATAACTTAGACATTTGCACATTATTAAATGAATCTTGATGTATCCACACTATAGTGTATTACACGCTTTCTTAATTCACATTGTAAGAGAATATTTAAAGGCATGAATATGTCTCATAATATAATGCTACCTGAAAAGTGTAGGATTTTAAGTGGTTGTATAATATAATTTGGTTATTGTGATATGGTGATAGCAGTATTGCAAATGTACTATTATATGTATCAATACATTTAGAAGGAAATGCACAAAACATTAAGAGATTATTACTAAAGACATTACAACTGTTTTGTTTTGACATGTGGTGTCAAAGCTCCTATGTGACACAATGTAAAAATATTCAGAGTGAACTGATTAAAGTATGAGAGTTGTAACCTAATAGGTGTAATCCATCCACTGTTATGGATTACTTGGGTGGTAACTGAAGGCAGGTAGTGTATGGCTGAAGGAGATAGATCAGTCACTGAGGGAATGCCTTAGTGAACTGAACTCTCCCTCTGCTCCCTGGTTGTCCTATTCAGAGCTGATTTCTTTTGCCAAGTCTTTCTGCCATGATTTTTTGCCTCACGCTGGGCTTGGCTAACCATGGACTGAACCTCTGAAATTGTGAGCCAAAATAAACTTTGCCTCCTCTACTTTGTTCTTGCCAAGAACAATCTGTACTGGATATCTTAAAATATTTAATAATTTTGGCTCAGAAATGTCTACAACAGAAATTGATAAGGAGAAGTGGGCTTATGGCTGTGACTAACCTAACCATGTAGTTCAGTAGCCTTTGGAGTGGTTTGTGGGTGGTGAGGGGGATTTTGAAATGTTTAGAGATGCAAGCTGGAAAACTTCTAGAATGCTGTAAGTGTAGTTTAACAGGTGATTCTAGTGTGAACTCAGAAAAATGATGCTGATAGGAGTGCTGAAACTTAAGATAGGCTTGTGAGGTTTCAGAAGAGGAGGAGAACTATTTTGGAAACTGGACTAGAGGCCATTCATGTTATATTCTGGCAAATAAATTATCTACATTTTGTCCATATCCTGAGACTTTCTGTGAGGCTGAATTCAAAGGTAATGAACTAATTAATCTGGCAGAGAAAACTTCAAGGCAGCACAGTGTTCAAGGGGGGACATGAATATTGATGGTAATTTTTATTATTATTATTATTATTAGCTAAGTTTACTATGATATTCTAGAGGAGAAAGCAAAACGTTAAGTTTTGAAAAACTTGCAGTCCTTTAGTCAGAAAAGTGCAAATAAAATTGATGCCAAGAGAAATGTGGTTTTTGCAAAAATTATAGCCATTAAAGATATGCCAAGTACTTTAGTCAGAAATACTAGGAAAGATGGCATGAGGGAATCTTAGGACCACACCCATCTCAGGTTTAAAGACATAAAAGTAAAAATTTCTTTGAGAGGAGATCATGGCGGGTGGGGGGGGCACCATGCTTGCACACGGTGAGCCTACAAAGTTGTTTCAACATGCTAAAACATCCAGACATTCAGAGGCTGATGCAGATATGGTCCCCAGAGACTTGACTACTGCTTGAGATGGTAGCAGCAGACTTAGATATCATCTATATGGTACATGTTCTGCAAGAATATGGGATGCTAGAATTATGGGGTAAAATATGCTTCCACTAATATTTCAAAACAAAGCCTGGGAAGGCCAGCAAAGTGTAGCAGGATCAGAGTCCCTGTGAGCTGCCCTGGGATGGTCATGCATGAAGATGTGACAAGGCAGCCAAAGTTTCAGAGGAAAACCATGAGATTAAGAAAAGCCAGTACATGCTGGGTGCAATGGCACATGTAATTAAAGTGGTTTGGGAGGCTGAGTCAGGAGGGTGGCTAGTTCAAAGCCATCTTCAACCATGGCAAGGCACTTAGCAATTTAGTGAGACCCTGTCTCTAAATAAAATACAAAATAGGGCTGGTGATGGGGCTCAGTGTTTGAGTGCACTTGAGTTCAATCCCAGGTACAAAAATTAAAGAGAGAGAGAGAGAAAGAGAGAGAGAGAGAGAGAGAGAGAGAGAGAGAGAGAGAGAGAGAGAGAGAGAGAGAGAATATCCAGTACTATAGCATTTCTGTAAAAGAAATAAGCTAAGAGATAGGCCATGGAGCCTGCAATCTGTAAAAGCATAAGGTAAAGCTACACATGCCCATGCCCTTTGGAGACAACATCATGATTCCATATGCCCCAGAGGATAGGCACGGAAATTCAGGACTTGTTTACCCAGCTGGATTCTGGCCTTGCTTTGGTTCCATTCCTTCTTTCTATGTTCCTATATCTTCCTTTTGGAATTGGAATGTTTACTCTGTGTCATTGTATATTGGATATATGTAATTTGTTTCTGATTTTTACAGGAGTTCATGCTGGGAGTTTGTCTGATGTTCAAGAGACTGTGGATTGGACTTTGGGTAATGTTGGAACAGTTAAGACTATGGGGACTATTGAAAATGGGTAGTTGTATTTTTCATTGTGAGATGGGCATGAGCTTTTGGGGAACAGGGGCAAAGTGTTATGGTTTAGATGTGAGATGTTCCCCCAAAGTTCATGTGTGAGATAATGCAAGAACATTTGGAGTGAACTGAATAGATCTGAAAGTTATAAACTAATCAGTGGATTAATCCAGTGATATAGATTAACTGGGTGGTAGGTAGGGTATAACTGGATGATTAGGGGGAATATCTTTGGGGTTTATAGTTTGTCCTTGGTAAACAAAATTCTCTTTCTCTGCTTGCTGTTGGCAATATCCTGAGCTGATTTCCTTTGCCATGCCTTTCCACTATGATGTTCTGCCTCACTCAGGTCCAGAACTAGAGAGTCAACCAACCATGAGCTGAACCTGTGAAACCATGAGCCAAAATAAACTTCCTTCTCTGCTTTGTTCTTGTCAGTCTTTTGGTCACAGTGATGAAAAAGGAAACAAAAACAAGTAATTAAAAAACTAATCACTAGGGTATATAAAGAACTCAAAAAGCTAAACACCAAAAAAACCCAAATAACCCAATCAATAAATGGGCCAAAGACCTGAAGAGACACTTCTCAGAAGATGATGTACAATCAATCAACAAATACATAAAAAACTGTTCATCATCACCAGCAATTAGAGAAACGCAAAGCAAAATCACTCTTAAGATTTAATCTCACTCCAGTCAGAATGGCAGCTATTATGCATACAAACAACAATAAGTGTTGGTGAGGATGTGGGGGAAAAGGTACACTCATCATTGCTGGTGGGACTGGTGCAGCCAATATGGAAAACAGTATGGAGATTACTTGGAAAATTGGGAATGGAATCATCATTTGACCCAGCTATCTGTCTCCTCGGCCTATTCCCAAAGGACTTAAAAACAGCATACTACAGGGATACAGCACTTCAATGTTTATAGCAGCACAATTCACAATAGCTAAACTGTGGAGCCAACCCAGATGCCCTTCAAAAGATGAATGGATAAAAAAGTGGCATATATACACAATGGAATATTACTCAGCAATAAAAGGGAATAAAATCATGGCATTTGCAGGTAAATGGATGGAGTTAGAGAAGATGATGCTAAGTGAAATTAACCAATCCCAAAAAACCAAATGCCAAATGTTTTCCTTGATTTAAGGAGGCTGATTCATAATGGGATAGGGAGCGGGAGCATGGGAGGAATAGATGAACTCTAGATAGGATAGAGGGGTTGGAGGGGAAGGGAGCAGGCATGGGGTAATTAATGATGGTGGAATGTGATGATCATTATTATCCAAAGTACAGATATGAAGACACAAATTAGTGTGAATATACTATGTATACAATCAGAGATATGAAAAATTGTGCTCTATATATGTAATAAGAATTACAATGCATTCCACTATCATATATAAATAAAAAATTCTTACAGACAAATGGATAAAGAAAATATGATATATATACACAATGGAGTTTTACTCAGCCATAAAGAAGAATGAAATTATGTCATTTGATGGTAAATGAATGGAACTGGAGAATATTATGCCAAGTGAAATAAGTCAGACTCAAAAGTCAAGCTTTGAATGTTTTACTCATATGCAGGAACTAGAGAGAAACAGTGGGAAAGTAAAAAAAGGAATGAAAAAAGAAAGGTGATCCATGAAAATGGGGGAAGACCAACAGAGTAAAGGGAATACAAGAAGAATGAGAGAGAAATGGAGAACATGGGGAAGTATGGGAAGGGTACCCTACCAAACTGTGTCATGTTCATGTGTGAGTATACCACAATGATTTCCACTTACATATATAATTGTAATGAATTTAATAATTGTAATAATAATCATAAAAGAGTGATCTGTACAGTTGAAAGCAACAGATCAGGTAGAGGAGTAAGGGAGAAAAAGGGAAGGTGCTGGGAAATGAGATGGATCATACTATGTGCATACAGGAAAAATGGCACAATGGATTGGCCACTAATATGTATCATTGTGATGGTCAGTTAAAACTCTTCTTTTCCATTACTTTCAATAAATATGTATTCTTTTGCTATTGGAAAGATGTTACTAAAGAAAATGGTGTCACTGTTATTGCTTGGTAAAGATAAACATGAACACCAAAAGCACATCATTTAAAAGCACAATTTTTTATTAGTAATGGAGGAACACAGCCTGCAAGGTTCAGAGCTGGGAGAGCAGATTGTCCCAGTCAAATAGAAGAAGATGAAAGATGTTCAGAAGCCTCCACTGACCTCATGCAAGACTCAAAGGCTTTATGTCAGCTCTGTTTTTCTCAAGTTCAACATCCTTAGTAGCAGAAAACATTTGGTTCAGATCAAAGAATAAAAAAAGCTGATGTAGTAAAGTTTTATACACCTTAATGTGAAAAATAATGTAACTTTTTGGAAAAAATGTTCAGTAAATATCAAGAGCCTTAAAATACTCATATGTTTGGACTAATTTTAATTCTGAGGATGAACCTTAAGAAAATTATTCCAAATACTGAACAAATTTTATGCATAAATATGTTTAGTGAAATGTTGTTTTACATGGTCAAATATTACATAGGAACTAAATATCTACTAAAATAATCATGAAACTGGTTGCAGAATACTTACTTGATGAATTTTTGTGTGGATTTTAAGACAAAATTTTTTAAATGCTGACACTACATCAAGTGAAAAAGCACAACATGGCAAGGACTCTGCAAAAAGAATTTCAGCAACTTTTTAAAAAGGAGTTCTGGATTTTAAAAAATGAAACAAATATACCAACATATTATACTTTTTGTAGTTCTAGTTGGTAGTGGAAGACTCCATAAGACCTACCTCTACTCTAAAATGTAAACCTTGAAGAACAAAGGTCAATGAAAACAGGGGAATGGAAGCAGACAGGTTTTATTGCATTTAAATGCCTATTTAACTGGATTTTAGAAGAATAGTAATAGTCATTTTGTGATATTAAAGGGATTTTACTAGGTCTGGAATGATGAAAATATTATGTTTATGCAGTTTAGAAATTTGCTGATTTCTTGCTAACAACTGTTGACTTATTACTGGGAATTGCAGAGATTTATGGTTATTGTGGTTTAGATATGAGGTGTCCCCCCAAAGCTCATGTGTGAAAAAATGCAATCATGTTCCAAGGTGAAAAGAATAGACAATGAAAGCTTTCCTAATCAGTGTATTAATCCACTAATGAGGTGTGGCTTAAGGAAGTAGGTCACTGGGGGCATGTCTTTAGAATATATATTTTGTCCCTGGGGAGCAGAACTCTCTCTGTCTGCTTCCTGGTTGTCATGTTCTGAGTAGCTTTGCTCTGCCATGCTACTTCACCATAATGTTCTGCCATTGTGCTTTGTCTAGGGCTCAGAGCTATGGAGTTGGTGGACCATGGACCCCACCTCTGAAACCGAGAGCCAAAATAAACTTTTCCTCCTTCCAGTTGTTCTTGTCAGGTCCGTTGATTACAGCAATGAAAAACTGACTCAAATAAGAGCCCAAATAGTGTCCCGTGAATTATTCTAGCCCAGGTAATCTGTAGCCTGACTAGATTGAGAATAATTATCTTGAAAGAATTCGCTCTCTGGCTTAAGAAAATAGAAGTGCATATGGGAAAGAGGAGATGTGGAGGTACACAGTGTGTTAAGGTCTGTCCATCTGTTTCCCTCACAAAATTCATCTGTTTAAGTCTTAACCCTGAAGGTAATAGTATTAGAAGATGTGCTTTCTGGAGTTGATCATGACAGAGATGTTACAAAGGGATTAGTGTCCCTACAAAAGAAGCCTGAGGGACTCTTCAGGCCTTCCATTGTGTGAGGACAGAAACAAGATGCCATCTATGAACCAGAAATAAGACACCAAAGCTTCTGGCACTTTAGCCTTGAATCTCCCAGTCTCCAGAACTGTGAGAAATGAATTGTAGTTTATAAGCTTCTCAGTTTATTGTATTTTATTATAGCAGCTTGAATGAATTCACACACAGTGAAACTGCTAACCAGAATGAATCTCATGAAAATTTGGGATTTTCCTCTAACATTACTGACTTTGTTACCAAGACAAATAGACCATATAATTAGAGGATTCTTGACATCATGCTGTCAAAAGCAACTGAAGTAAACTACACCGCAAAAACACCCAGGCAAAATCCAGTGAAGTACCATAGGAATTGTTTTATTTTCATTGCTTGGTCACTAGCAATTAAATTATTAGGGACATGTGCAATAGTTATCTCTTATGCTACTTCAGGATAAAGGGCTGAGTGGTCAAATGAGTTTGAGAAAGAATTTTTCTTTCATGGACACTCAAAATGCATATAACTCTAATGCACCCTGTAAGACATCCAACAGTTAAGATTTCTGTGTCATTTTTTACTCGGTGTTTTCTAAAGGTTTTTAACAATGAATGTAGTTTCCTTATTTCTTTAATTTAATGTTTTCTTATTTCAAGAAACATCAATTATCACCCCCTAAAGGTACTTTGGAAAAGTTACTCTAAAATGGTTTAAACTTTGTATTAAAAGAACAGTTATGTTAAGAAGAGAATTTACTTGAAATTCATGAATGGTGCATATTTGGTAGCTATTGACAAACCTGAAAAATATTTATGTGGTCCTTGTGATTATTTTTTTCCATTGAAAATCAAAATGATTTGAAAATAGCAAATGGGTTCCAAGGCCATACATGGCTGATGGCAATTTGTTGCACAAATTCGCAGTGGTAGATAATCGAATTTTTATTACTCATTTCAAGCTGATTACACTCTTTGAAGATGTTCTACTTTTTTCCAACTTTGCATTTGAGGCAAACATTAGCTGGGCAATTGCTTGCAGTTTTTGTTTTCCATTCTCTAGCTTTTAATGCCATCTGAAGATCCAAAACTTTCAAGAAGCAGCAAAGCAAGAAAGTACTATCCTGCTCACTAAAAGAAAATCAAACCATTTTCAAGGTATGCTCATTCCTCCAATTTCATGGATGCTAAAATCCACGAATAGGCTCCATCTCAAGGCCATCTTGAGCAGAATTACACTGCTTTGCATCTAATGTTGGATTTCCCCACCTGGGAGTATTTTTCCCTGGGAGAACATTTCATATCAAAGATGAGCAGCAGCATTTCCCAAGATTAAGAAAACTTTGTAATCGCTTAGGTTTTAGACACTTGACAGGATATGCAAATACAATCAACACTGCCTCTGTGGGGAAAATAAAACCATGCTATACTTTTTAATTTTTTCTACTAATAAAAAATTTTAAACTAATGAATAGACTTCTTGTTCTGAGCAGAATTGTTATCTTTCCTTATTAAACCATCTTGACACTTTAAAATTTTTCTATTTGA